>NC_066599.1:1048750-1372500 GCF_905475345.1 Vespula vulgaris | reverse complement strand
AATGTCAAACAAATGAAATTAATCAAAGAGAATCACTGTCAACGAGGACAGTTAAATGATATCACAAAACAAATCAAGTAGAACAAATTTAGAGCTACTTGAGTTTTCTTAAATAACGCATCTTTAGACAAAAACGATAATAACGAGGATTGATTTGAGAACAATCCAAAATAATAAACACTAATCGTCACACCAATTGCATAAAAGAACAAGCGATGAATACTCCTCGAATATATTTGATAAATAACGAAAGAAAAGAAAAAACATCCTATGAGTTTTATACATACATATATACATACACATGGAGAATCTGAACCTTCTTTGAACATCTCCTAACACAAAGTTCGATAAGAAATTTGACCGATCCACGTTAATCGAGAATAATACAAGATGTAAACACCTCCGATCTTAAATAATTAAGGGAACCTATCCGTCTTCGTTAATATTACCTAAGAAAATATAAATTATATATATATATGTATATAAAAATATTTTTTTCTGTAGCACATCTTCATTCGTATCCATCCTCCGTTAATTTACTTAAACAATCGCAAGACTTCGATTGAGTTATGTACCTAAAATAAAAAATGAATTCGTTAAAACTTCAATGCCGTAAGAAACGAAACGAAAACAAAACGAAAAAAAAAGACAAACGATAGGATAATGATAAAATAAGAGAAAGCTCTTAGAAGCATTAAAAGTCAGCAAAGGAAAGGAAAACAAAAGTTGTCGTCTTAACTAGAGGATTATCGATAAGGAAGAATGTTAATAAAGCGAAAAGCGGCGTAACTAACCCAAGATTACGTTAATATCTTGTTTTATCATTTGTAACACAACCGTTTATTCGTTGGATCCCTTCGTCCGATGCAGAGAATCATTTTGCCCGGTTTGGCATTCTTGAAAGTCTGGAGGGCCTTCGTGTGGGTTGCCCCGTCCATCGGTATGCCATTAATCGCCAAGATCTCATCACCGACCCTAAGTGTACCTTCCTCAGCTGCCTGACCACCTTCCATAATATCCTTTACGAAAATACCCATGTAACCCTTCTTGCTATCGGATCCTCCAACGATCGAGAAACCAAGTTTCTTCGTAGCTCCTTTTTCCAAGGTCACGGTCAATAAATCTTTCGAAAGGCTCGATACTCTTCTCGGATAACAAACCGGATGCGAAGTACGTTTCTTGATAACTTGAAATTTCCTCATACCAGTCATCTTTCTACCGGTATCGTCTCTCGCGTCGTTAATTGATAATTCACTTTTGGGTCGCTTTGTTGGAGCCTCTTCGTTCTTCGATCGATGATCGTCACGAGAGGATTCAATTTTGGATAAGGTGGTAACTCCAGGGTCAGATTTACTCTCTTGTAACGTCCACGCGTCGGAATCGTTTCGAGTACGAGGGACTCTGTCTAAATCGGCCCAAGTATCACCGATCTCTTCGCCAAATGCGAAAGTTGGTTCTCTAGCGATTTGTAGCTCGACGTTTCCTACACAATTACGTAATGCGTTTCTAGCCTCGGCTATTGTCATCCCACGTAACCTGCGACCACTAACTCGGACGATCTCGTCGCCGATTCGGAATAATTTAGATTTAGCTGCTTCGCCGTTCGAATCTAATTTTGATATCACGTAAAACGGTCTGACAGCTTCTCGTCTTTCAACGGAGATACCAAGATTGCCTGATCTTTCAACGCTGAGTTTCATGGTCTTCAATTCTCGACGTACCAAAGTTGACTTAGCCGGCGTCGAAGTTGTTATCGATCGTGGATTATCAGCGAAAACTGTTCTCTTAACCTTATTGATTCTATTGATCGATTCGTCTGAAGATGTTTCGGCCTCCAAAGCAGAACGAGATCTCTTAGGACTATAATATTGAATCGGACTCTTCAATAACAACGTCGACGAATTAACCTTCGTCGCCGGTGGACTGTCCTTGCAAGGAGACGAAGCGTTATCGAGAAGAGTCAACACGCTGGCGCTTCCAAATTTACGATTCCTCGAAGAAGAAGAAGAAGAAGAAGAAGAAGAAGAAGAAGTAGTTACGGGTTTCGTTTGTATCAATGAATTCTGAATGATCTTATTCGCCTGAGAAACAGCCGAAACGTTCTTCGAAGTCGTTGGAAATATCTTCGAGTATCGACTCGAGTCCATCTTTGAATCGTTTCTACCGTTAGAGTTGTCGAAGAAATTTAATTTGGTGCATTGCTCGTAATCCTCGAAAGTGTCCTCGTCGCAACTGTCGGTGTCATCGTCGTGTTCGGACATGACCAAGGTCGATTCAGTCTTGTTAGAATCGTTCAAGAAATGACGTGCCTCCACGACGGTATCGTTACCATTCTCGGAATCTTCGGTATCCTTCGAAGGTTCAACTTGGTTGATAATGGGTGGCAACGATAGATCGATACCGTGATAATCGTCGGAAGTTATCGAGAAGCTACGAGGCTTCGTCATTCTCTGAACGCATTGTTCACTGTCAGGAGAATCAGCACCTGCTCGTGTGCTATCAGAATCGTAACCACTCTCGTCGCAACCTAGACGAAGATTGCTCATAAGATCCTCCAAACCGGTCAAGGGACAAGATCTTTGTTGATCGTTCCTAAAACTGATGTTACAGATCATTGTCGAGAAATCGCAAAACATCGCGAAAAGCTGACAACGATTGATCGATATTTTTAACTTACCTATCCCGTTCATTGATGTTACCGAAAAGATTCCTACTCTCCGTTCGACTAAGTGTACTCGTTTTCAATGAGACATCGCTCCTTCTATTAATCCTAGACGTCGACGAAGAGTATTCCGACGTATCCTTTGAACTACTAGCCTTCTCCAGCTTACTCAAAGTCTCCTTTACCAATGCTGTTCCCTCTTGAGTCTTTAACACCTGCTGATTCATTAGAATAAAGTCGATGACGCGTTCCTGTTCCTGAAGATCGTGAATGCTACGACTGAGTCGTCGCTGTTTCTCTTGAAGCAGAGTCCCCCTTAATCTTTCTTCGTTATTATTCTCAGACTTGACTTGAAACGTAGCTACGTTTTTAATGGCTCCCTCGCTAAGAGCTTTCTCCATAGGATAATGGCTCTCCTCGTGGATCGTCACGTTTCTCGAGGTTGAATTCGAACTTAAAAAGTTACTTCTCTCTGTCGACCGGAATAGATTCTTCAAGGATTCCACTCTGGAGACTCTTTTTGGCTTGGGGAATTCCGGAAAGGAATGTTCGTTCGATCCCTAAATGAAAAAGAATTCTCTTTAACCAGAGCCGAGACTAATTGCCCTGAAAATTAGCGACGTTCTTAAGTTAATTACATTTTCCTTTTCCTCCAAGCTATCCTCGTATCTCTTTCGATTTGGACTCCAGCGACGTCTTCTACCCGAAACCGAAAGTAACTCCGAACTTTCCGATCTCTTCAATTGATCTAACCTTCGGCCTACTTTCCGACCCCATGTTGAAATACCTAGAAATTAATCGCGACTGTTACTTCGTCGTACTTTGAAACTTTCACTCTTACAGCTTCTTCCCTTAACATCTTATTATGACCTCTGATGTGATCTCTTTTTTAATACCAACTCCATTCAACTTCAAATCGTATTTTTAATTACGCTATTTACGATTTCGTTTTAAATTGATACCTTTACGAGTTATCATGAACGATTGCCCAGGTACAGTTTTCTCAGACTCTCCAGATTCTCCGCCATCCCTATCGAGTCTCTTCGATGAATCTTTCTTATCAACAACCAAGGACTTTTCATTCTGCTCGATAGTAGTGCCATTTGCGACCACTGTCTCGGATGTTTCATCTTGCGATATCGGTGTAGCTGATACCAGCTGAGGACAGGTATCCGATGCTTGTCTTTTGAATAAACGCATTTTGACGTATTCTGGAAAGAAAACCAAACTTGAAAAAATTGAAACTAATCCTGAATAAAAAGAAGAAAACGAAGAAATAAACAATGATTCCAAGATTATGATTAGAGCGTCAGAAGATCATCAGACTCTAGCTATTCCAGGCAGACTACGAAACAGCATAAGTTTGATGAAATCCTTATAAATGAAGAAACCACAGGTGTATCAGTTCATCGGTTCGCTTCGATCTCAAGTGGCTAAGATTGATAGACGATCACTTTCTCGACATTCCATCGACGTTTAGCAAGATAGCAATGGTAGCAGTAGCAGCACCAGCATCAGCATCAGCAGTACCACCACCAGCACCAGCACCAGCACCAGCAACAGCAGCAACAGCTTCCTACGAGCTCCGCCTTCTCGATTGGAAGGGCAAAAAGAAAACTTTTCTCTCGCTACTCTCCATAGCAATCTTATCACTATAACACGCTTACCGGTTTCATGAGTTTCGTCCTATTTTCAAGTCGCCAAGAAGTCGGAGAAGGCGAGATGATGATCGTCTTTATTATTAAACTAACTTAGCAGCTACACACAACTTGATCTAACATTTGATCGTAAACTACCTTCTTTACATATAAACAAATAAAAAATAGTCCTTCTATCTCGACTCGTCAAACTCCTCCTCCTTCTCCTCCTCTTTCGTGGCAATGTAAAAAAACAGCTCCAAGTGATCTTACAGGCCAGGCAAACTGGTTGCCTGCCGGTAAGCAAGTCAGAATTAGACGTCCTTCCGAGCTCACCTTTCCTCTGTGATGTAACAACGTTCGCTTTACGGAGAACCCTAATGCATTCTCTCTTAATCCTTCCCAGCATTTACTTTAAACCTATTCGAGACTTGATTTTACATTTTTTCAGGTATATATATATTTTTTTTATTTTATTAAATTTATTATACATGCAGCATTTTTTTTGTTTTAACAAAATTTACAATATGCCAAATATTTTAATCCCACTGTACGATTTATCGTTAGTTGTATAATCATTTTCTACCAATCTGTATATCTTGTGTAATTGTGTAAAAAAGAAAATAGATCTTAAACAAAAAATATTTGTTAGACATTCTGAAGCATGTATTATTGGTTCAGTTAATAACGTGACACTAACACCCCGACACCCGGTATATCGGTGGCAACAGACTCTCGATCCAAGAAAGGAAAAGGAGAGAAAGAGAACGAACAGGGTGTGGAAGCTGAGGAAAAAGTACTACTCTCGTGCCCACGTAGGACATATATATATATATATATATATATACTTTGCGGACCGTATAAGTGTATATCGCGAATATTCAAGAACTCTTATCGATATTTCCAATCGTTTTCGATCTCTTGCGAAGCGTTAAACTTACGAATAAAAAGCTTATTCGTTTAGATCGACTTGCGACCATATTGCCCATACTTGCTACCATTTATGGCAGTCTGCTTTATCTTAAAGAACGAAAGAAGAGGAGTGTCGCCAAGTTGCAAATGAAGTGTAAAATCGTAGAAAACTTGATCTTACCATATATGTATATATAAATATATACATATATACACACTAAAAACGAGACTATGTTAATGCGTAGTCAATGATCAAGTTCATTGACACCATTCTCATTTAGAGGATACGTCAACGTCTATACTATATACCGACCTACGATCCTATCGATCAAAAAATTAATCTTTACAATACCATTAATTAATTGTACGATATATCGATAATCATGATTAGATATAAAAAAAAAGGAATATCATTATTATAACAAATATCAAAGGAATGATATTCTTAATAAATTTTTGCAATAGATAAGTAATATAAAAAGAAAAAGAAAAAACATAGGAAAAAAAAATTACATAAAACACATTACCAAGATATCCAACTGAAAATTTAAACACGAAGGGCTGTAACAAATATGACGGACGAAAGAAAAGAAAAGAAAAGAAAAGAAAAAGAAAAACAAGAAAAAATAAAGAAAAAATGTTCACCCTAAGTTCTGAATCAATGTTCTCGCAAAAGATTATTAATTAAATCACGCAGGATATCCTGTGTAGTTGGTCGTGGCCAACGTTTAACCGAAGTTTCGCGATAGAAAAGCACGACGTTCACGATCGAGTGGTATCAATTTACAAGAAGAAGGTGGATGCACCCACGTTGTCTTTGAGAAAACGCAACGAGTTGGAACGAAGCCAAAGCCATGACGTGCACCGTAGAGGGGAAATTTTAGGCGTATTTAACTTTCCATTCATATGTTAGTTCTCCCTTCTTTCTGTCTTCCCCCATCATCCGATTTTTCCCTCCTCCATTTCATCGCTTCCATTTCCTTCTTCTTTTTCTTCTCCTCCTTTTTTTTTGTTTAAACGCCTGCACTTCTTCTTCTTCTTCTTCTTCTTGTGCTTCCTCCAGAAATAAATGTAGCGCAGGATGTTCGTCGTCTCTCATCGGCGGAAGTGCCCGCTTCCGGTCGTTGCCGCGTTTCCGTCTTTTCCACGGTTTTTTTTCTTCATTTTTTTTTTTTTCCATAATATCTCCCTCTCTTTGGTGCTCGTAATCGTTAACGGTTCTAAGGCTTGTCGACAAATTTTTTTTTAATTAATATTTTCGTCAATATTCGTATCTTCGCATGCGTGTTTTGTTAACGTGTCTTCGAAAAAAAAAAAAAAAAAAACAACTAAGTACCCATATTTGGATCACGATGCAATATTTTGTTTTCATTAAAAAAATCTTCCAAGTCATTAAGACACGAAGTTTTCTGTATTATTTAAATCTGATCGAAAAAAATATACAAGTAATAGATTAATGCGTTTTAGTGAAAATATTAAACGAAAGAAGAAGAAAAAAAAACAGAAAAAAATACGTTTATGGGACTTATAATACTGAAAAAAAATTACTCGAAACCTTCTAATAAAACCGTCACATAAATTTTATATCCAAGCTTCGGCAATAATAAATAACCTATTCCTATACTGAATGTCAGGACCCGGATTGACAGATATACGAGTTAATAAATCTAAAACTTATTTTCCTAAAGAATGATCGTTCTCTTCTAATAGATATAATAATTCCATAGGAAATCATACTTCCGTATTAATCAACGGTATCAACGTCAAGCTCAACCTACAAACAAATCAACCTACAAAATAAGCAACCCACGTAACTCGTATGATATTCGCTTCTATTAACGCGACGAAAAAAAAGTATAATGATGGAGAAAATATCAAAAAAGGATGAACTAAGCGTAGAGAAAACTGAGCGAAGGACTCGCCTAGTTCGAGATAACGGTACGAGATCATAGGTGATGCGTTAGATGCATTACAGTTAAGCCTTCTTATTTTATTCGATGATACTAATCGTTCTTCTATATTGTACATGTACTTATTATACTTAAGTAAACACACGTATACGTACGGTGATATAGAAAGAAAAAAAAAAACAAAATTACAAAGTTACAAAAAGAAACAAAAACAGAACACGTGCAGATACGCTTTGAAACTATCTACACGTTGGAGGAACTCGTGCAAGCGTTCTCGTGTTCACGGCCGAACACGATTCTCTTATTAGAACAAGGCAAGAGAAGGAGAGACAATGAGAGAGAAAGAGAGAGACAGAGAGAGACAGACAGACAGAGAGAGAGAGAGAGAGAAAGAGAGAGAGCAAGCTGACCGTAAAATGTAGGTGATCGGGTCTCGGTCTTTCTTGTGAACTTGGAGGAAAAAAAGTTAACCGAGTTGTTGCTACTACCTTCGAGTCACGCTACGTTTCTTTTCTTTTCTCTCTTCTTCTTTTTCCTCTTCTTATTTGCTCTATCTTTGATATCCTGGATTATTCTAATCACTCGTAGGAGACCATATTTGCGATTTAAATATCGATTGATCAAATGCATCACACCTCGATACGAGATATCTTACATTTTTTTTTTTTTATTATTATTTATGTAAGATCTTTCATATCTGTTTACTATTAGTATTTAAGAAAATATATATATATATATTATCAGTGGTATTTAAAAAAAAAATCGAAATTAAAGAAATAATCTCTTTCTCTCTTCTGTACACTCATATCGAGTAAATCCACGCTATCGAAACTAATGAATTCAAACGAGATATTTTATAATAAAATAATTGTTATATAAAAGATAATTGTGTCATAAAATTATATGTATATATATATATGTGTGTGTGTGTGTGTGTGTGTGTGTGTGTGTGTGTGTGTGTGTACAGAAATATTATATATAAATAAAAAAAAAAAAAACATTACTACATTTAAAATAAATCACACGAGTAAATTCGTAAAATATACATGTATACCTTAAGATATTCCCAAAGTGAAGAACGACTGAATCGATTTTTTGACCAAATTGGTAAACTCGTCTGGACTCGACGAAAGATCCTTTCAAAAAGTTTCTCGAGGACGTACGTACATACGAATTGGCCGAATGTATGTCAGACAAGTACTCGACACGCTCACGCTCGTGATTTTACTTTCTACGAGACATCGATCGAAGGAGACCGCTAAAAGAGAAAGAGAGAAAAAAAAGAAAAAAAGAGTTTATGTATAAGAAAAAGAGAAAGAGAGAGAAAGAGAAACATAAATTTTTATGCGTTCGTCCTGGTCAAGTGTGTACACAACCTTAAAAGCATTTACGTTAACGAGATGCAATCGGTACAACGGTGCTAGCTAGCAAGACAAGAGGAAACAGCTAACATAAGTGAGAATTGTACGTAATGTTAACGATGTTTAGTCAAGTAACTATGTACGTGTGTGAATATATACAAGTAAAGAGTGCAGTTTAACGGTCCCTGCATTGAAATTTTCTCAGATGAACGTGCATTTACTCGCAAGTTGCAGAGAGTATTCAAATCGTTCCTTCGAAAGAATCGATCTTTAAGCTTATCGATTTCTTTGCTTTAACTTTAATAAAAGTTACGAATAAAAATGTTTTTTGCCTATAGCTGATAAGTTCGCATATATAAAACTACCGGTCATTAAAATAAATAAAACTAAACTTGATAACTATAAAAAGATCTAATAAAAAAAAAAAAAAAGTTTATAACACTTCATATAGGATATTCTGTATTAATTTTTTATTTTGCTATTTATAACAAAACCCGACTATTATTTTTTAACGTGATTATTTCTATATTTACAGTTTTCTTTTTTTCATGAATAATATACATATATTAATTTAATTATTATATACATATATTTTTTTTCCATATCTATATACTTACTTCAAATGATTATGTATTATTTAAATGTAAATTATTTATATGAACGTGAATATAAAAAATAATGTATCTCTATGATCAATGAACTCCTATTCCTTGCAATAAATTTTTTTCCTATTCCCATAATCAATTTAATTGAAGATATATGCAGGTAATTCGTCGTACAAGCACATCGTATTTTAAAAAAGTAGTCGGCGTTCACGCGTCGCACGAATCCCGGATGGTATTTGAAATTCCGCGTGGTAGGAATCGTAACGTTAAAGATTATTACCCTTCTGCTCTCAATCGCGTTAATTAGAGTTAATTAGCATTCACGGACGGGTAAACTCGTAGAGAGGAACGGTTGGCTCGCGATCTCGATTGGCCGCTGCTGCGTTTCCTCGATGAAAAGTGCGAGCCATGGACTTTGAAAAGCATTCGTGGAATTCGCAGCAGTGCCCAATGAAAAATCCTTTCCTCTCGAGCACCACGAGTTCGATGCACCGATCCTGCACGATCGAAAGTCAACGTTATCACTCTTTCTCCGCTTCTCTTCTCTTCCCTGCTGATCAAATATCCTCATTGACATTAATTATTAATTAAAAAAAAAAAATGCATTCTTAATACACCCGGATGCAACACGTACGATCTTCTAAATTATTTTTTTATTATCGATCGTTTCAAACTCAAATCTCAATGAATTAATTCCCCCTTACAGTAATACTAACAGTAAAAAAAAAGTAAAAAAAAAAAAAGAAAGGGGAGCCAGTGATTAAGAAGAAACGATTTTAATGCAGTTGCATGCAATTCTTAAGACTTAACCTGCAGGTTAAAGCTCGAATAAAAAAGACCTCTGTCCTTTATATTTTTCATAGGAGTTCCTTAAACCAGAGAATTCCATAGTCGAATACAGGCATCTTATAATCTTTTGGTGGGTGAGGGAGAGAAGAAGAGTAACAATGCCGTTCGCAAGGAAGACCGTACTAAAGCGTGGGAGAATCGTATAAACCGAGCAAAAGGTATATAATCTAGAGAAGAGTACTATCGAGTAAGAGAAATACAGAAAAAGAAGGAGAAAGAGAAAGAGGAAGGAAAAAAAAAAAGACTCTAAAGGACAATCGACATCTGCTTCTGTGCCGCATCGGAAACCTTAACCAAGGGTTTTACGAGGGCGAGGGCAGGTTCCCATGGTTGGTAGGGCAGGTATATATACCTATACATGTACGTGTGTATATGTACGTGTATGTATATGTATATATATATATATATATATATATATATATATATATAAACTGTAGAGGCTCTATCAGGTGCACCAAAGCCCTGACCCCTGGCCGTAGAGAAACCTCTCATAAACTTCATCTTTTTCGTCGATTTTATCTCTTACCATCCACGAATGATAAATTTACTTTTTCGTTAATAACGATGAAATAAAAATTACTCCGTGTGATATAGAAAAAAAAAAAATTGATATCTTTCGCAAATGTTTCCTTGAAATTATACCGATTATATAGATTCATAAAATCATTTCGATTCGAAACGTACGATGAAATCAGTTGGAATCATGCATTTGACGAAATTATTTACATTTGATCATTCGACGATATGATGATACGATAAAATTATTGGGATTGTTAGAATACAAGGATTTTATCGAAGCTAATTTTAAGAAAAAGACGATACAAGTTTTTCTCAAAGAGCGCAGTAGATACCGCGTCGGGTAATTAGCAAGGTGTCTTAATTGCGCTCGTTAATAAAAAGTTTTCTTGAAGAATGAGAGATTTCTCGCTTGCGATGCCGACGCAGTTGTGTTCTCAAAGTTTTCATGATGATTTATTAACGATCCAAGGCAATTGACCTGCTTCTCGATCATAAGTCTCTTCTCTTCTGTGTCGCATCGTACTAGATTTTGCGAAGGTATTATGTTTTGCTAATGAGTATAAACCGATTTAGCAAAGGTTTTTGCTTTAACGATTATTTCACACGAAAGCAATTAGCCGATCGTTTGCGTTAAGTAACGTTTTACGTTAATCAATGAATGTAGATCTTTGTCGAGATGAAATTCTCTTGATCAATACGCTTCCTTATAAAATCTTATTAAGAGTTTAGTAATACTTGTTACTTGCATTATCTATTTTCCATGCGATATACTATGATCGATATATTTTATGGAATGATTAAACAAAACTTGTATGAATTACATATTTACGTACGTAAAGAACATTTTTTAATTAAAAAAATATTTTTCTTCTCATTTGAAACCTCTTAGACATTTTAAAAGAAATGCTTTTAAATAAATTTCTTCTTTAACAATTATTGAAATCATAATTGTTACAAAAAAAAAAAGAAAAAAAGAAGTGAAAGCTGTTATAATATGATTACTTATTATTAAAATCGAATAAACTAAAAACTGCTTTCATAGATCTGGTAAAAATAGGTCGACAGTAGCAATGTTAACGATTTCTTAGAGAAAGTATCATCGACCGGTATTTATAGTAAATTAATCGTTGAGAGGGAGGAGGAGGAGGAGGAGGAAGAGGAGTGCACGCGAAAGGGCAGAATTTTCTCACGAAATTTCCAACCAGTCGGAGACGAATTCACCTTTCGAACGCATCGTCCGCAAACGACTAGCTAACGAAAATGAAAAAAAAAAAAAGCTGCCAGCTGTAAAAAAGAGAAGCTTTTATCGAGCCAACCGGAAACGTTGTCACATCATACACAAACACATGAAATAAATACGTACACGTGGACACTGCATGTGCACGCTGCATGTGGACGACATTTTACTTTTATAAAACTCGTCAATTTCTTGACACACACGTTCGAAGGAAGCATCATCGACAAAAAGGAAGAGAAAAAGTGCAAATGAAGGATCGTACGAAAGAAAGAAGAGAAAAAACAAAAAGATGATAGACAATGAAGATCGGTCGAAAAATCTTTCCAAGGTGGTGATGATAGCGTCGTAGAGAATATTTTGTTTAATAGAGCCTCCCCTTCGAGTCTTTTATCGGTACGATTTATTTACAATTGTTCAATTTATAAGAAGGAGAAAGATACACTGATAAACAAAAGGGAAGAAGTATAATAATGAAAAGAGAGAGAGAGAGAGAGAGAAAGAGATGGATTAATAAAGCAGAAAGAAAGAGATACAGTTAATGAATAGATGGAACGAGATAGACTAATAAAGAGAAGAGAAGAGAAAGAGAGTAATTAAGAGCAAGAATGAGATAGAGTAATGAAGAGGAAGAAAGAGATACAGAATAATGAATAAAAGATAGAGAAAGAAGGAATGATAGTATGAGAGGAAAGGAGAAACAAGGACGCAGCAATATGAAAGGAATTGCAGAGAGAAGAAAAGAGAGGCAAAGAAAGAAAGAAAGGAAGAAAGAGAAAGACGTAAAGCTGCGAGGCAGAGTTCGTTGGCCGATTGTCTACCTTTGCCGTGAGCTCCTCTCTCTCTCTCTCTCTCTCTCTCTTTCTCTCTCTTTCTCTCTCTCTCTCTTTTCTTGCGGTCCATTTCGTTCGCTTTATTCACCACTATCCTTTGCCGTGGGTGTGAGTTTCTCTGTGAGAGTTTACGTATGTGTGTGCTAAGAAAAGACGAGGAGAAGGGAGAGATAGATAGAGTGAGAGAAAGAGAAAGAGAGAAGGTATATACAGGGCCTCCTTTCGTAGAGGGTGACGTCATCGATCGATAAAACGAGCAAGGAGCGCAGGTTGTCTCACGGATCCTCTCTTTCTCTTTCTCTCTCTCTCTCTCTCTCTCTCTCTCTCTCTCTCTCTCTCTCTCTATCTGTTTTTCTCTCCCTTCTACTTTATAAGGAATCTTGTATAACCGACGCGTGATTCGTCCAGAGTTTGTACTCTTTCTCTCTGTCTCTTTCGCTCGCTCGTTCGCTCGCTCGCTCGCTCACTCACTCACTCTTCTTTCTTATTATTATCAGAATCTAGTTTCACGATTATGTTCGTCGAATTAAAACACTATTACCATTTATCTTTTTCTACAAATACCTATGGAAAAGTTTGGATTTTCTAATGTTGTGTTGCATTACAAAGAGATCGATACAAAGATTTTTCTAATCTACAGTCATTTTCTTATCTAACGGTAATCGTATTAATCTTTATTAACGGGCACATTTTTTAATTATATATATAAAAATTGATTTAACAAATATATTAGATATTTACGATATGTATATTGTAACGAAATTATAATGATCCATAAGTGAACGTAACCTGATGCTCGCAGACACGTGCCTAACAAAAAATAATATATCGAAAATGAAATCGTCTCTCGATTATGGCCTTTCTTCCAAGAAAAATACGCTTGCAAGCTGTCAGCAAAATTAACGACAGGGATGAATGATTCGAAAAATACGTGCTTCAAATATCATCAACGTCCATGTGCTTTATAATCATTTTTATTACAAGTCCGATCATGCTAATATTAATTTCTCTAAAATAAAAAAAAAACAAAATACGTTATATAGAAAATAAAGATATTTATCTATTATCGTAATAGAATAATCAAAATAAGATTGAATTCGTGTGATCTCTCCGAGCCAAGGTGAATATACAGACAAACATTCGTATCGAATGTAAACAAACCAAATGCGTTATCAACAGCATCAGCTAATTCTTAAAAGGTCAGCTACATTTATCACAAATAATAATTTCGCAACACTATTTTAATTAACTATTGAATAAAATTATTTCGATCCGATTTATTCGGATACGAGAAAAGTTATTTTTCTAATGTATTTATCAAAGTTTCTGGTTTTTTAATGAAAAGTTTTCTACGCGTAAATAACTGCACATCTTTTTTTATACCTAGATACTACTACCTGAATATTACATAGGTATAATGAGTTGAATGATACAAATAAATCTTTGTTTCGGACAATGTTCAGGTAAAAGTAATATATCAGGTAAAGATCGTAAATATACTTAAAGTACTTTACGTAGATATACTAAATTATAGACGGTCGTAAAATATACCCATTCGTCACATTTAATCCCTTCGTTAATATTTCTTCGACATTTCTTCCAACAAAAAATTTCTTTTATTACCATTATTGAACTTACAATTGTAAGAGAAAGTGAAAGCTCTTTCTGTGTTACTTATTATTGTAAAATTAAATAAACAGAGAATAATAACAAACACATTTCTTTCGAGTTAACAATTTCTTTAACTTACAATTAAATAAAATCAAGGTCAAATTCACTGTTCGTAAAAATACAAAATTGAATGCAGATTTACCAAATAATTTTTTTTGTTTTCTTCAAGGAAAAATATTTGAATTTCCAATAGGGTCGTTAAAATTTTACTTGGAAGAGATCAGCCCGAAGGAGACTTTCTGAACGGACAACTTTTACATTATAAGGACGTATACCAACGGAGAAATGCAAGATACTTTTGAGGTCAGTCATTTTTCGTTACGACACGAACGTAATGACGGATTCGCTTCATCGAATTTTTATTTATCTTAGCATATAGCTACGATATAATTAGTATAACAAATTTACTAATTACGCATATAATGATGATGCAGAAATTCGTTCTTTAGATATATTTTGCTTATGGCCGTTTCAACATCGACAGTCTTTGGCAACCTCACGCTATTTAACAATAATTAAACACGATTAACATAAATTTACACTCTGACGTAAATTTCATTTAGAATTTTGGAGTATGTCAGTAATTTTTTTATGTAGATTATTTAAATATTCTCTAAATATATTAGTTAACGCTCTATAAAGCAGGCGTTTCATAGAAAATTAACTCGTTACATTGCGATCACAATTGAACAGAATTTTTACTAATTGGATAATGATACAGAAAGAAAGAGAGACAGCTCGTAAAAAGATCTTTCTTAAACACATTACTTCTTGAAGTAGAAATGTTGTTAACTTCGGCCACCATAACAAAAATTATACGAATGAAAAAACCATAGTCAATCGACGGAAAAAAAAACCGTAAATGAATGTCGTTGCACATATTGTTAATAGAAAAAAGAAATGAATAAAAATAAGAATAAAAGAAGGAAGAGAGAAGTTGTAACAAAGAAAAGTTAGTCGGTAGAAGGCTGACTTCGCGCGTGGCAACCACGCTCTTGCCATGAAACAAAGGTTAGAGCCGCGAGTTCCTCGTAAATCCTCGGCATCTCGAACTTTTTACGTTCATCTCGAAACAAGGCTCTCGAGCAAAGTTGTAAAATCGAGAGAAAAAAAGGAATAAAAGAAAAAAACCGATGGCCAACGACTGCGCTCGTTAAAGAAAAAAAAAAAGAAAGATTAGAACGAATCTATCTTCCTTTTTTTTTCTCTGATAAACGACGCTAATAACTAACCCAAATTAAACTAAGCGTACTTAGACCGGTTAAAAAAATTATGAAAATAATCATAAATTATTCATAGATCTTCATTAACAGAAAAAAAGTACATCATCGATCGACGTAACTTATATAGCGAAATAACAAATAATAAAAAAAAAAAATACGAACTAACAATAACAAATATTATTATTAATTTTTACAAATTTTTCGACGAAATTATAATCTCCACAAGAGAGAGAGAGAGAGAGAGAGAGAGAGAGGGAGAGAGAGAGAGAGAAATATATATATATAACATCATTATTAATGATAAACGTTTAGTCTAATAAATCGTTAAATCAATCGTACCATGTTATCCTAAGATCAAAATCCAAATATGACACTCACCTTCGACTTCGGGTCGAAAGAATCCTTGAGGGGTCTCGACGAGAACTAACGCATGCTCCGATCTAAATAACTCTTCTCTTTCTATTTTTCTTTTCGATGATAGAACGATCTCTGCCGCACAGTTAAAATAAACGTTGTCCGAATGATAAATGATCTAAGCAAGCTAAAGATCGACGATATGTAATCGTTTAGTTTTTCCTTAGAATTAAGTACAAACGAACGATCCGAAGCGCGCCACGACTTCGTCGAAACTGCTGAATCGAAGGAACTCAACCGGCCACGATGGCGCTGCTAGCGACATCGCGCACGTGTGTCCAAGTGGCGTTTGGGTGGGGGAAATGCATGGGATAGTCCCATCCCTCCTCCTCCTCCTCCCCCTCCTCCCCCTCCTCCTCCTCCTTCTCTTTCTTCCCCTCTTCTTCTTCCTCCTTGCTATTTATATTTCTTATATTGAAATTGTTTTTCTCTCACTTTTTATTTCTTTTTTTTTCTCCTCTCTTCCTTGTCCTCGAGAGTTCCTCTTTTTGTAACTTTCTCGAAAATCTACTTTCTAATTATTACTACTTCGAGGAAATGAAATTATTTTCTTATCGTTCACGAAAAAATCATCAATAACTCCGATAAGAGAATTTTAAAGCGTTATCAATAAGTTTTCCTTTTTCGTGTCCTTGAGTGGATATCGCGATGAAGTGTTCTGATATTTGGACCGTGAAACTGCACGCTTTCTTCATCTAAAGCTGATTTTAAGATGCAATGAAGTCTTCATTAAATACTGTTATATATTATGTTTATTAGGTTTCCGATGAACAAGGTATATAACCGTGAGTTTTAAGATAATTATATAATAAAGTATAATATGAATCGACGAGGACGAGTTAATTCGTTATGGAAATGTAATTGTTCTGGTAATAAAAAAAAAAAAATAAATAAATAAATAAATCATTTGGCTAGTTATGTCAAATATGAAACTCAAGTTTTCTACATTTTCTATTATCTTTTTAAAAATCTTCACGTCGCGTTAAAAAGTCTACTTCGTTTTTTAGAACGAAAGCTTGTTCCAGTATTAATTATCAAATAAACATCTAATATACATATGTTAGATAACATAGTAAAGACTTAAAATAAATAAAATAAAATAAATAATAATATATTTGGATAAAATTTCATTCCATTTTTTATGAGTGAACCCATGAAGAAAATCTAAAACTCTTCTCGATTAACAGGATGTAAGAATGAAAAAGGAAATCGACCTTTGAGAAGGAAATCGACGACATGATTTGATTCGATTGGCCAAGTCAACGTAGTCTATTGGTACTGGGACTACTCTAGCGCGAAAGAAGAAGATGAAGAAAAGGATGGAACAGGTTCTACATTCATTCACATCTCGCCGGGGACCTTGAACAGAAGAAAAAGCATTCCGTGCAGTTCCTACTACTATGGAAGAGAGTCTCATCCTGTATTCGACGAGCACTGCCCTCAAGCTACGAAAGAGCTGTCGTAAATGTCCAACAAGACGAACCAATAAGCTCGTCCTCTATTGGAAAGCTCTTTCTCTTCTTCTTTACAAACACAGGTAAGAAAGGTTCATGAAAAAACTATCCTAATGTGACTAAACAGAATTATGTTGTATAAAACTTTCTACTATTGTTCTCCTTTGTTTGTTATGTTGAATACGTTCTACCTATGCAAGAAAAAGAAAAAGAAAACAAATATCAAAACCGTTCGCAAATACAATTTTTAAAGTGTCTAAGCTATATCCGAGTTGTAAATTATTGTTTTTATCCTTTTTAATTTCTGTCATGTTGGTTTTTTCTAGATGAGTAAACGTTATCACAAGTTTTGAAGTGGGTTTAAAGAATTGTATTTATATATGTTAAATACATTTCGTGTGTTGTCCTATTACGAATGAAGTAAACAATTTTCATGCATTTCGATCACACAACGAATAAAGAACCACGATACAAAGAATGATTATTCTTCCACTTTTGTTGATATCCTATTATCCAAAGAAAAAAATGGAAGAAAGAAAAATATGGAAGAAAAAAGCAATAGAGAAAGAACACTTCAAGGTATCCAATATGACACGATAATCGTGAATGCTCGTGCGTTGCTCATTATTTTTAACGAGTTTCTCCGTTGCTCCACTTTACCAGAGTACAACAGGTGAAGTACACTGCGAATAAATTTCAATGCATCTTAAAGGGGAAGAACTTACGAATCGAGTATTTACATTATTCATATTCGAGCACGTGCGTACGCTATACATAATTTCTATCTTGATATAACGTTAAGAAAATAGGAAAGCCATACAAACGTATCAAAGGTACATATCTCAAGAAAAAATTCTGATATCTAATCGACTTGCACTTGAAATTTTCTTCGTACGTAAAAGTTGAACGAATGCAGTTCTTAGAAGACATGATTAAAAAAAAAATTAAAAAAAAGTAAAATAAAATAAAACAAAATGAATACCCTGTTTGTATAAACGTCAAGGATGATTACAAAAATACGACTCAGAACAAAATGAAAACAACATAGTTTACGTTGTTGCGAGAAAGAAAAGACAAACACGATAAACAGTTGTACGTAAAAGCTTATAATTAGTATACAAGAATAAAGACAACATTTATTCACCTGCCTTTCAAACCTAACTACATATGTATATACATATATTCGTATATTCATGGGTAGATGCATAATCACATGTGTACACATATATACGAGGAGAAGATTGGTTTATAGGAATTAATAAAAGTTAAAAGCATACAAAAGGATGACGATTCAGTCGTCGTCGTCGTCGTCGTCATCGTCGTCGTCGTCGTCTAAGGATAAGAATAAGCAAGTCCTTCGACGATTCTCTCGAGTATGGCTTAACGTGTGGTAAGCGTGTTATCTGGGGGCACTAATCTAAAACGTTTCAACGTGAGATGCGTGGGCACGTGTGTTCGAAGATCGGTGCTTAAGAAACACCTCTCATGAAAGAAGAGTGAGAGAGCCTACGCCTTTCTCACAAGGAACAAGTAAGTATGTATATGTAATATACATATATGTGAAGGACTATGATGAATTAAAGAACTCCAATGATTTTGACACTCTTAACGAATGTACTTGCACGAGCTCGACATTAATAATAATCCATTGAAATCTTCAAGGAGATCTTATATATATATATATATATATATATATATATATATATTTGTTCTTTTTTATCGTTCTTCTCATTCGACTGAATTTGTATGGATTCGCGATGAATCGAGTCTCGAACGATCGAAGCGATTACGAGACACCCTTTGAGACTTAAGACTCGCTTTAAGAGGATTCCCAAGGAGAGTTGTCAACGGGCACGATTTTGCAAGCGAACGATACGTAAGAGAATTCGAGAAAAAAACCTTTGATCTCCTTTTATAGCGAAGCCTTATAAATTTGATCAGCAAAATAAATCGATTAGAAATCCTACGCTTTGACTCTTTACTACTGTCACATT
Organism: Vespula vulgaris; assembly: GCF_905475345.1. Lineage (NCBI taxonomy): Eukaryota > Metazoa > Arthropoda > Insecta > Hymenoptera > Vespidae > Vespula > Vespula vulgaris. The sequence goes on along the minus strand of NC_066599.1, from coordinate 1,353,222 downwards.
TTAATCAAAACGAAAAGAATTAAATTTAGATGGTTTCGAAATCGAAATTGAATTTTTTTTTTTCTATATCTATCTCCGATTTCTTTTTTATTTTATTTATTTAAAATTGCACAAATCTCACGAGTTTGTTAAAAAATTATCCTATATAAAAATTTATTGTCTCGTGCATATAATTACGTACGACAAAAAATACGACTACATAATTAGAAATATGAAAAAAATATACTTATATAATTAGATTTAAGAAAAAGAAAGAAATTACTAGCAAGAACAATAGGCTTTTAGGAACGACTACGACGATCATCACTTTGCTACTTGAGTACCTCGCAACGCCCTCTTATTTACCATAATTGCATGGAGTCTCGTGTAGGTTTAATTAGTCTGGTCATTTAATGCACGAGAACAATGATTGGTCGTAATGTCGCAGTTTTTCTAATGACACGTCATTATGTTACTTTCTTTATAAGGACTGCTTCGAAACATCAAACGCTTTGTATTAGGATAAGAAATGACACTTGATCGATATATTTGATTAGAACCCATTTGATTTTATTTCGAGGTAGGCTGAATACGTTTAACGTATTTCTCTTTTATCCGTTCAACTAATTTTCTTTCTGAGAAAGAGAGAGAAAGAGAGAAATATTAAGAAACGTTTGAAAGTATCTTACAGGGAATTTCTATTCTTTAGAATATTCTTAATCCTCTTTCCTTTTTCCTACAAAATCATAAATATTAAAAGAAAGTTTCAAGCAATATCCATCAAAGAGAAAAAGGAACGTTCTCATACCTGGTTCGAATTTTCTGAAGACAAATGAACTTTACCATTTAATCCTACGATTATCTCAATTATTTTTATAATCGTCGTGATTAATGATCCAACAATTAAGAGATTATATGACAACAAAACGAAGCTTTATAGAAATTTTTCTGGATGAATTTCGTCGACTTTAACATAAAAAAATTATCGTAACTTTCAATCCGTCGATTTTATCTGTTTTCTTAATCCTTTATTTTTGAAATAATTTGCAATAAATTTGCTAAAAAAAAAAAGAGAAAAGAAAATTTGTCGGGTCGATTATTTTTAAAAATAGCAATAGAAATTAAATCGTAATCCCTCGTGTTTTCGAATAACCTGTACATAACGAAACTTGAAATCTTGAAATTTTCTAACGGAATCGAGTAATCCTTTTATGAGCGAAAGCGATTATCCCTTAACAACGTACGCAACCTGTCGTTTCACTCAAGTACGCTCGTACGGTTTCCGTTGGCACGGCAGACGAACTATCAAGACAATTAATTTGTGGCTTTTTTCATGCAGCTGAAGCGCTAACCGCACTGAAGCACACGCACGCACCGGGTTAAAGGTGCAATGTAGAAAGAGGGTGTCACGAATGTGCACGTTACCGTGTTACGTTGCACGTTACATCCTGATGAACATTCTCACCTGCTCTACATGTAACGTCTGCTTGAGTAACAACATCTAAATGTATCGTCCCCGTTATGTTAATAATATTTATCGATGTAATTACAACCAATTCGTTTGATCATTCTATTCTATATTATCTCTCGAAAATGAACGATTTAATCGAACGGATTAAGAATCCTATCAGAACAAATTTGATTCTTTATTGATTATTCAAGATCGACGTATTTAAGATAGCAAGTATCGAACGTTGAAATAAATAATATATATTCTATACCGAACAAAATCTAAGATATATAACACGTTTTATATTAAATAAAATATATAAAACATCATCTCTACGTACATCATTTGTTTAATGTCAAAGATTTCAATCACGAATCGTATCTTGATTTCACTGAAAAAGGAAAAAAAAAATATTCGCGATAAACTATAATGTTATTTCTACGATCTCAAGAGCCGATCTCAGATGACAAATTATTAACGATCTAGCTCGTTCGGATTGATTTTCTTCACCGATTATGAGTTCTAATTCATTAGGACGATTATCCGAAGAAAATGCAAAATCGTAATGGAAACGATCTTGACTCGTACGAATAATTCAAGCGGAACGAGAACTCTTTACGGACGAGTTCGTGAGCACACGAGAGAGCTATCGCTTTTCTTTCGGAAAGTCTCGACTGGTAACTGTTCTCACTGTAAGAGGTGGCCTGGAGAGTCGCCAATCCGAGGTTGCACCCAAGCACGTTCAGGTAGCAAGGAGGCCGAATTTACATTTTATTCGTATTGCCGTAGCAACCTACGATGCATATTCCTATCGACCACACCTAGGAGAGGCGTCCCTCCGCCATCTCCCTTCCCCTCTTTCCCTTCCTTCCTTCCTTACTCGTTCGCTTGCTTGCTTGCTTGCTTGCTTGCTTGCATGCTCGCCTGCCCTACCCTGCCCTCCTCCAATCGCATGGCTAACTGTGCTTCTGCTAGAGAGCTGTTACTACTGCAACCAGGATCCTACAGGATACTCGATAAACGATTGTGAGTTTCGAGTCAATACTTCGAAACTATCGAAACTTTTCATTCTAATTTAGTTAAATAATTTTATTTTCTTTACTCAATCAGTACTCTAATACTAATATCATTCTTGTTATTTCTTATTAACGAAGTGAATAAAATTTATTTTTCCTTTGAAAATTAACCCGCTATTTACTTTCCTATCGTTACTACCATTTCTATTATCTCGTTCCCCATTGAGATTAATGATCAAAGTTTATGAACATAAGGATAGAAAGAGAGAGAAAATTGCCATTAAAAATCAGTACCTTATAAATACGAAATAATTTATGAAATGAAGATGACATATATGAAAGGATAATCGATAGAATCATGCCTATTATAATGTCAAATAGAAGGAATAAAAGAAAGGAAATAAAAGAGAAACTAATAAGATATCCTACTTCAGGGACTTCGCCTAACCGATCTCTCCTCCTCGAAAATATTTTCAGAATCTCCGTTTGAAGAAGCACTATATCCTATGTCTTTTGCATCCTACACATTTAATGGCACCCATGCGTTACTCGCTTCCTATCGTAAACTCTCCTTTCGAGATAGCCTCTAGACGAGGAGAACGGAAATCGTTACATTTAAACGATCGACAATAAAATTAGCGGAGTTCATAAACAATGAATTTCGATGAAACTTGAATGCACTCTATAGCTCGTTTCATTAATCTACCCCTAACATCGAAACGATCGTGTGCATAATACAAAAAAAAAAAACAAAGAAACTTACGATATAATTCCATTTGAGAGAACTACGTCAAATAATAACGGATATTCTCATACATATATTATATTCCTTCTCCATACACGTACGTATATACTTTGTCGAGTTTACGAACACTCGCGGAAAATATTAACGACCGAATCCATTGACTCGCGACGCCTTGAAGCAACAACATTGTAGCAGGCCGATCGTTTTCCGGGCGAGTGGATCTTCGATGGCGTCTCAGACACCCTGAGGGCCCTAAGACCCAGCACGAGCAACATTTGTCCTTGACTTCGCTGCACTCTTAAAGGGCTTCCTCTCTCTCTCTCTCTCTTTCTCTCACTCATTCTTACATTCTTTGTACCTCACACATTTTTTATATTCTCTTTCTTTTTCTATCTCTCTCATACATTTTTACAATCTTTTCCTCTCTTTTTCATATACATTCCCTCTCACACACATTTATTTTCTCACTGTCTCATTTTCTTTCTTTTTCTATCTCTCATTCATTTCATCGAAGAATAGAAAAATTGGCGACGTATAGAGAGAAAAGGTAGTGCTTAGTTGGAAGAAAACGAAGAGAAAAGCAAAAGGCAGCACATGTGCATGCCGCTTAATTGGGGACCTCCATGAAAGAAGAAGTCGAGGAGCGCGTGCCACATGCCGCGCGTGTCTTCGAAGGGGCCCTGCTTAAGGCCCCCAAGAGTCGACTTTACTCATCGAGAACGTCCTGCAACATTCGTATTTGACATCGTTGAACCGTGAAAATTTAATGTCCGGTCTTAGTGGGAAGAGGAGAGGTGGAGTGGCCTGGAGAACCAAGGAGGCATCTACTGTTACGATATGACGTGGCGGAAGCACGAGCACGAACTCAGTATTTCTCAACCGTTCTTCTAACCATTGCAAATTTATATCTTATTAGTATTTATGAAAAAAGAAACAAAAAAAAAAGGAAAAAAGAAACAACGAAGAAAATGTTTACTTTCGAATAGGCTATAACTTAAATACTGACTTTTATCTCCCTCTACATATTTAATGTATTTGTAAAAAGAGAAAGAAAAAAATATATATATATAAATATTTTTAATGAAAAAAAATCTGCCAGCTTGAACAAATTATATTATATTTTTCTATCCCTCATTCTGGTCCGAATCATTCATTCGTTATCTTCTCCTACTACCTTTTACTATCCCGAATATAATTACATGGAAACAAAAAGTAAATTTCTAGAAAAGTTCATTATTCTCTTTCTTCTATATCAGAGAGACACACTTCCTTTATTCTTCTTCTAATTTCGTAGCAATTTTATCCAGCCGACCATCTGCCAAATGGTTTCCACATTTTGTGGCTGCTTTCAGTCTCGAGCAGAACAAACGACCACATCGATCTACCTTTTTTAGGTATTCTCGAATAACCACGAGATTGTCCTTTTCTTGTAAATACATCTTCTTCTTCTTCTTCCTTTTTTAGGATTCTAACTTGAGAGGTTTCGCAAACACTTGTTTACAGATCGACGATGTTTCCAAGAGAAAATTTGAGAGACGCTGCACTAGATATCGCCCAGGGCCGTACGAATGCAACGACTGGTCTTATTCGTGGGTGGCCTACGGCGAACACGTTCCGTTTCATTCGCTAAATCGAATAAGTTCGAAAGAAGGGAGCTTCGAACTTTGCTAATTATGTCTCATCTTTGACGGTTAAATTCTATTATAATAATCGCTAGTCATACCCAATGAACAAAACTTATGAAACGATAATACTCTACGTTCACTAATTTTCTAAGCAAGGATATCTTCCAGTATATATGTATATCTGTATATACATCTTTCAAACGTTGATTCTTCTTCCGTTTCTCACGAAGATTCTAAGAAAAAAATCATCAAGGAAGAATGACTTTCGTAGAAATTGTAGACTGGACGAAGACTTTGCAATAACACCTATCACTATCGTCCATCCCGTTTTCCACGAACTCAGCTTTAAACAATACACGCTGGTATTATCTGTAGAACCGACCTAGACACATTCCGTGTTATCGCAAAATTGACGGCCGTGCCTAGCTCTCCTAACCACAGTATTTACCCACTCTTAAATCATGTCTGTCGATATTATTTTCAATTCGTTCGGATTTTCTTATGTTAGAGATTTCTCAAAGCACCTGACTTCTTCTAGAACAAATTTCGCGTGACATTGAAGTATCCCAAGTAGAATCGATTTTCAGTTTTCTTTGTTTTCGTCTTTTCTTAGAAATAAATAAAAAAAAAAATACAGTAAAGATCTTTTCTTTATAATAAGTTATTTTTATCTATGCATTCTATAGATATCTGGTATTTTATTATTACATCTCTAATCGTAGAATATGCCGACAAAGTTTCAACAGAAAATTCTGAAACACCGTATACAACGATATCTAACTGTTCTATAATGATCTGAAATACCGATTGCTAACGACGAATCGTTATTTAGTTTCACCTATGTACACATATATATGTAGGTGCGAATGTACCAACGTAACCTTTATTAAGTGCATCAATAACGTTATGCAAAAAGCTGCCGGAACCCGAATAAAATTCTTCATCCCACACTAGAATTCCAATGAACGACGAGATGTATAAATGCTGGCTTTGCATCGATATCATTGCTGCATAAAGAACTTCGAAATTTATATTATATACAGAAACATCAATATTATATATAAAGTATTTGAAAAATTACAAAAAATATATATATAAGCTTTTGTTTTTTTTTTAATAATGATAAAAAATATAAATCTTTAATCAAAACCTCTTTAAAAAAATAATAATATGTACATTTTTTTAATCAGATTAGTTCGGATGAATCCTGTAAACATTATAAACAAAATACTTCTGAAATTGTATCAAAATAAAATTATGATGTATATATAATGATTATGATAAAATTATGATAACTTAAAAAATGCGAACAGCTAGTGATATAACAGCAATTTTATTTTACGATATCATCGGATATTTAATATCGAAGAGTAAATTTTTGAGTTGGCCAGAATGTGTATATCTACGTTATAAATCAGCAATATTATATTTTTGAAATGCATCGAAAAGTGCAGCCATTAGCTTGGTAGTACTTACGTTACGTCATTCGATGTATCGAAAGTAATACCCAGTGCCCAGGTCTCACCACTTGGAGGTTGCTGCATACGGAGACCCACGGGCTAAAGACTCTACTATTAATATTGATTACTTTGAAACCAAATATTTATACAACAATTATATTATTATGGTTCAATAATAATTATTATAATTTGGAAAAAGAAAAAAAATCAAACGCGAAACGGATCAAAAATTTTTTTCTATTCAATCGTGATTAGACGAAAATTTATGAATCCGTTTGATATCGACCTGCTTACCCGGTAAGGAATAGAGCCCTTTGTACGGAATTCTATTCCCATTAAACTAACATAAACATATTACACATCTCTTGATGTATATTATGTTGAAATAAAAAATAGAAAGAGAAAATACCATACACATAGCCTATATAAAACTACGTAGTTTATTCAATATTATTTCATGATAAGAATATATAATATTATGAAGATATCTGTAATATGGTAATGTGAGAATTTCATACCATAAATCGTCAGTCACCTGTGAACATAAAACATCAAAAACATTTTATAATTAAACAAGAAGAAATCGAACTAATGTGCGAATTTCGTGTAAGGTCATCAGTCACCTGTGAACATAATTAAGCAACAAACAATTAAAATCAATATGCAAATTTTACATAATGAACAAACAACCTGTGAAAATAAGAAATTTATAATTTTATTACTTTCTGAAAATAAAACATATATTAAACATCGCATATATCACCTGTAAACATAAAACATTAAAAATATTTTATAATTAAACAAGAGGCAATCGAAATAATGTATGAATTTCATGTAATAAGTCATCAGTCACCTGTGAACATAAAACATTAAAAATATTTTATAATTAAACAAGAAACAATTAAAATCAATATGCAAATTTTATATAATGAACAAATAACCTGTTATTAATAAAATATATATTAAAATAAGAATTATTTTACACGCACGTATATACTCACACACACACACACTCTCTCTCTCTCTCTCTCTCTCTCTCTCTCTCTCTCTCTCAAACACGAAAAAAACACCAACAAAGAATGGAATCGAATCTTGCCAATTTAGATGATATTTCCTGAAACAGAAATAAACTCTGTTTAGATCGATTGAAAATTTTTTACATAATACGTTCATAATCTTCATCAATTTATTTTTATGTCATACACTATAAGAGTACGACAAATCTTGAAATAATATTTTCGTTAATATCCACTGATATATAAAAGGATATTTTGCAATATTTAATCTTGAAACGTGGAAACATCTTTCTGTAACAAAAAACTATATAAAAGGGCATGTGTGGAAAATTGTATCTACAATTCATAAACAAATATTTTCATAATTTTCATAATTCAATAAATAAAAAATTATATATATATATATATACATTTAGCCATAAATTGTAATACTGAAATAAAAGTAAAAAAAAATGTATTAAAATGACCATAAAATTAACACGAAATATGTCGAATCCTCGATGTATCAAAAAACTGTTTTATAATTGAATAAAAAAATGTTTCATATTTAAATAAAAAAAAATGAAATTATGTGCAAATACTTATATACAAACATATATATAAATATATATATATATAAATATATATAAAGAAAGAATTGCACAATAAATGGTGCATAACAAACTATTTAATACAAATACATATTGCAAATTATTCAAGACACGTTATGAAAAAAATTAAAAAAAGAAATATTTCACAATATTTATGAATTAAGTCGCGTAAAAAAAAAAAAAGAAAAAGTGAAAAGAACGAAAGAATACTATATCCTGTGTCGTATTATAAAATACATACACAATTTTGTATACCACCATAAACATATCCATAACGAGATCAAATCTATATTTAATCAATAGATTACATATATCTTATATAATTACGTTTATACTAACGCGAAGTATGCAGTTACATTGTATCTGTTGTATACATTACATCGTTTATATGTAAGACATTTTTTTATCTATTAACTTAAAAAAAATATAGTAATACAATTTCACAATTTTAAAACCATGTAGTTTGTATATGTATATAAAATAGTAATTAAATATGAAATCTGAAAAAAAGAAAATAAGATTATATATAAAAAGATTACACAAACATTAAAAACAAAATAGTTTTAATACATTCTTGCAGATTATTCTTATGAATTTGTTTTATCGCCACTGTTTGCTTTAACAGATCTTAACTTTCCTAACTACATCAAGTCTTATAGATTTTTAATCAATAATTAGAATCTATATAAGATGATGATTATATTCATACAAGTCATAAAATGACTCTTACAATAAATGAGCCATCCTACAATTTGTGATAAGACTATGTTGGCATTGAATACAATATATATATATATATATATATATATATATATATATATATAAATATATAATCATCAAAAAGTGAATATATATATACATAAAAAAAAGGTACAGAAAGAATTATTGATTTACTAATAATTACATAAAAAATTCAATATTATTTTGAAATAAAAATCTATATGCTTGAGTATCCAGGTGCATTCCTGAATGCAAACCTGTCCCTATTCTGATTTTCGCTCACACTCCTGAGTGTGATCAGCCTTTTCATTCGTTTCATTTATATACCAAGACATATGCATTTCTATTCGAAAAAAAAATGATATATATTTCTTATAAATTCAAAAAATAAATATTTCCTAAAAATTCATCGTCATATCATTCATTCTTCTTATTTCTTATGAATCTGTCATATATATGTATTTATAAAAAAAAAAATATATATTTCTTATATATCTGTGAACCATTTTATTTAATAATCATGTTTAAATAATTTGGAATAGAAATGTACATCCTTGACATATTTTGTGCACTCCTGAGTGCAAGGCTGTTATTTTTGTATCATATCGCTCGCTCAGCAAGATTTATACATTCCTAATTTAGAATGATTCAAATTTTCCTTTCATTCACTTGCACTCTATTTAAATATAAATATATTATTATATTAGGAGAATTATATGAAAAATATTATATGAAATAATCTTCATTTATTATTAAATAAATATTATTTCTTTAAAAAAAATAAAATAAGATTGGAATATTTAAATATTTATTGATTACATACTTTCATAAGTGCATTTTCATTTTGATCATTCGGAACGAGAAATGTATATCCTTACTATAATACGTTCATCTGCATTCCTGAATGCAGGTATGTACTTACTGTGAACTATCATATGCACTCCTGAGTGCAGGCAAGCCATTTCAATCGCTTCATTTATATACCAAGCCTTATGCATTTTTATTCCAAAAAATATTCATACTTCTTTTAAATACGTATAAATATTTATTAATAATCTTTCTATCATTCATTAATAATCTTCTTAATATTTCTTATAAAACTTTCATATATATATATATATATTAAAAATACTCCCTCTTCCTCTCTCTCATATATATTTATTAAATCTTTCATCTCATATTTATTTGTTGATAATTTTGGAATAAATATGTATACCCTTGACATATTTTAATATGCACTCCTGAGTGCTGGCTGCCATTTATATCGCTTCATTTATCTAGCAAGGTTTATATATATTTTTTATCAGAATGATTCAAATTTCCTTTTGATTCATTTGTAACATTTAATTATCATTCATTTATTATATATGGAAAAAAATAAAATTTTATTTATTTATTGTTACACAAGTTTAATATATTGAAAAAAAAAAAATTTCACCAGAGATCGACGTATTTTATATATTTCTTTGTTTAGTATCCTTATTAGCGCATTCATTCATTCATCTTTGATCATTCCGAATGTGAAATATATATCCTTACTATAATATGTTCATTTGCATTCCTGAATGCAATTATGTACTTACTATGAACCTTTCATATGCACTCCTGAGTGCAGACAAGCCATTTTATTCATTTCATTTATATACCAAGATGTATACCTTTTTATTCCAAAAAATATTTATATTTCTTTCAAATATGTAAAAACATTTATTAATAATCTTTGTATCATTCATTATATTTTCTTATGAAACTTTCATATATATAATAAAAATACTCCCTCTTTCTCTCTCTTTCTCCTCTCCCTCTCTTTTTCTCTCTTTCATATATATTTATTAAGTCATTCATCTCATATTCGTTTGTTAATAATTTTGGAATAAAAATGTATACCCTTGACATATTTTAATATGCACTCCTGAGTGCTAGCTGCCAGTTTATATATTCATCTGCATTCCTGAATGCAGGCATTTTGATTTGTCATCAAGTCTTGTAGATTTTTAATCAGAATAACCAAAATAAACAGAATAATCAGAATAATCAGATTAATCAGATTAATCAGAATAATCAGAATCATATTGGAAAAAGATAATGAGGGTGAAGATGGGGATGATAACGATAATGATTACCACATAAGAGTCATTTTGCAACTCGTGGTAGAGCTGTGTTGACATTGAAATATGCATATATCTCGTATATATGCATACGCATTATGAAATTATGAACATGAAAGAGAAAAAAATATGATTAAAATATGATTATTCTGAATTAAAAATCAACATGCTTGGGTATCCAAATGCACTCCTGAGTGCAATGCTGCTGCAGGCCACGGACGTCCACACAATATTTAACGAGCGTGACTCTATCTTTGTAACTAAAAATCTACTTCAAGAAAAGACTCTAAAACTTTAAAATGCAAGGACTCGACTTTAATTTAAAAAGAAAAAATGCAAGGACTCGACTTTAATTTAAAAAGAAAGATGCAAGGACTCGACTTTAATTTAAAAAGAAAGATGCAAGGACTCGACTTTAATTCAAAAAGAAAAGAGGGAGGGAGGGCTTGACTTTAACTAGAAAAAAAAAATAAAAATAAAAATAGAAAACGCAAAGGGCTTGATTCTACTCTGAAATGAAAAACTGACTCTACTTTTAAAAAGTACAATGACTCGACTTTACTTTAAGAAAAAATTGCAATGACTCTATTAATTAACAACTAACTGCAAAAACTTGACTTTAATATAAAAAAAAAAGAAAAATGCAAATTTTCACGGACGCGAGTGCGGAACACCGTAGCAAGGAGATGGAATGGTCCATCATCTCCATCCAGGAACAAACTACTACGAGCATAAGTGTCAACGTGGTAAAGGGTAAAAGGGGTTTTGATAAGACCACAAGCCATTAACGAAGGGTTCGACATATCGACCACCTTTGAAAAATGACTTATAGTCGATAGTTGCCCTCTTGAGCCACAAAATGTGGGGGCCTCTTCAGCACACAGCCACTTCTTGCTTCGTGCCCTAACCACTGCATTGGAGCATTCCTTACGTGCGACGCAAGATAAGTTTACGCATCAAAAAACGCCCTACCGTTCGAAGCAACGCACCCACAAAGATTGACATACTGCAGTGGTTGCTACTACAAGAACGAAATCGTCCCTGAGCTAAACCGACCTAATCCCGACCTGATCTCACTTTACGCAACAAGACTCAAACCACTCGTGTAAACGCACGCATCAAACGAGACGCAATGGTCGCAAGCTAAGGAGTTGGGAAGTGAAAACACATTTTCGCACGCAGGTTTGTTCTGTTTTTTCTTTTTTTTTTCTTTTTTTTTTTTTTCTTAACCTAACGAGCGGTAAGCGCTTGCGACGTAAAGTATCGATTTCTTCTAAATAGTATAACCACTGTAGTATGACAAAATTCGCGAATGAATCACCCCAAACGGCACTGACGAGTCCCAACGCGTATTCTCAACTGCGTTTTCTACTCTGCCTAGGTGCGTCTCGATTTTCTAACGATTTCTATTTATTTATTTATTTATCCGATTAAAAAAAATAAAAATAAAAAATAAAAGTAAAATATTCTTATATAAATATTCGAACTAAACCGTAAAGCTATCCTAGCCTGTGGACAATCAATGGACTCGATGAATCCACCAACCGTACACAATAACACAGGCACATTTAATCGAATGCTCCAGCAGATATAATATTCGTACTATTCGATGAACCTATTACAAACTAATATTAACTCGTTGCACTTAAAAGATGAATATAGTTTCGGTAAAATGTCAAGATCACAAGAATTGTAATACTTCCATTTTACTTATGCAGGTATATTCTATTTCTAAATAAGAAATATATAGATAATAAATATTTTAAGAATCGCGAAGTGCAAGAATTAATTTAAAACTAAGTATCGAACAAATTCAAAATCCTTTGCTAAGTTCAAAAGATATGGGATGTATCTGATGTTCTCATTGGGTGCAAAGTTTTTCGAACTGTTTGATACTGATATATCGCTTGATGCAAAGTGTCAGCAAAAAATGTAAGAAAAAAAAATTAAAAAAAAAATATATAAAAAGATGAAGTTCAGCCATGCTGAAGAATCGTAAAATTTGCTGAAACTTCACAAATCCCCGAAGTAAGGACTTCCCACTCCTGAGTGAGAATCGTATCCTTACCCGGTCCTTACCTACTTAAAATTATTTGAAACATTCGCTCAGAAAAGTATGCTACCTGCCTGCCTATGACCTATATTTAAAAAGTGCAAACATTCACACCAACACACACACTCCACGGTTCTCTCACACTCCACCAGGGTGCAAAAGCCTACACTAGAGAGCATGCCCCGGGGCACCTCCGACACCCTAGTTCAACCGCGTATTTTTTCTAATATATTTAGGAGTACGTACCAGTTGCTGAAATCGACTGCCAAGGCTAATGATTATTGCACATATGACTAAAGCAAAAATACTAGTATACATACTAGTATACATATAAATACTAGTAATATATACGAGTATTTAAAATTTTCCACAAGAATGTGGTAACTATTATGCAAATCGATATTAATATAATTATATATTAGATATATAATATATTTATTTAAAAGTTATCGCGAAACGATGTACAATGCACTTCCTAAAACGCACATACAAGTGCAAGGTACACCGTGCAATCACCAGCACAATGACAGTCGCTGAAAAGGAAACTTAAAACTAAATCCACACTGACCGTTTCTCACCCATACGAGTAACACCTGGGTTAAACGCATGGATGAGAACGCAGAAAGCATGGGGGGAAAAGGGGGTATTAGTATATTAGTGCTGAAAATCCTGAGCTAAAAAATGATTAATTTATAATATATATATAAAAAAATATATAAAAAAATATATAAAAATATATATATAAAAAATTTAAGCGGACTGTGACTCTAGAGTCTCTTTGCACGTCTTATTAGCAAGAGCTCAAGCAAGGATGGATGAAGGTAGGCGGTCACCACATATGAGTGTGACCACCACATATGGGTTTTACCACTAAAAGTGGTAAAAAAATAATAAGTGGCAAAAATAGTTTTGCAACCCCACCTGTATGCACCGCTTAAGGGCCTTTGAGCGACCCGCGGTAGGCAGTCGTTGACATGGAGGGATGAAATATGCACATAGCTCGTATATATGCATACGCATTATGCAGTTATGAAATTTCATTATTAAGAAATATATAATTTTAATAAAAAACCTCGGACGACTCCTTTCATTAAATGGCTGTTCTAATGAAAGAACGGGATTATAATCCACCACTTAACTGCCAGAATCTATCCGTCGCGGAAGGGGTTTGTCTTCTTGCTCATTTGTTGATAAATCGATATCTCGAAATATCGAAGTAAATCGCGATTAAATGGACTAAGTACGAAGCAATGCATGTAACGTAGACCACGTTATATGCTTTATACGAAATCGGGTAAATGAATGCCCGATTTCATTACTAATATCGCGAGCAAAAACGAAGAGAGAAAAAGTGCTAATAAACAGCACTGTAAATTAAACGACTTTGAAACAAGAAGACCCTGGCCTGAGCTATATATATATGCATATAATAATAATAATAATAAAATATTCACAAGAAAATATCTAACTAAACATAGGGACCACTCGTGAATAAAATCAAAGATTTTAATCACGGACACTTTTGCTCGTTTCGGACATGGGACGTCTACGAATACAACCAGTAACCCGTGCCGATAAGGACCTTTCATCCTCGGCATGATGGGCACCAGAGGAACTTTAAATTTTTTCACTTACTACTTAAGAAGTTCTGCGATGGCTCCAAAACACTCGTCCCCCTCGTAGGAGGTCGAATGATGTCGTGAAGTTGGTTGAAATTATTGTTGAATCGTTGATTGATCTGTAATTAATAAAGCACAAAAAATGATTAGTTATATGTTTCATATTAAAAAGAATATCTTCAATGAATGAAAATAATAAAAAAAAATATATAATTTGGACAATGAATGAGAAGTAATGATTACAATAAAGAAAGATACTTACGTGTAATTGTATCCAAACGAAGCTTTACATTCGTCGGTAAAGATGAAGAGGGTGAATTTTTAAATTCACACTTTCGACCATTACAATATTTATCGCAACGCAATCCTCTTCCACCGAATAGGTCGAAAGTGTGTTAATTATTCTAACAACGCGGCGAACATATGATTTTAACAAGAATATAACATAAATTCTTGTTTTTGATTTTACTAACGCGACCGAGAAATTCTAAACGGCGAACAACACTGACTCTAATTCGCGATTTTATTTTATGTTATTTTTAAAGCAACCTATTCGGTTGCAAAATAATCGAACTGTTTCGCACAAGCACTGACTCTAAGATCGCATTGCGCGCGATCTACAACTGAAGACCTGTTGAATAAAAATTGTTAAAGCAAGCTGTGGCGTTTACTTCTACAATTTTATATATTAAATATTATATATTAAATATTAAATATTGAATACTAAATATCATATATCATATTATACAAATTGTATGATCTAGAACTATGAATTTGTATTACAACTTGTATATGTTATAGTAATAATAATAATAATAAAAAAAAAATTTTCAAAAGATGTAACTGCAAAACTTGTGAACTATATTAAAATAAATGAATAGAATAGTAGAAGCAAACGAATCAAAATTCACGTTGTATCTATCTTTTAAAAATAGATATGATCGCGATAGGGATATGTTTAAAGAAGTATACTAATTGTATTGACACCAATAAATTAAATGGATATAGTATTATAATTCAACTAAACAATTATGATTCAGTAATATTAAAATATGATAATCTAAAAAATTAATTAGACGATCGAACGTATCTTGAATTGTATACTATTTAAATTTAAATCTATGTTACATATATATATATATATATATATATATATATATATATATATATATTTGTGTATACAGTATATAATAATTGCGACACATTATTTATTACCTTTCCTAATCGTTACCATTAATTAAAGATTTTTTAAAAACTTCCAATTTTTTAATGCATCGAAAATTAACCATTAACTTTAGATAGTGCTTACGTTGTTTAATATATAAACATCGTAAGCATTATGAATTACTGAATCTCATTGCAAAATTCCCGTAAAAGTAGCTGTATATGGAGATTCTTTCTTAAATTGAGAAAGAATCTCAACGATTAAAAAAAAGAAGCGAATACTTGCACGTTCTGAAAAATTTTCCGTATTACCAATCCACTCCTTTACTGCAACGATAATGTGATCGTCTTCCTCGAACCAAGGAATAATGTGAGACTTTCTCATTCTATTTAGATATCTTCTCTTTTTATTCCCAAGTTGTAGATTAGGTAGAAGGAATAACATCTGCAATTAAATTAAATTTCATTAAGTATTAAAACGTGTTATAAAATATTTTACGATAACGTGAAAATATATTCTTACACGCTACGCGAACACGTCGTGACTAGTCTCGACCGTATCTTATATTAAATTGTTAGAAGTCACCTTCCTTTCTCGTTCGCTTACCCGAGAGTTCGACCGTATTTTATTTACGTCTCGTTAAAGGACGAAATTCTTGGAATTCAATAAACGAAAACATAATATATACGTAACGATGTATTTACGATGAGTGTTATCTCTCTGTCTCTTTCTCTCTGTCTTTCTCGGGCTCTCTATTAAATTACTCATTATGTTAGTCAAAAGAAATAAACTTACCTGTATGTAAGACGAAGAAAAACAGCTATGTGTATCAAAAGCATTGTGTCTGCCTCTGTGTATGCGTAGGGCTCTTCTGAATTCGTAGAATTCTTGAAAAACTGAAATACACAAATGTATTAGTCGAGTATAAAATATATCTTATGCGTATATGGGTATGGGATGGATGACATTGTAAGATGATATACATATGTATATGTATATGAATAATGATGAGTATATTGCGTATATATGTACATATATGTGTATATATATATACATGAATATAAATACATAATGTATATGATGATGTATATATATGTGTGTGTATATATAAATGAATATAAATATATAATGTATATGAAATGTATATTGATGTGAATATACGATATGTGTGTATGTGTGTGTGTATACATATATGCGAATAAGAAAATCGAATATAACACGAAATACGATCAATGAAAAGTAATTAATAGAAAATTATTAATCGGAGCGTCGTTAAAAAACAATAGAAGTATCAATATCACGAAAATAAAAGCAGAAAATACGAAAAGAAGATATTACGTAATAGCTTCCTTGGGAACGCCGAGAGACCGATTTTATTTTCGCGAATATCTCTTACACGCGACGATGCCTCGACTTGCGAACACGGCTACGAATAAATCGCGTGTCCGACAATCGATTGGTATATTGAAAGAAGTTGTACGTTAGAAAAAATTATGCTAATTACCTGTAATTACGAGGAGCGAGACGCTTCGTGCAACCTGTCGACACACACAATGCAAAATGGCGACGACGCTGCCGAAAAATAGTTCCTTGCGCACGCGCATGACGTCATCACGTAATGGCCCAGCAAAGGATCGTAATTTTTCGATCTATTATTGAAAAATATCAAGATGTTAAAAAGACGATAAAGAGATACAAAAACTATCAAAACGTGTAGTTTTTAAATCAAAACCACGAAAATCAACGCTCGAAATGGTCTACTTATAAAAATAAAGCCAAAAACGAGCAAGAAAATTGAAGACGTAATACACCTCGAACGAGGCATCATTTTTTCTATCGCGAATATTTTTTAAACGACATAATACCTTGCATTGAGAATAACACACCATGTAAATCGCAAATTCCACTATCGATTGGTATATTGGAAGAAGATGTAGGTGAGAAAAAATATGCTAATTACCTGCAATTAAGAGGACGACGTATTTTCCCTGTCAACTTGATATCGTTTACGCAGCGACAACGAAGCTAATCGGATCAGCCAATCACGAGCCGCGATTATCGTATAGAAATCCTCCCGACCAATAGCGTTCCTTGCAATGTAATTAATAATATTTCCATTATTATTTTTAAATAAAAAACTTTATAAATACGATTTAATGGGATATAAATCAACGCGACAAATAGATAATTGAATTAAATTACCAAATAAAATAAAAGGATATTGTAATTTACATAAAAAAGAAAGGTTCATAAAAACTATCTTTATAATTTTTAATAAGCGGAAGTAATTGATTTGAGTTTACGTGGTATCCGGAAATAGGCAGGATCAGCCGACAGTAACCAATTTATATAGATACAAGTTCACATAGCAGTGATTAGAAAAAACAGAAAAAGACGAAATAATGGAAAAAGAAGAGAAAAAAGAAGAAAAAGAAATTAAGGAGATCATTAATGAGCTTCTGTGTACCATGAAAAGGTAAGCCAATTGTTGGGAGTATAAAAGCATTGCTCTCTCTCTCTCTCTCCCTCTCTTTCTTTTTCTCTGTTTTTGTGTTTTTCTCACTTGAAGTAGAGGATGTTATTCCTCGCCTATTGTTGGCAAGGCGGAACAGCCCACGCTGTCCGGTCCGTGACTTCGCCTCCTCGAACAAATAAATTCTTATCGTTCAAGGAACTCGTGTACGATGACGAAGTCGAGACTATTGGCTGGTTGTCGTCTTTCTTTCTCTCCTTCTCTCCTTCTCTCTCTCTCTCTCTCTCTCTCTCTCTCTCTTTCTCTCTGTCTCTCTCTCTCTCTGTCTTTCTCTCTCTCTCTCTCTCTCTCTCTGTCTCTCTCTTTCTCTGTCTCTCTCTGTTTCTCTCTCTGTCTCTCTCTATTTTTCTCTGTCTTTCTCTCTTTCTCAGTCTCTCTCTTTTTTTCTCTCTCTCTCTCTGTCTTTCTCTTTCTTTCTCTCTGTCTCTCTCTCTCTCTCTCTCTCTCTGTCTTTCTCTGTCTTTCTCTCTGTCTCTCTCTTTCTCTCTTTTTTTTTACTCTTTCTTTCTCTCTTTTTCTTTCTTAACGATACATTGTAAAACCATTGCATCGCCGCAAATTGATATTTATCGCTTTTTCGTAAAATATATGTAAATGGTACGATCCTAGGAACACATATCACAAGTTATTACCATTAAATGTTTCTTAAGGTAAATCAAATTTTGTTGAAATGATGTCAGATTTGACAGAGATTATGATAACAAATATACATACATGAGATAATATAGTTAATACATCGCTCAGCAGTCGACACGATAGAACGTAGTAAAAATAAAACTGAAAAAATCAGTGGTCACGATGAGTAGCTACCATCAGTCGCTACTGTCAGTCGTGAGTCTGCTCGATTTCACGTTCGTTACAAACGTCTATCGATAATGGCAGAGCGTGAAATAAGTACAGCACGATGTCCTGCCTGTCATTAGTCATTACATGTTCTTCATTCATACGTCATAAATACATACATACATATATATATATATATATATATATATACACATACACATACACATACGTGCATACAATCGTGCGTTTTCGTTCAAGTAAATTCAATGACACGCTTGTCGAACGTGAAATTCGAACTTCATCTTTTCCAGCCTTTCTTGTAATTCCTATTGCACGTGCAAATATAATAAAAACTACAAATAATAGTCGACACGTTTGTATATCGTCAAAGAGGAAGAACCTGCCTAGATTTATTCTTGGATAAGGGAGAAAAAAAAAGAGACAGAGAGATATATATAATATAAGAGAGAAAGAGTTGGAGAGAAAAAGAAAGAGAAAGAAAAAAAGAAAGAGAGAGAGAGAGAGAGAGAGAAAGATTTAGATAGAGAGAGGTGACTTGGATATATTAATGGTTGGTAAGAAGATTGTAATGTCTCGAAGGCAGCTAGATCGAAAATATCTATACAGACACGAACCTATTACCTGCCTTTCGCAATACGTCGGATAAAGTTGAATAATAGCGAAAGTGGTCGTAGCATCCTGCCGTGGGAATGCCAACTCGTTTCTCCTACTCGCGTGCTTCGGAAGCGCGATCGAATCCTTTTCTAGCCATGAAGGGTCGTTCTCGAGAACTATCGATATCGTTTCTCTCTCTCTCTCTCTCTCTCTCTCTCTATTCCTCTTCCTCTTTCTTTCTTACCAATTTTATATTTCCTTTTATCAGATAATAGTTAAGCAATTTTACTTCGTAATAATCTTACATCCAAGGACATGCACGTCTTGCTGATGTTGTTATTATTGTTCTATTATTTTATATCTTCATTCTTTTTCATTATATTATATTTTATTACATTATACTTACTAATTAGTTATCTTGTATTCGATCTGTTTTTTTTTGTTTTTTTGTTTTTGTTATGTCTCATTGTAGATATATAATTTTCTTCCTCTCTTTCTTTGTGTTTTTCTGAAAATTCATTTGAGGATCCATGATCGTCGTTACGTTATTTTCTTTCCATTTCATTTGAGATAAATTTTATTTAAATTAGTTCGTATAAAATCACGTTTCCACGTGATTGTAAAAATCTTCTTAGTTTCAGCTGCTCGAGGAAGAAGTTAGAAAAATAAAGAGAGAGAGAGAGAGAGAGATCTCAGACTCGGAAGCAATATTCCTCGTATTTCTCGGCCGTCGTAAAACGTAATGGTGGAACATTTCGCTGCGGTACACCTGAACGGAATACACTCTTCTGTTTCTCGAGCACCTGTTTCCTAACACCTGACATCGTCTTCGTCGTCTTCGCTGTCGTCGTCAAGATGGTTTTCTATTCCATAGGGGGTCCAAGAGGACGTAGCTAACCATTAAGTATCTTCGCTAAAAGAACCGATGCCTTCTTTTTCTCTTCTTCTAAACAACACCGACATCCTCGATCACGATAAACAAAATAGCGGTACTAATGTCTAACAGGTGTTTCACGTCCTCGAAGCTTCGATTTTATCGGGACTGTCATCGACGTGACCACGAACACGTCGGAGATGCTAATTTCTTTTCTTTATAAAATCTATGAGAATATTTGAAATTCTATGGTCTTATTCGTTGTAAATAAGTTTCAATGTTGAATTAGTTATTTTTATACATTACGTTTAATAGGTTTTGTTAGGTTTATAAGTATGAAAATCAAGGTGCTTCTTAGATATCAAAGAAATTGATATACGTAGATTATTTTAAGTAGTTTCAATCTGTTTCAAGATCTAAGATAATATCAAAAACACTACAAATTATAAGATTATAAGAGGGAAGTACGTTGTGTAATTTGTAATAAATGCAGTATTAATTACGTCTTGTAGATTTAGTTTATCTATTCAGTTTCAATGCAGTATTAGCAATATCTTATCTGGTCTAGATCCGATTTATTTTTTCTTTGAAAAATCTTCAATTGAATAGCGAGTTAATAAATCTCAGAATAAATTATATTGAATGGTTCTCTCGGTCCTAAAGAAAATATATTATAAATATCAAATAAATAAATAAATAAATAAATAAGTGAATCATAAAGGGTATCAGGACTTTCGTTAAATTTGCTAATTTCTTTTCTTTCTCGTGACTTTCAAGAACATTACAAATTCAAAATACATTGCGTAATTCGTAATGAATAAGTGAATAATAGCGTTAAAAAAAAAGTACCAGAAGTCTCGTAAAATCGTTTCACTTGGTGGGAAGCTGATTATTCCGAGGAAGATATTTGTAAATTAGTAATATCTACGTAAAATGTATGGGTCGAATAAACTGAGAGAATAAACCGAAAGGTCAGTCTTTTCGCGTGTAGGATGGAGAATGAGCGTGTGGGAAGAGAGTCATACTATTCTTATGTATACTTACATACGAGGAAAGACCTTGCATAAGTGTCGATGTTATTAAATGCTCACTTGCGTTGTATATAAACGTCGATGAGTGTTTAACGTCGCAACAAATCGTTCCACACTCTAAAGATGGCATTTCCTTAAAGTCTTTTGTCTCTCTCTCTCTCTCTTTCTAAAATCGTTTTTTTTATTTATCGGTCGACCGATTAAAAGTTATGATAACAAATTTTTCATGATCTGATCTTCAATCGTTAACTATCATTAATAATTGTATTTTTAATTAACTTATATTAACTTAAACGATGATAGTTTCAATTTTTATCATTAATACAATCGATATTAAATAATTAATAACTATTATTATCGATCAATATTAATCGTTAATCGAATGAAATATTAACCGATTGACACCTCCATTGCGCCTGAACTATCCGCAATTTCTCATTTCGATTTGTCTAGAGAATTGCATCTGCCAGGGGCACAAGTTTTGTTCTGCAATACGAATTGTTTTATTACACATCTGATTACATTATTTTATTACACCGTTATATTAACGATTTAATTGAGTCAAACAACCACGTAAACATATTCTTCATAACGTTCTCTTTTCTTTTTTATTACATAATTTAGAATATAAATAATTTATATAACGCTCGACAATGATCTTATATTACTATATAAATCGTAATATGTAGAAACTATAGCTTGCGACCTATACCTCTTTTTTTTCCACAACATTAAATAGATTTCTTCTATTTCTATCCAGATAGTATGACAGTATAGTGATTCATTCTACTGCTGGAATAAAAAAATCTAATGTTATCTCGCTGATAATATCATCAAGTTTTCCGATCATTCATTATTATGACCTCACAAGAAAAAAAAAAAAGAGAGAAAAAGAAAGAGAAAAAAGAAAAACAGACATACCTAAGTGATTATTTAATCATCGAAACAAACTAAGTTCCTCCGATACAATGTGGACTTTTACAAAGTTGTTCATCTCTTTTCATCCGTGGAGTATATGGAAAACTATTTCCAAGCTGCATCTGACAAGATACGTCACATTTGTATCGTAATACTGGATTATAGCATACAGAGCAATCCTTTTCATGAGGGTAATGATAAGGCGATGGCTGATAACAAAACCAATGATAAGGAGGAACACAACCAAAAGAGGGACTCAAGCCTAATCCCAGACTTAATTGTGGTACCAAACTTAATTGGAAACCTCCACCGAAACCTCCACCATAACCTCCACCATAACCTCCACCATGACCTCCACCAATATTCCCTCCATTAATACCTCCAGGAGGACAACAGTTTGACGAACATCCTTTACAGTTAGCTGATATCATTCAAAAAATTCAATTAGAACATTAACGTTGAAAAAGAAAAGAAAATAAATTAATCTTCGTAAAATTTACTTATTTACTTACTGCAATTACAATTGTCTTGACTTGGTGGAGTCGCTCCACCATTTGGACGCTCTGTACCAGTGTTGATGACATTGTTTAATTCAATATTCGTTGTAATATTTGTCGTACCCACGGCAGGCTTCTCACTACCTTTACAATCTCCATCTATACACTCGGTCTCGTACTCCGTAATGATCTGATGTTTATGTTTCGCTCTTCTTATACAATGAGAACACTTTTGATTGCATTCATGACTTGAAATAGCTTCGCAGGACTTAACACATATCTCCATGCAATGATGATCTGTTCGAAAACGATACGAGAAAAAATCATTTCAAATATTTTGCATCATATCGTATTTCATATTTTTGACATAAATAATAATAAAGTTGTAAGAGTTATATTTTGTTTTCTTTTTTCCACGCTAAAGGATAAAGGACAATAATTTTAATTAGCCTCGAATATAGATTGCAATTATTCGATATGACATGTTCGATAAAATTTAATTTCACGTAATTTTCAAATAACACACATGTGATATACATATATATATATTTTTTTTCCGATTAGAAACAAAAAATTTGTTGACTTAATTCTTAAATATTGAATATCTGACCAATTTGAAAAAAAAAAGAAAATTCTAATTCTAATCATTCTTTTTTGATACATGTAGATATATGTAGAAACAATTAGACATTTCTACCCATTTCCGGTGATATTTCATGATGATGCCTCTTCACTTTGTTCCCTTTAAAACTCGGATACTTAAGACACTTAATATATGTCCTGTAATTAGGATGTTGACAATCGAGAATTAACTTTTGTTCTTCCGATGTATTTTCTTCGGTGGTAGTAGCCTCAGAATCGGCTTTTACCGTATATGACTCGTTCCAAATGATACTCGAAAATATAACGAAGATTAAAGAAACAAGTACGAGTGCTCGACTGTTCTCCATCGTGATTTTAACAAAATGGCCTGCAACTCAGGCTCACTTGTCCCTTTATACTTGTATTTAACTCGAGACTGTGTAAACGAAGTTCGCTGGCACCATCGAGTCACATACAGTACCTGTCAGAGCCTTAGAAATGTTTGCACCGTGCGATGAGATACCAAGGAAAACGCGTTGCGTTCTTTGCTAATATTTTAGCACGTAAATTTTTCACTTAGCTTTAAACGACGTGCGCTACGACAACAAATTTGCACTGCTTATCGCGCATTGCCCAGCTTGAATCCACTTCTAATCTCTTCCTCTCTCTTTCTCTTTTTTCTACAACCTTCTTTCTGCTCCTTCTCTCTCTCTCTTTCTCTGTCTCTTTCTCTCTCTCTCTTACTCTCTGTCGCAAGTTCTTCGTACTTGAAACATCGTCTTTGGACATGTTCGATCGATATCATATTATTATCTATAGACATTTAATTCATTTTTTTTACATTACAAATCTACCGAGGCTAATCATTATCAAAATCATTATTATTAACGTTTGTCACATTTTGTAAATAAGGTCCATTACTGGAAAAGTCAGTCATTATCAAATTATTATTATTATTATTATTATTATTACTACGATCTATTTACGTATATTTATTAAATAGGTGATTAGCTTATATCGGTGATATCGGTGTTATTTTGTTACATTTATGTATCGCGTCAATGCTACTGAATTCTTTTCTATCCTCTTTTTTCTTATCAATAAGTGGTCTTCGTAGGACAGACAAGATGCAAACCAGCCCAAAGATATTTTTACTCGTTACAATGTACACTCCGCACGATGCGATAATGATACCTTTAACATAATGCGTTTATGGCATAAACACGAGCGACGATATTTAACGTGCAAAGTGCGCGATTAAAATCATCGTGCGTCGTATATTTCACAAGGACGAAAGTAGCAAGCACAAGTAACTCTCGGTACTCTCGAAGTAACGTTACCTTCTGTAGCTTCCCAATGGAATTTCAAGAAATATCAAAGAGATTATTAGACTCGTGTATTATTTATGATCGCATAGAATGCAATTTACAATCATTTACGACTACTGCTCTTTTAATGTAATGTCATTAAAAAGAAATTTTATTTTTCTACCGAATTTCGATAAATTTCTTTCTTTCTCTCATATTAGTCATCGTTTTTTTTTTTTTTTGAACATCGATCCATACGATGAATCTGAAGAATCTAAAAATATGTATTGAACGTAATACAGATAATTATTCAATTGTTAATCTCTAAACTTGTAAAAAATTCCGGCTGTCTTTTTATTTGTTTCTTGCAGAAAAAATTAATCGAATATACAAGTGTCGATTAATATTTACGATATTTAATATCGAATAGGTCAGTGACACAGATGTTCTTATCGCGATCAATGTAAACGAAAGGACAATGATCCGCTCGATTAGTAAATACAAATATGATAACAAAAGGGTTATATTTTACTTTCATTCCTTTATTGATATTACTAGCGTTTAGAAAGAAAGAAATAATATTACAAAAAAAAAAAAGAAAAAAGAAGGAGAGAAAGAGAGAGAAAGGATAGAATCTAATCCTTTGTGCAAAATGATATACTTCTCGAATGTACTCTTGGAGATATTAAATTGCAAGTTTAAACGAAGGCAACGATAATATTCTTAGGTGACCTAAAAACGATCCATCATCATTCGATCGTGAATATAACGGCACGAAACAACAGAAGTTACTTTGATAAATCGGTCACGTTCGTAACATATTCTTATTGGCTGGCTTATTGACCCTTCGATCGATGATATAACGTTCTACTTTTAAAAATATCTCATATATAATGATACATTCAATAAATAAATTTGTTTATTGATGGATAACGAAATAGATAAATACATTTTATGATAAAACAAAGTTGGGATTATTATCTAGCTCGAAGTACCGTACTAAAAGAGAAAATAATTGTCATCGTCACCTACCGGTACAAGGATCGTGATCAACATCTTGATCGTTTTAGACGACATCGTTTCTAAGACGAACAAGTCTTCATAAGGACAATATGATTTTAATTGAAATATATATATATATATATATATATTTAAAGAATCCCATTTTTCTACTTGAATTTTTCTAATTTTACTATCAGAGATTAGTATTTATCTTTCCAGATAATATAACAATATTGATATCTTCACAATATTTTGTTTATCGGCTAAATTTAAAGAGGATCAAAAGTTCCGAGATAACCCATAGATTTTAAAGGTGACAACAATTTTTTTAGAGAAACCAATATTTTCTGCATGAATCAAAAAATTCTGATATGACTAAATAATAAGGGAACGATTCGATTAGATCGTAAATTTCAAAGCTCAGCATTCTTCCAATATGTTACTTCAGAATCTTCGGGAATTAAGTTCAAATTCGAATGGTAATCATTATTGTCTCAAACGGCTTTCGTTTGATACCGTTCGAGCACAGGAAGTTCGTGCATACGTGTTGACATTTCATATCAAGCAACGGAATCGTAATAACATTTTTACGCGAGGCAATAATCGATACTGATCGATAGTTTTCGAGAGTTTTCGAGAAATGTAAAAGAAAATTCGATGAATGTTGGATCGTTCGATTCGACCAATAGATTTTATAATAAAAATTCCAGAGTATTTTGGAATCCACTTTTCCCTCGCACGAGTTGCGAGTTTCAACTGGAACGAGAATGAAGAAGGGGTGTGAGGGGCAGGATTGAGTCCCTCGATGCGAAGAGGAACGAGAAAGTAACGGGTTCCGAAGCAAGGAATGACGCGAACCATGCTTATGTATATTTCACATTCTCTCTTTTTCAGATACCTGATAGATACTGATCTTTCTTACAAAAAAAAGAAAAAAAAAAGAAATAAAAGAACTAAAAATATCTATAATAATTACAACGGAATCATATTTTTAAGCAAACTTTGTCATTTTTAAAAATGAATCTGTTCGATATAAGAAAAGATTTCGAAAACAGAAATGTTTCGAAGAAACAAGTATTATCTGGATTAAAGGAGCACAGATAAAGGAAACATAAAAATGCTGTAAAATATATTATATACTTAGATGATATACAAACGAAAAAAAAAAATGATCGAAAAGAAAGAATATATCATTTCAACTTGTACATTCAAATTTGGCGGTCAGTCCCATCGCTATATCGAAGATAACCGAACACAGCCGAAGTATGAAATCGGGCCCTCGCGAAGTCGAAGAGTGGGGTGGCGCACTCTCGCGTTCGATGCACGTTAGCAAGAGCGAGCGAGTGAGACGCGCAATGGCCGCCGTGACCCGAGGCGCGCGGCTCGTTGCCGATCGTCCTTAATTTTCCCGTCTCGATATCGTGCTTCCACGCCCACGAAAATGCGCGCTGTTACTTCGACGTTGAATCAGTCGGCACGTCTCTACGACGCGGTGAGCTTCCAAGCGTTTTTGTTTAATAATTTACACTCGAGATTATAGTTTTCGCAAAGAAAAGAAAAAAGGAAAAAAATATTTAGAGATCCTGATCGTCGTTGGTGGTCCAAGAGCAAGTATCTTCTGATTGGTCAAACGATAACCGACTTATCGATTTCTTTTTTCCTTGAAAATGATTAGATCGATCGATCGTTCGAGTGAAAATAAATATTCACAGTGTATGTGTATGTGTGTGTGTGTGTCCTTGCGTGCTTTTTTCTCAACGAACTAGAATTCTCTTGGTTTATTGGTCCGTTTAGAAATTGTTAAATATATATATATATATATATATACATATATATTTTATATATATATATATTTAACTCGATTTACGATCAGTGTGACACTAACCTTCGGAAACTGTTAATGATTTACTTTCCGTTACTTTCATTGTTACTCTATGAACATAGTATTACTACTACTATTACTATATACCACTACTTTAACTACTACTACACTACTCTACTACTACTACTACTATTACTAGTGGTACTACATTACTCCGTTAGTGATGTTTGTGTCCTCGTCGTCAGCGTGGTTGCCATTCTGGACTCAAGGTGTGTAGAAGGTTAAGTTTCAGTTTTCTTAAGCAATAAAAACATTGAAGAAGAGTACTTAATCATTCTAAAAGGGTTGCTATCTCTCTCTCTCTCTCTCTCTCTCTCTCTCTCTCTCTCTCTCTCTCTCTCTCTCTCTCTCTCTCACTCTCTCTCTTTCTCTCTCTCTCTCTATTTCTTTCTTTAGAGGTTAAGAGGGAAAATACTCTTATGCGTTTTACTACAGTCGCGTGAAGGTTCTCATAGATCACTTGACGTTCGTAAAAATTTATATTTGAATAATTATTTGATGGAAAATATTAAAATAAACAAAGGTAATTGAATAATACGTTCGATCTTTCTAAATAAGAAATTAAGGTAAACAAAAAAGAAAAGGAAATATTCGTATTATATATCGTAAAGAACTTGTAGTTAGTTCAAGTTGAGAACCAGTAATCGACGCAACAAGTGTCCGACGATGAATGAAGAGTGAGAAAAGCTCCCGGCGGTCAACTTTGATATCCGACGAGCGTGCTTTGAAGGTCGGATGCATTTACGAAGGGCAAAGAGGCTTAACCCTTCTCTTCGTTGCGAACAAAAAGCACGTTTCAACTCGAGCAACTCCAATTTACACACATATTACATCAAAGATTCAACTTTGACACTAGATGCTATCAAAATAAACAGTTTCAAATGTCTTATTTTATTCTATTCATAAAAACTTATTATTGTTATATCAAAGAAGTTTTCCTAATCTTGCTTATTCGTTTATTGTCAAATCGAATAAATTATATTATCTGATAGATACTGATCTTTCTTACAAAAAAAAAAGAAAGAAATAAAATAGCTAAAAATATCTATAATAATTACAATGGAATCATATTTTTAAGCAAACTTTATCATTTTTAAAAATTAATCTGTTCGATATAAGAAAAGATTTCGGAAACGGAAATGTTTCGAAGAAACAAATATTATCTTGATTAAGGGAGCACAGATAAAGGAAACATAAAAATGCTGTAAAATATATTATATACTTGGATGATATACAAACGAAAAAAAAAATGATCGAAAAGAAAGAATATACCATTTCAACTAAACAAAACAATTGATTTATTGAATATTGGTAATATATTGAAACTATGATATTGTATCTTCAATGAAAATAGATTTGAAAGATAGAAAAGTTATTGTAAAATTAAATAAACGCTAAGAGATAATAAACTGTCGATGATAAAATTGTCTGTAAATTACATAATAATAATTCTCATTGTTGTACGAAAAGAAAATATTCTTCAATGGAAATAAATTTAAGAAAGTTCGTAGAAAAGATTATGATAATATATCTTAACGAATATTAATAATTATATTAAGAATAAATAATTATTTATTTTGATTTCTATTCGTGTGACTAGAATTTTCTAAAATGAAAGTCGATCCATATGTATGTATGTATGTATCATACGTTTGATAACTGCAATATATATGATATGAAGAATTCAAGAATACTAATTCGAGACTCTCACTAGAGAACGTTAGAACCGCTAGTTCATATAATACGAGATTTCCAACTTTCTATTCTAAAAACTTTTCTTTCGTGAAAATGTATCTGATATGATTACAAGTTATTTATGTAAAGCATATTCGCAAAGTAGTATCGATTTATCGTAATACGATTTGATCGACTTGATATGGAGAAATCATTGATGAAATAAAAAAAAGAATAGGAATTCAATAGACGACAAAATTATTCAAGAAAGTAAAACGAAATAATTCATTGACGCGGAAGAGATCGATAATTAAAAAGAGAATTATTCGATTAATTGATACAGAACGAATCATTGATCGAAAAAAAAGGAACCAAGATAATTATTAGAAAATAAGTATTGATTACTAAGTACGATTAATTTACTAGAAATAATTATTGCTAAAAAAAAAAAAATAGAAGTAGAAAATGAAATTATTATAAATACTTTCTCGATTAATTGTCAGCCAAAAGGACAACACGTAAATTCTCGTATTTCAAATCTATCGTTAGGTAACCATTCATTCACTGTGCAATTTATCGATATTTTGACTACCTTTCACATAAATTTAAATACATATATACGCACACGTATCGGTATTTTCAAACATACGAAACACATAACGTTAATATTACATTATACGCGATACAAATATGAATGATACTTTTCACACACGATAAATACATGAATATTAATTTTTATATAAACGAGTTACGTGAATTACTTTTCAACGTGCTCGAGCGATAGAATACGTAAGAAATATTTAAAGTCTATTATACAAGAGAGACTATCATTTATATCGATGAGTCGACGCTTCTTTGTAAGAACAGCTACTAAACGTTAGAATACACTCAAACGATTATCTATTCATTTACATTAATTACCCTACTGATCACATACATGTATATGTGTAATAGAATATATATATATATATATATCACTTTTATCTTTCAAATTGACTATTTACTAGTGGAAAAATAAAAAGAATAATAATAATCCCTCTTTTTTTATTTTTTTGTTTAGACAGATTAGAAGACGAAGATAAAAGGCAAGAAATTTACGTCTAGATAAAATTTGAAAAAACTTTCAAACGAGGAAGTTTCTTTTTTTCCGAACGAACAACTGCAACTTATTCTTCGTGGAAAAGTTGTGTAAACTCGTTTCTTGCGAAAATATCTCTTACTTGAGTAATTGAAATAACAATAATAATAATAATCAAAGTTCGAAACAAAGGAACGGAAGAGCCTAAAAGATTACGTATCGTCTTATATATATATAAATCGCAAAGAGAATTTCGAATACCAATACCATTTGCGAATAAAAATCGTTTTCTCCGATTGGCCGAGCTGTTCGTTCAACGTAATAGGAATACATTAATGAATTATTAAGGATGTACGAACGATTCGATTAGATTCCAAATTTGGTCGTCAAATCAGATAAATAAATTCGATTGTGTTAATCATCGATCGAGCACAATGATCTTGACGATTTGAAATCATTCGAAATGAGTACGAAAGAGCAACCTATCGAACCAAGATGGTACGTGAAATTTTTCGAATATTGGAAAAATCGTAATCGAATTGGTCCGGCTACGGTCGAATTAGCAGATTGTGATTTCTTCATCGTAGCGCCACGTCGAACTTTGAGAGTATTAAAGCCAAGTTTAAAAGGTGAATGGTATTACGAGAACACGAGCGACAGACCTGAATCGATAAATGATAATTTTTTTGCTCGTTGGTCGAGAAGACCGCATTCGTCCAATCATTGTAGATGTTCTTTTCGACAATCGAGTAGATTGAGTACGAACGACGAAGAAATAATATCTACGGAATTGAATCGTATCAGAAATAGTCTTTACGAGACTCCGGAAAAATCAGCAAGAGATATCGAAGAACTCGAGCAAAGGGTATCGGCTAATCTCCAGAAACTTCAAATACCTGACGCGAAACTCGATAATAACAATGAGAGGAAAACGAAGGACGAAGTCGTCCTTGATTCTTCGAAAAATTTATCTTCGATTCCATCGACGAACGAAGAACAAAGAGCTAAGAACAAAATTGTTAAGGATCTCGAAAGGTATATCAACGTATTGCTCGAGGAAATATTAGACGACACGATTAAATATGTTGCTAATTCGAACGATCGTAAACTTACGGAATTAGAAAGATCGAAATTAGACGATGAACAATCGTCTTCGGAAGCTAAAAGGGAGGAAATTTTTAATGAAATTAGTTTCTCCTTTCATTCTGACGATAAGAAGATTCAAGAGGATGAAAAGTTTACCGGGGAGAGAACGAAGAACGAAGATGGATATATAAATCGTGCTTTCATTGGTTCGGCACACGATCCTGATTCTCTCGACTTTTATTTACGTACTCGTACGATCGGTACGGAGGTCATTTTAGAACAATTAGATTGTATAGATTCTGGTATAAACAGCGTAGAAACAATAGAATTTCAACCTGATCAAGAACCGAGTCTCGAGCAATCTCTTTTACGAATAATCGATGAGAAATTAGGTAGGACCCCTTTGAGAAATAGTTGGGAAGATCTGAGAACCAACGAGGATGAGAAATACAACGAATCTTCCCGGAAAATCATTGAAAACGAGGAAGAAAATAAGTTGAGCAAGTTGAAGGATGTAATCGTATTGGATGACAATGAAATTCAAGACGAAAAAACTATGGTCGATATCAGGCAATTAGAGGAATCTATCGATGATCCTAAATTTGAAAATGTACGATTGGAATTACAAAACGACGATTTGGAATCTTCGGAGAGGAAGGAGACGACGATCGGGATGAAATTGTGCGCAAGGTTTCGTACGAATATTGAAAGAAGATCGAAACGTAAGAAGAACGATGACAAAGTAGAGACAATTAATATTAGAAAAGAGACTACGCCTTTGGAGATGGAGGATTACAGAAAAAGATGGCCGAACTTTGAAGAATCGACGAGATTGTCTAATTGCGAACAAAATCCACATGATTATGTGATATTTCGAAGAAATCGTAAACCAACGTTAGTCTTTTTACATGGGTTTGGTTCATCAGCAGAGATATTCGAACATCAATTGGAATATTTCTCAGCTATGGGCTATCCTTGCATCGCTCCTGATCTTTTAGGACATGGTATGAGCTCTGCACCTGACCGCTCGAAGGATTATATGTTTAGCAAATTATTGAAGGATTTGGAGACGGTACTACATTATTACGCTTTTAAACCAGGTCAAAAGTGTATCCTGATAGCACATAATTATGGGTAAATTCTTTTAACAAATTTTCCTGTGTATGTATGTGCGTGTATGTGTGTCTATATATATATATATATATATATATATATATATATATATTCACACACATACGCGTGCAATATTTATGCTAAATAATGTCATAATTCAAAGAACATCGTGGACTTTCTTTTTAAACCGTTCATGGCTAGCTAGGTAATTACTACCTACACGTGCGTAACGTTTGAATAATTTTTGCGTGACTACTTCGTGGGCTATTGGAATTAATGTTTGATGCAATAAGAAATTTCTTCTTTTTCATTATTATCATCGTCATCGTCGTCGTTGTCGTCGTCGACGGCGGCGGCGGCGGCGGTTCTTTTACAGATGCAGTTTTGCAACAGCATTGGCTTGCAAATATGACAGCAATATTCATCAGCTCGTTTTAATATCCGGTGGTGGTCCAACACCATTGGCACCGCCTACGAGAGAAGGTGCTGGCCGATGCTTTCTAAGAGCTATTTTGTCACCTCTTTTGATGTGTGGCCTTCATAGAGATATACTGTATTCCGCAAGAGGTCGGCAACATCCTTATTGTGGTCCTGAACCAATCGAACAATGGCCATCTCATATGAAATACGTTTTGGATGGGATGGCTTGGCCCGAAGGAGATTATGTTTTCCATAGAAGGATTTTTACACCTACTCTTCTTATACATGGATTGAGGGACAACAAAGTATCACTCGTACAAGAGTGTCAGATGGAAAGGGTTAGTTAAAACACCCATAGAAATACATCTTTACTATTCTTTACTTCTTTCTTCTATTTGTTTGTTCTTTTTTAGACTATGCTGAAGGCTTTCCTCGAAGCTATTCCAAGTGCAGGGCACACACCCATGACGGATTGTCCTGATCAACTGAATCATATGATTCACTGTTTCATAGATTTATGGAAGAACAAGAACTGGTAGCAATATTAGTATTTCGATATTGTTAGTTCCAGCAGAGAATATAATCTCGAGTAAGCAATGGTCGTGCTGAAATATCAAGTTCTTTTACGGGTATCAAGCTCGTAGTTAGATGAAAAATTAGATAAAAGATATCAATAGTCCTCTTTCCCTTTTTATAATTTTCCTTTTGATTAAATATTTAAAGTGTACATACATACATACATACATACATAGAAAAGTTTCACGTGCGTTGTTGTTTCTACTATAGCTAATTTTACATTTTCGAAAAAAATCTTAGTTTGTGTAAGAGGACAGATTTCTGATAAAACTGAAACCTCTTTTTCGAGCTCTACTTTGTGATGCTTTTATTACTTCTCATCGAATGATACGACAATTGCGAAATTGTAAAAATACTTTTTCTACACCTACAGCATGATAAATGTGCCAAAACATATATATGTTAAGATATTTTGTTAGAATCTTTCCGTAAACTTCGACAAAGGTCTCTCTGTCAATAAGCAAAGATTTAAGATACCGAACGGAGGCTATTATAGATTCGCGCATAAGTTGCACCAAAGATGTTTTATATTATGTTAATTTTTTATATCCTATAGCATTTTGGAATATAACTTATTCGTTTACAATAAAACTGTGAACCAATTTTATCTGTTATACTTACACATATTACTTCTTTTTCTTTTCTTTTCTTTTTTTTTTTTTTTCTTTTTCAGACATTTAAGATAAGAAAGTTATATTCAGTCATGTGAAAGAACGCAGACTATCGATGAAGATACTAATATCAATTATTAAAAAGCTTTTGATTGAGTGGATTTTCAGGAGATTTCATCCACTCCTTTTTCAAAATCTGTTTCAATTGACTGAGCCTCAAAGTAGGATTTTGTTCCTTGATAATAGGCATCATTTTTTCTTCAAAACTTGCATAAGCAGCTTTCATACGTTTCTCGGGATGACGATCAACTTCCGAATCTTTCACGCTATGAAAATATAAAAATAATTTAACATAGCACGCAAACAAATATAAACATTGACGATGTCGTAAATTATGAATTTCCAACACTCACCTTAAAATGGATAATGCCTCGTCTATACCATGTGCACTTTCCCCTTCGATAACAATCCTATTCAAATTTTCTTCTATCGGTTTTTCTTCTTCCTTCTTTTTCTCACTTTTTGCAGCTTGATTGCGCTTCTCCATAGCCGCCATTATTTCAGCCTTTGTAATCTTGGCAGTAGGTTGTTTGCCTCCTACTTTTATAGTCGCCATTTCTTTTTCTAGTAAAGCTTTCACTTCAGCCTTCTTTTCTAATTGTTGCTGTCTTTTCTTCTCTAGTTCCTCCTATGTTCAAATCGATACAATATCGCATAGTTATTATGAACGTTTGTATCTTTTATGTAAACATTATTTTAAACAATTATTGAGAACTATTTCTTTTAACATGGAATATAACGCTATCAAAATACATGCCTGTTTCTGTTTCTTCTTTAATACTTGTTTGTCGTCATCTTGCCAAGCTTTCTCTTCAGCTTCCAAAGCTTTCTTTGTATTTTCAGCTTCCTTGGCAGCAGCTTTTCTAGCTCTGGCTGCGACAGCCTTGCTATTCTCACCGACGAATTTCTTAGGCATGATGATCTAATAGAAAAAAGGAATTACGATGACAGTTTGAAATTACGCGGGTAAAAAATTCAATCGTTGATAGGTTGGCAATACTGTAACACGCGCAGCTGCAGTCACCAAAGTTGTTGAGGTTAGAGAACGTATAATATCGAAAAGCATTATTTTTTTAATATCGAATATAACATATCAATGAATTAACGAACGTTCAATGAAATTTTATTATGAAATTACCTGAATGTGGACTAAATTTCTACGGTACGTGATTGTTAGCCGAGAAATGTCGAAACAAGGAGGCAAGAAAACTAAAAAAACTCAGAACATCGTTGGCGATGTAAATAATACGGTAAATCGTTCTTTGCTTACCAATTTAACACGAAGAAATCAGGATAACAAACTCTGATCGAGAATTGATCACCTATTATGACAATAACATAACATTTTCTGTAAATGCACCCGCCAACTTGAGCGAAAGTAAACTGATTTTACCAGATGTCGCTCGCGAATCTCTCGCAGAATTATATTTCCGCACTGACACGCGTTGTACTTGTAAATGTAATTTAACTTGTCAATTAAGAAATTTTATAACATTTTTTTTCTTGTTTAACAGATCACCACAGGACCTATAACCGTTAATAAAGATGGAAAAATATTAATAAAAATTCAAGCGAAACCCGGAGCTAAGCATAACGGTATAACAGGTAATAAATATACAATCAGGTTAGTTAAATGACTTACAAAGTTAAAATGTTTGAATATTCTGATCCTTAAATATGTTCATCCCTGTATAACCGTCATAAACTCTTTTTTCTAAACGATATTAATTGTGTATAACAGATATTTCAGAAGAAGCCGTTGGTGTTGCAATATCTGCACCTCCTGTACAAGGCGAAGCAAATACCGAACTCATCAAATATTTAGCCTCTGTATTAGGTTTAAGAAAGTCAGATGTAATGTTGGATCGAGTTAGTAATTGATTCTTTTCTATTTCTAGGTTACTTTTTTCTTGTGTATATATATATATATATATAATTTATGTAATTTATCTTTTTTAAGGGATCTAAAGGTAGACAAAAAGTGATCACTGCGACTGGGATTACAGTGGATGAAGCACTGCAAAGGTTTAAAAAGGAAATTGGTGATCAATCTTAGATCAATGTTAGGACTTGACCTGTCAACATTTTTTATTATATTATTTTTCTTTCGTCAATTCTATTCTCTATATAATTCATATCTGCTGTACATACAATATACTGCAATTTAAAAAATAGCTTAATTTATTTTATTAAGTTTAAAAATGGACGGATTTTGATGTATCTCATATATTTAAATACTACCTAAGTATTTAGAATATTAATAAAAAATGTATTAATATATAAAACATCTTTAGTAAGATTTTGTAATTAAATATTCAATAAAATTAGTTAACTATTTCATCAAGATCTCGAGTATTCCATTAAAATGAATCCAATGTTTGGATCAAAAAAATATTAATTTGATAATTCAGATCTTTCAAAAATAAAATTACGAAGCATTGTTATAAGCGTATTTCACCTTCTTCGATATCTCAAACGTCTAGAAACCAGAATCATCGTATTTTGGTTATTGCACACATTTTGATAACCTTCGCTTTGCATCCTGATTTCAAATTGGATAAAGGCAAAGGAATGAATAACATTAACGTACATTTAATACATTCATTCCTGTATCTCAAAAGCTTTGTCGTCGAGCCATGGTCTAAAAATTGGCAGCGTTGAAGGATAATGAGCTCCTCGTTTAGAAGGTGCAGTACCAGCTGGAGCTCCTTCCTGCCTGAGCGGATACGTGGCTAATACGATCGGTATCTGTAGTTTTATCTCCTTGTTCAAGCTCTTCGGGCTTATAACGAACTAAATTCAACAGAAAAATATTACATAAGATTTATAGCTTGAATCATATACCGAATATCATTTTATCCATAAGTATCTCGATACATACATAAACATGATACAGTACGTTGATCAAGTGACACCCTCTCAAATTAGTAGGTGGTAAAGGTGGAACATACATTTGTTCGTTCAACCATTCCTCGCCTTCGCCTGGTCGGATTTTTCCCCTTGAAACGCTAGCTAGTTCTCGAGTTTCACTCGCAAGTACCTTGCCACGACATAGATACTGAATCGTTTCGGTTAGGGATGCTTTCGTCGATTTCATCGTAACCTGTTAAATCATTTGATAATCGTATCAAGAAAAAAAAACGTGCGAAATAAAAATAGAATCATATTATTCCAATTAATTCAATAAATATCATCAGAATTTGTTTGTAATCATGATAATAATTTCGATCATGGAGAGAGTTCATTTTCATCATGTGCAAGCATAAAAATGAGGTTAGCTAATCGTTAAAGAAATAAATATTGAAATAATTATATAGTTACGTACCTTGCTACGATTGTTGACGGTAGCAGAGATTCCGATGGTTTCACCAGGTACATATCCGCCACGATCTAAACTTACTCGACATAAAACTGGACCACTCGAGACACAGGAGACGCCTACGCGTTGTTCGATCTCTTGCCTGGCAGGTTGCTAAACCACACGGAAAGAAAAATGTACTATTACATTTTTTGTTTCTAAGATATAGAGATCTCGTAAGTTGGTAACACTGGTACGACCTTATGGCGGGATATTTTGAAAGTTCATCGCGTTACACAACTAGAGAGAGCGCTCGAGGATCGAACGAGTCAACCGTAACGAGAAATACATAACAGTAACAATAATGCGGCTACGTTTCATTCTCAATGTCATGTGCCTACGTAACTATTATCTCATGTTGCTGCTGCTTATGTATTATTGTCGTTGGAACATAAACGGTGAACGTCGTTCCCTTTTCATATATATATACTATATATATATATATATATATACATATATATAGTACATTCTTGAATCGAATTTTTATTTGAATGACCCCGTTAACATTTTCAAAATAAAGTCTAACAATACGAGACAATAGTTTTACGTATGAATCAATAATGGATCAATTTGAATTAATTCTTTTTTTTTTTTTTTACATCAATTCTCATTTTGATTACCTGATTCGAATAAGTCTAATTTCTAAAATATCCTTTTGACTATTGTAATACGAAAGTAGCCGTATTTGCTTGTTTATAATCGCTTTCCATAAAGGTCAATGACCAGTATTTGAAACTCGGTTATGTTAATACGCTTGGAGGATTCGTTTAATCTTAAACATGCGAAAGAAAGCGTATATTTAATGTTACGAGGTTATCGACCCTCTTTCCAAGAAAATATTCAAGTTTTTCCTGCTATTAAGAGCGTAAATCATATCGGAATACTTTTATGGCAAAGAGAAAATAACATTACGAGAAATAACAAGTCTTTACGTCGAAGTTTATCATGTCATTTTGTTTTATCTTTATCTAATTGACGTTAACGAAAATATCTTTCAAATAAGATAACTAACTAACCGCTAAAATCGGTGGCTCGAGATTCAAATCGATTGGATTCATAACGATGAAAACCTGTTGATTTTTATGAGTCAATCCACCTGGTTCTCGTAGTGCAGCTTTGCAATAATATTGAACCCAGCCATGTTTACCCAAGAAGGTTGATGGTAAGCCCAAGGGTAAGCCCAATTTAAAAGGAAAACTGTGAATCCCTGGTGATAGAAGCGACGGTCCTTCGCCTGAATATTAAACACGAAATAATAATTAATACATTTCCAATTGTAGAGAGCTAAAAAAGAATAAATAATAATAATAAAAAAAAAATAAAATAAAATAAGAAAATAAAAAATATTAAAAAAAAAGTCCAATTTTAAAAAATTTCCTATTTTAGATAGCTAAAGGAAAATAAATAATAATAAAAAAAATATAATCAAATAAAATAAGAAAATAAAAAATATAAAAAAAAATCTTGAGCATTATATTGGAAACAGTGAATATTTAATGAGGACGTCAATCAATCCAGATTTATTGTATAATTTTGTTATTATTAATTCAACATTGTAAACATTTTAATTGCTTAAAAATTTAATTTTTAAATTCTGTCAATAAACTATAAAAAAAATTTCCAATGAAGCGGTATCCAATAATTCTATTTATTTATTTATTTTTTTTTTTCTTTTTTAGATGATTGATGGAAATAAATAGAATTACCTGGTTCGCCCAGAAGTCTCATTCGAAAATCTATATAGTTTTCTTTATCGTAGACCCTTTCAGCACGTTGACTACGAACACGAACGACCCCTTCGCCAACAACGTGAAAATGCAGTCCGGAGACGCTGAAATAACGCAATGAGAGAGAGTATGTTATTAAGAAACCTCGTATTTGTATGTATGTAAATAAGTACAATGCGTCGTCGAGTTTATTGTACCGTAAATTGCAAAGGAAGCATATCTTGTACGAACGTTGGCATAATATGCCGTCGTCGCCGGTAGTCTTATGCCTCTTTTGCTGAATGAGAAATTCCGGAAACGAGAAAAAAGAAATTTTACGTCATACGAAATCAAGTTCACGCTCCTTTCCGTTTCCGTTGTTATTTCATAATAATTATTATTATAACATGTACGTGCTCGTATACGATATAGTATACATTTTACGTATATATATAAATATATATATATATATATTTCTTTTATTATTAAATAAGTGAAGTATAGTAATGTGACGTCTCGATAAATATATGTATATATATATATAAATATTTTTATTATCAAATAAATAAATAATATCACGAAGTCTGACGTCACCGTATACGTATGCAAATATATATATATATATATCATAAATTTTGTAAATGTATATACCATATTTTTTTATTTTTAAATAGTTCGATAAAAAAAATTAGATAATTCTTGTATTAGTAGATCAAAGAATGACATTGCAAAATATCGTAAAGACGCAATAGAATTCGAACAAGAAACGACCTTTCACCCTAAAACAAAAATATTCGATCGAACATATCTAATTAAGATGCCAAAGACGTTTTCTATGTCTTTTAAACCGTTGTTGTACATACAAACGTATCGATGGAACGCGTGCAGGATTTTTAAAAAAGTTTTGGAAAACGCCAAAGGCATTTTAATGTTACAAGAAAGTCGCATTATACTTGGACGTTTCGAACGTTTCGACCAATCGTTCGCTTTGTACTTCATTTACATACATAAATACATAAAACATGATCGATTAAAATGTCCTTAGTATTTTTATTATTAACAATAGAAATACCACTCCAATTTGACGTGCATTTGGATATTTACTCATAACAAATAAAAGCAAATAGCTTTACGTTCGTTTAAATATCTCTAAAGATTACGATTATAATAATTAAAAACGAAGAAATTTTGTGTACGGATTTGATAGTTCTAATGTTAAAAAAATCGATTATCGAATCGAAGTTGTGAACAACGTCACATTGTTTTTCTTAGGATTTTTGAATTTATTATAGAAAAGCATGCGTGATAGAAAGTGAAACATATATATGGTATAACTTACTATGCCTCATCGTCAAGCTCGATAAGCACACGGCCGGACAAAAAATGACCAGGGAAATAAAGCAAATTGGTATTGTCGAAGAGTAT
The DNA here is from genome assembly GCF_905475345.1 of Vespula vulgaris. NCBI lineage: Eukaryota > Metazoa > Arthropoda > Insecta > Hymenoptera > Vespidae > Vespula > Vespula vulgaris. The sequence goes on along the minus strand of NC_066599.1, from coordinate 1,312,545 downwards.
TAAGAACTTGCTCAATTTACGCGTCATCCTTCTTATCGCGTTTCCTTTTTCCTTTTTTATGTATATATATATATATCTATATATATAGAAAGAGAGAGGAAGAAAAAGAGAGATAAATAGATAGATAGATAGATAGATATATTCTCGAGGGACGAATCAACACACAGGCGTTTACGTCACAACTATTTCTACGTCAAACATCAAGAATCAACGACATCGAAATAAACTGGTACGAAGAAATAAGTTTCTTTGATATGTAATAGAAGGACGAGTGAATGAGAACCACTGGATAGGAATCCTCCGAGCACGCCCATAACCTTGCCCACGTTTAACTCTTTCTCTTTTTTTTTCCGATGATTTTTCTTCTTTCAGAATAATTTACATTGTTTTATTTTTCTTTGGGTAAATGTAAATTCAATGAAATTTTCTTCAAAATGGCCGACATTTTTGTTAATAATAACCGTGTTATTCTCTCTCTCTCTCTCTCTCTCTCTCTCTCTCTCTCTCTCTCTCTCTATCTCTATTTATCTCTCTTTTTTCCTCTCTCTCTCTCTTTCTATCTCTATCTCTTGATCTCACACGATAAACGAAAAGAAATTGTATGCGCGTTCGTTGGAAATCTGTGACGATATTGAAACTTTCTGGCTACGGACCCAACTCGTAACACTCTCGTATAGCACACAACACGCACTCCTGCCCATTCTTGGTACTCACTGCTGTAGCTCACTTTCGCTCCCTACCTGTTCACGATCTTAGTTTTCAACCAATCAGCGAGCCGATCGTTCCCTTCAGGCGAATCCGAGCCCGATCGAGTTTCAACGAATCCGATTGCATGATTTTAACTTGATCGATATACTCCTTTCTTTTTTTTTTTTTTTTTAATAATCCTTTATTTTATTTAGATAAAATGTTCTTTTTATTGCTCGTCTTTGAAAAGATTTACAATTGAAACATTATATTCGTTTTTAATAAATTTGTTCTTTTCTTTCTTTTTTTTTTTTTTTCGTAAAAAGAACTACCAAGTTGTTGCTGAAAATTACAAAATTTGCATTGTTTGCAAATTAAATACACCGTTGGATGCTAACGTTACTCGATCATATATTCAAAGCTTATATTCGTTATTTTAGTAACCATGAAAAATAATTGTACGGCTATTTTCGAGTTACACGATGCGAACAAATTTAACAAGAGAGCTATAAGAAAAAATTATTTCGAATCGCTGAACTTCTTCGTCTTGTTTTGATAATTGATAAAAATTAGAAAATTAAATTTGTTGCATATTCTTTTTATAATTAGTTGATACGTATAAAATATTTCTTTGTATTTGATAGAATGAATTATTACATTTTTCTTTTGAACAAATCTAGTAGTGATGTGTAAAAAAGAGCTATTTTAAAGTTACATTATATATCGCGCATATAAAAGGAAAAAAGTAAAACATGCGTGATAAAGAATCGCGAGGGATAATCAGGACGAGGAGAGGTCGATATTCGTTCCAGAAAATGTGAAGTATACGAAGGAGCTGGCGCCCGTCTGGCAATAGTCTAGCAGTCTAGCCAATAACAAAGCTTCTGACGAATTATAGGTTAAAAAGATCTTACCATTAAATTTTTATTTGAAAATTTAATCCTTCTTATTTTTGCATTTGTTTCATACACAAAAAATGAATATATATATATATATTGCATTGATCAATAAGTAATATAGAAATTTTTAATAGTTTATATTTAAGTAAATATCACCAGCAGATATTTTTTATTGAAAATGTTTAATACTTTATATTTAAATAAATAATACTATTTTATATACAATATTTTGTTTATTAAAGATTCTGACATTACTTATTGGCCAATCCTATATATATGTATATATATCATATATTTGATTACATATTATTTTAATTTACACAAGTATGACGAAAATATAGGTTATTTTAAATAATTTGTATTACAAGCATCGTAATGATTGTCGTTGTTTACAATTAAACACAGCATTATTAATAATTCTATTCGTTTCCATTAAATACAATTTGAGGACTTCATAATTGGATGGATTTAATATAATAAATCGAAATGATAACAGTCAAAACGTACTATCGATTAATGAATTCCTTGACATTGCACAGCTTCTCATTCCTTTTTAGAAAAATAAATCGTTCTAAATCCTGATACACAAACTTCTTTGTTTCTGATCTGCAGTTCTATTCGCTCTTTTATTTTTTCATAACAATGAACTCCAAGCTATAAAAAAAGAAATGAAAAAATAGAATGAGAGAATCAGAACGATTATAAAATATTCCTTTTAACGATCGACGTCTTTCTAATATGCAAAATATTATTAAAACATAAAACGTAGAATAAATTATCAACAATCAATTATAAACGATCTTTCGGTATTACAAAGCTTCTAATTACATCAACAACAATAAGAAACATCGTTACGTTAATTCAACATTATCTAACCTTTTCTCTATTACCTTTTCTCTTCTATCGTTCTACGATCGAATCGCACTCATTCGTTCTATATAAAAATATACGTAGGAAAGTTTTAGAAACGTTTGTAAAAGATCGAGGTAGAAAAAAAAGGAAAAAAAAGAAGAAGAAAAAAGAAAGAAAAAAGAATTCGAAGAAAACTTTGCAATAGTAAAGATGGCGCCACCATTAACGGACATGGGAGAAAAGCGCGATGTGTATGTAAACGCGTGTATATGTGTACGTGCGTGCGTCGTGTGTGCGTACGTGTAACGGAAAAGAGAAAGATAGAAAAGGATAGAGAGGGAAGGAGTATAGGTTAGAGGAAGACAGAGAGATGAGCGCAAAACCGTTGGCGCATACACATAGAAGGTTATAACTTTTGAGTAAGCCTGTAGGACGAATCGGAGTTTGTAGTAGTGGTGGTAGTAGTAATAATAGTAGTAGTGTAGTAGTAGTAGAGAGTATTCGTGCAACGAAGGGCAGGGTCGTCGGCAGAGAGCGTCGTCAGTACGCCCCGTGTCGTCGACGTGAGTCCTTCGTGCTTTCGGGGGTTGCTCGTGAAAATTCTCTCCTCTCTCTCTCTCTCGCATACAGATATAGATAGATAGATACATAGACGTACACACATCCAGATCAGACACATATATATGTATCTTTAGCTACTCGTGTTCAGTCTCGTGCCGGTGGAATCAACGTACCTCCCCCTCCTCGAGTATGTCGGAGCCGATCCTGTCTCTCCTATTCTTCCTATAGTTGATCATATAGCTTGAATAAGATAAAAAAAAGAAGTGTGATAAAGAGATAAGCAATGTGTTAGGATCGAAGGTAAAAGAAGACGGGTTTTGAAGTATCCTCGAAGTCAAGAAAAAAAAGAGAGAGAGAGAGGGAGGGAGAGAGAGAGAGAGAGAGAGAAGACAAAAGGATACGAGGAGAGGAGACAGAACAATATAGTAAGGGGTAGTAATATAGTAAGCTACAGACAACGTCCTGGCCGTTGACCTTCGAGGACGAACGAAAGGAGAGGAAAAAAAGGAAAAACAATATCGAGACGGAAGATCGTCGTGTATCCGAGACAAGGAGAAAGGAGAAGGAAGGGGGGAGGAGGTACGTTCGTCGCATCTATCGTCGACATTCGTCGTCATTCGTTGTCGTCGTCTTCCTGGCTGTATATACTCTTCGATTCGGTCCGATCGAGTTTAGGATATTTAAGACGTAGATTAATATTTATCGCGCAGATAACAAATTGTTCTAGGTGATCTTATTAAGGCATATTATTATTTTTATATCATTATTACATCGTGGATGTTAACTGGTGAGCCGATTTGACGAGGAGTCGAGGGATAAAGGGGGAGAGTACAGTCGCGAAACGGGGAGTGCCGCCGGTAGTCGGTCGAAAGGGAGGTGGAGGGGGAGGAGGAGGAGGTGGTTGGTGGTAGTGGACGAAAAGAAGAGAATAATTTGAAGGGTGAAGAAAGGAGATAGAAAGAGATAGAAGAAGAAGAAGAAAAAGAAGAAAATGGGCTGCAACACGAGCAAGGAAAGCGTCCAGCCAGCTGCGGAGGAAGCGAAGGAGGATGTCAAGAATGGAGGTGAGTACTTCATCTTTCTTTTCCTCTTTCTTTTTCTTTTTCTCTGTCTGTCTGTCTGTCTGTCTGTTTGTTTGTCTCTCTCTCTCTCTCTCTCTTTCTCGTTTTTTAATTTCATTATTTTATATCTTTTCATCGCGAACACGCAATTTCCTCGTGGAGAGGTTAAGTCTGGCTTGCGTCTAGATTACTATCCCCACCACCTACCCACTCTGTCTGCTCCAACTTTTTTTTTTCTTTCTTTTGACTTTCAAAGCTCGTCTCTTATTTATCATCGAGATATTATTTGATAAGGGAGAGAGAAAGATAGAGATAGATAAAGAGAGAAAGAGAAAGAGAGAGAGAAGAGGAGAAGTTGTATAAATCACAAGGACGAATCGTTTCGTTTTATCGTTTTTGCTAAGTGTTCTTAGAAATGGCGACTATGATAGATCGTAATCGAAACTATCGATTCGATGCTTTGCTCGTTCGTTTTAACCTGTTTATTGAAGAAGAGGAATAATAAGGTTAATATACATATGATAATATTCGTACGAGGTTAATCGATATAATTCGTTGAAGAAGAGGATGACCGAAGTTTTTTGCTTACTCACTTTGTTAACAGAATTTTGTATGTAGATTTGCTAACACACACACACACACACATTGAGTTGATCAATAAGCAACAATCTTGAAATTTGTTGCAAAAAATATCTAACGTACACTGTTGTATATTTAGAAGGAAAATTCTGATATTATTTATTGGTCAATCATAATATATATTTGATATATAGATATCATATGTGCATGTATGTATGTATGTATGTATGTATGTATGTATGTATGTATGTATGAGTTCATTCATATATGTATTAACGTAAGAGAAAAAAAATGTTGGCGAGGAATACTAATAAGAAGAATAGTAAGAATAGTAATAAAATATAGTAGGTAATATATAAATCAATCTTAAAGAAAAATATCTCACTAAGAATAAGAAGAAGTAAGGGAATAATAAAAGTCGGAAAAGTCCGAAGGTCGTTGAAATAGGAAGAGAAGGTATGAGGATATATAGGGTGTCTGAAATCGGCGTGTCTCGTTAAAACGAACCTTAGCTCTGTCACGTATGACAGAATGTCGATATAAACGACGGCACGGTTCACAGTTCGTGGCACGCTCGTCAAGCTTCGTGATCAGCAGGATGCGTTAATTTAGCTTTGTAATTTTAGACAAAGAGACTAACACCTACGTATTATAAATTAAACACTCCGATGGACGTCTAATTGAAAGGTATTACTTTTCAACTATTCTAATCGTTAATTTAATGAGTGTGTAGGTATTTGTATATTTTATGTGTAATGCCACGTTATCTATTATTTTTGAATATTTCAGAAATTATACGAGTTAAATTCGGATTTTGTTAAATAATTTTTGATGTATAACATCCACATTTTAATGCATCTAGAATAGTCCAATGGTTCTTGACTATCTTAGAAACTATGAGAGTTTCTACGAGAGTTTCTATGAAAGTTAGGTTCAAGTTTTACCCCGAGAAAATTTTTATTTAATATATTTTAGAGTATCTTTATAATTATTGGGTCAATCTGTATATTATAAACGTGGGATTCTATTTGACGAATTTAAATTATCATTTGAGCTGTATTATACAATATGCTCCAATAATTATCAACGTTTTAATTAATTTCAGAGAAACTGATAGAAATGTTTAAGTCTTCTAAAGCAAACTTTGGTATATGATAAATAACAAAATTTTCTTATAAATAGGCTTTTACAATAATTTTAAAATATATTAGAAACTATGAGAGTTAGGTCCAAGTTTTATTAAGGGAACTTTTAATCCGATATATTGAAATTTATTTTCACAATTATTGAACTACGATGTATATTATAAATCCGTGATAAAATATCTATTAAATCATATATATATATATATATAGTTTCATGAATACTCATTATATAAAATTATATAAAAGCTTTCAGAGAGATATATGAAAGAAAAAAATGATGATAAGAATTTCAATATTATTACCGAAACATCTCAAAATTATTTTGGAATAAAATCAATGTTTTTAACTATATGTACTAATTCGAAATTTTTTCTTCGAAATTTTCTTTATTTAATTTTTAGAATTTTACCGATCGTAACGAAACTTGAATGTTTTTACGAGCCACGGGTGAATTACGACGTAACGCAATCTTAATGCGATCATCTCGTGAGATAAATAGCACGGGTGAGCTCTTCTACACGCTCGTATGGGGCTGTTTTTTCTTCTTTTTTTTTCCTTTTTTCTTTTCAAGAGAGAAAACGTTTCGATGACTCATCCCTTCACTCCACGCACGAACTTTTCCTTCTCGATCTATCGATCGCATCTCGATATGTATTCGTTTATTCGTTCAAAGAAAATCATGTAAAAAGTGTATTTTGTAAAACGTATTTCATGTGAGACACCATAGCTAGATATATAGCAGAGTTTCAAATTTTCCATCAACGATATATCCAAAAACATAACGTTTGTTTGCAAAGAAGATTGCATATAGTAACGACATATATATATATATATATATATAGATATATAGACACATGTATGTATATATATATATATATATATATATATATATATATATATATAAACATATGTGTATATAGATGCATCTCGAAAATGTATTGACATGAGAGTAATTGCGTTTGCGATTTTGATGCACGTGCACTGATTTCAATTACTTATTGACGTTGAAATTGAACGAACGATAACACAAAAATGTTATAAACGAAAATATCTCGATCGGATTTGTTAATATCTCTCTCTGTCGAGTGTTGGATTCGATGGAAAAAAAAGGAAAAAAGAAAAGAGAAAAAAACGTTGCACCATTACTTCGAAACATTTCAAACAAATTCGAATAATCGATTAAAAAACGAATACCTTTCATGAAAATAAATAAATAAATATATATATATACATATATATATATATACTATAGAAATATAGGGGGAGCCAAAAGTTCCTAGATGATATAAAAAATGTATCAATTTTTTTTCTAGCATTTTGAAACTAATTTCTTTTTTTTTTTTTTTTTTTTTTCAAATTGTTCCAAATTTTTTTTCCAACTTTTTTTTTCGAAAGTACAAAACTATAAGAGTTTGGAAATATTTTTTTCGTTCGTTCTCCTTAATATTATTCGATTTACGTACGTATAAGTCATTGCTAAGAGTGTGTAATAATGAAAGGACATTCTTGCATTCTTACAGACAGAAAGTTCGCGTGACCATCGAACGTATTCTGACTAAAATAGGTTAATGACCCAATCTTACACTTGCTTGACTATATAACACGTGGTTTGTCAAGAGTGAACAAGGTGATTGTGGAGACATTTACTCGTTTGAGACATCGTTCTAAGTTAGTACAGGCGAATCGACGAAATCCTGTTCGTCGAACTCGTAAACTTTAGCGAATCCTGCTGACGTTCAAGATCCTATTGGATGTATCCAACACGTTCATAGTATATACATAGTAAATACATAAATAGTACATATATATACATAGATACATACATACATACATATATAGAAACGTAGAACGTTTTGTGCTAGAACGACTTTTATCCAGGAATTTCCTCGTTGAAATTGTTATCCTAGTATAGATACCTACATATCGGCATATCGATTTATCGACGTAATCGTACTACACTTCGAGATTGAAAACCGATAGAGACACTTTATTCGATATGCCGAGTAGAAGAAGGAATTTTTTCTTCGAAAATCAAATCCTTCCTTGACGTTTATATGCAAAGAATAATAATCCTAACGGCGTTCGCAGAAATTATATATTGGACGTCTTATTATCTTATTTTTTTTATTCCTAAGAAAATTTCATTTTCCACGTAAATTGTATCAATCGAATCGTGCTGATCGCTAAAGAAAAAATGCTGAAATTTTATATCAAGTATTACATGAAATGAAATGTAATACTTGAATTATAACAATATGAGAAAAAATTTCCATAATGAAATTTATATTAATAGAACGATAGTAGAATAGTATATATATCGAGTGTTACACAAATGCAAGTACATAGATCGAATAATATAATATAAAAAAAAAAAATTACATTTAATATATATGAATAGATTAGATCAGATAATGTGCGATTATTTGAGTAACGGAGAAGACAAATATCTCGTCTCATCCTATTCCTCTTATAAGAGTCACATATAAAACATTAAACGTCTCTTCTGTTCCCTTTCAAAAGTACTCACGTATCCTTGAATAAGTAATGATTTCTCGTAAGTGCAAGGCTAAGAGTACTAGAGTACTAGTTAAGCTAATGAAAAGTTCTATCTTTCGTGCTGATTTCTTCTTTTTAGAACCGACTTTTCTCTATTTCTCTCACTAAAACTTACCCTATCTTTTTAAACCTTGGAGTTTTCTAATGAAAGGCGATTATCATGAAACAGTTTGCTACGATCTATAGTTCGTAATTACAACGTAGAAACATTAAAATAATTATATCATATCGAGAAATATTATCGCGATTTGAAATGAAAATTCTTTTCAAAATTAAATTTAAAATATTTGAGAAATATTTTTTATTGAATTGGGTGCATCGAAATAAAATCGATGAACGAAGCACGTATTACGCAACGAAAGAATTTTTTAAAAATTTCTGATCGATTATACATTGAAATGTTTATATATATAAAAAAAAGAACTGCCATAAAACGATTAAAAAAATGTTCTAAATCGAAGGAAAGCTCTTAGTACGCTCGGTTAATCCATTGTTCGGTAGTAACATCCATCAGGAAGAAAAACCATAGGAGAATGTTTATTCGATAAATCTCATTATCCGTAAATCTTTCGTTTACGTAGACATTTACACACACGAATGGACACTCGAGGAGAGTTTCCTTTCGATTACTTTGGAAAGGAACTAGTGCATTGACAAAAACATATGTATGTACGTTATCGTCGGTGAGTAAATTCCCGAACGAGCTCTTTTTACGGTTATTTACGTTCTCCTATTTGCGCTTCAATATTACCTACTCATTTATTTCTCATCTTTTTTTTTTTTCTTCCTCTTCCATCATTTTTAATATACCACAACCGATAATCCATCGATATATCATAGGTCTACCGAAAAATTTTCTTTCGCAATAAATAAAAGTAATTTTTGTTTCATTATTTTTGAATTAAAACGATATATTTTTACGTATAAAACATTAATGACGACGAATCAATTGAAACGAAAATTTTTATGTTATTTTTGTATATATATATTTTTTTTAGTTATTTTTGTGTAACAGTTTTCATTATTAATCGTTGATTAATAATCTTTTTTTATTATTATTATCTTCACATAATTTATATTTTAATTTGATACAAAGTAATGTATCATGATATATCAAAACCGTATAAAAATCGACCTCTAGAAATAAGAAGATCTAACCGATCAACGTGCGTCATAATTTAAAAATAACTATTTCATATTTTATGAGGTGAAAATATAAACGTGATCGATAAGAAGACGATTCGTTAACGAGATCTCAACGACAAATGGATCAAATGGTCTTGGCAAAAGACCGATAGTACTGAATTTAAATTAGCGAGAGGATATCAAGGCTCGAGAGCTGCCAAATCGGTACGTGCGAGATTTGTTTCGGTAACAAGAACGAATCGATCGGTCTCCCACGTCCTGAGCAATTTTCTCTGAGTTAGGAAAAAGCCATATCAATTTATCTTTCCTAGACATCGTTGACCAATAACATTACGTTTACGATATTACCCAACTCATACATAAACATATTTGATCTGACATACAACATTAACTTTATATAACATCACTCTATTTATTTTTTAAAGTTATTTCAATATTTTATTTTATTTACTTCTTTTAAATATTTTAATTAAAATGATACCACGTACATATCTCGCCATGTTCCTTTTCGATAAAAAATTGGAAAATATAAACATAATATTATGTTTGATCTTCGTTCGAAATTCATATTCGTGATAATACGAGGCGACGTTTACGTCGAATATGATGTAAATAAATAATTTTCCGTGATCGATCATATGACCTTTATGAAAATTTTATGACAAAATTGTCCTTTCGAAAGTCGAATTAAAATTTGTATTCTTTGATCATAGGATCAATTTTACAAGGATAACATCTCTTCTTTGTGTGTGTATATATATAAATATATATATATATATATATATATATATATATATATATATATATATGTGAACGTGCATAGCATCGTTTGGCACGCATACAATCATATGTATTTCGCGTTTAGATTGCGTGCATTCATGACCTCCTTTGCGACGTCTATGAAATACGTCGGTAAGTGTATGAATCCGGTAATAACGTGCCGGCATGCCGCCTTTTACGGAGTCCTCGTCAAAAATAACCGGAAGTCTGTCTAAAGGAAACTCGTTACGAGAAGCCATTTTTATCGGTTAAAGTACAAAATAATAAGGCAACCTCAAAAGCTTAAGCTTTTCAATTAGATTTAAACGAAAGGAATGCATATACATTTTTTAAATCATTTCTTCATTAATGATATATTGTATATTATTACATAAATATACAAATAAGCGAAACGAATTTTTTATTCCAATAAAAGTATCATCTACAAAAAAGAAGAGAAAGAAAAAAATATGAAATTTCATCCAGAAAATATTGCATCAAGCTTTAGTTTCAAGAGAAGAAAGTATAAAAAAGAAAGTATAAAAAGAAAGTCATTTGCGGCAAGTATTCGAGCATGGAAAAAAAAAAGAGAGGAAAGAAAAAGTGTAAATTACGAAAATAAGTGACGCATACCACGGCTTAGAAATGTTTGCGTTCGACGTGTTGCACCAGGTTCGAAATTGCAGAGGATAAGTACCGTCAGGTGGTTGCAACTGTTGCAAATGTGCACCTTTCTCTCTCTCTCCTCTCTCTCTCTCTCTTTTTCTTTTTTCTTCCTTTCTATTCATCATCTATCCTTCTTCGGTGGATCGATAGACGAATCGCTCAAAGCGTCTGCGTTTGAAATTCTATCAATTCTATCTTAAAATATAGTCGAATAAGAATATTCTGTTCGTAAGAGAATATGTTTCTTGTCGTTGATCGAGTAATCTTCGCTTGTTTCTCCTTAATTGTATTTTAATGAGAAAATCGATTAGAAATGTCATTAAATTTTTTTTTTTTTAATCATATTATATAGTAATCTTTTCGTACATTACATTCTATCCGCACAGAGTGGTTTAGAAATACCCTATAAATTTTTTTTTCCATCATTTTAAATATAAGTTTTATTTGAAATTGGATTTCAGTGTATGTGCGCTTGCGGATTACGAACACGTTAGAAACTTTTTAAAGCATTATGTAACTTTTTTTAAAAATTATATTTCAAACACATTCGTAACAATTTATCACATAATTCCGACACTTTCATGTTTGATATGGTTAGCAAATATTAGATGAAGTTTCGTTCACTCGATTGGATTCTAATCGGTTTACTTAATAGCCTTTTCCAACAAAATTGAGAACACGGCAAACTTATTAGTGCACTAAAAGAGATAGAGATAGAGAGAGAGAGAGAGAGAGAGAGAGAGAGAGAGAGAGAGAGAGAGAGAGAGAGAGAGAATGAGAGAGATGATGGTTATATCACAGGATAGAATGAAAAGTTATCCTAGTCGTCCTGGCTTCCAGTTCGTAAGTCGACTCTACTTAAGTTTCACGTTCACACGAAGAAGTCGGTGCCTACCTGTTTCTATTGTAAATAATATATTCAACTTGATATGTATATTTCGTGAGAACATTAATATATTAGATGTATAAGAATATATAGATATCTTTTCTTTGGGAAATAATTATATTCCAAAGTGTAATACCAGTCAATTTCAAATGAAGTTACACGCATATAATTTTATAAAACAAAGCTTGAAGCAGGTATGCATTTTTTATCAACATATTTATATATTTATTATATCTTATAAAAAATATATATATACTATTTCCACAATTGTGTGAAAGATCCGAAACGTCTAACCAATAATCTCCTCATAGATCATCACTTTCAAAGAATCCATATTTCCCCATAGTCTATTGAATGAAAGAATATCTTTTGAATTACTATATCTATCAATTTAATTAACCTTTTTTCTCATACAGTTTGGATTAATCATAGCTTGAATAGACATATACACACATACAAACTCACGAAGAGACAGTTTTATGCGATATATCTTATGATAGATCAAAAAGATCGAACGATCGATCAACGGACTCGGTCTGACAATAAGTAAAGTGAAGGGTCAGGGGTTAAAGGACGTTCACCCTGAACCACTGGAGATTCAGAAGTGTTACCGGCTAGTGCCGCCAGTTGGTAGATCAATAAACGAATGCCTAGCGAGCAGACGGTCTAAAGTCGAACGCCATTTAAATTATTTTAATTGTTCGTTCGCTTCATCTTCTCGTTTTATATATCAGATATTTCATTTTTATTTTTATATTTTTATATCTATATTTGTATATTTTTATATCCATTATTCTTACTTCTTTTTATTGGACAGTCGAAAGGTTCGAGTAAACAAACAAATTATTTTTCTTTGCTAGATGCGGTATAAGCTGATTTATAAATCCACGTAATCAACGATAAAGATCAACGTCAAATTATCTGAAAATAAATTTTCATTTCCTTAGACTTCCGCACGATTGCACGTATACGTGTGTATGTACATCAATGAACTCTACGGTAATGCGAATGTTCTGAATGCAAAGTAAGTCGACATCTCACGGTTATATACTTGAGAAAATTGCTTTGTGTTTGTGCACGCGTGTGCTTTTTAAGTTTATCGCGTTTCTTCGGAGTTACTAAATAGAATTAATTTCGTAAATGTCGAGATTAATTCTGATTTTATGGGATTAGTCGTTTAATTTTCTAACGAGTTCAGAAATGGATAAATGGTTTACAAATAATTCGTAATTATTCAAAGAAATTTTATTACCAATTGTATTTTTTTTTCTATCTCTTTCTGTGTGTATGTGGGTATGGATTTTTTTTTTATTTATGCTTGTAATTGAATAACTTTTTTTTTAAGCTTGACGAAGTGTTATAAATTTTTAATTATATAGAAAGAAATTCATAAGATATGTGAAGAATTGAAAAATAATGATTTTTGGTTCTTAACAATGTTAAAAATATAAAAGAAGAATTTTTGATTTAGGAAAAGTTATTTAATTTTAAAATATCTCAATATTTGTATGACTCTCTGTATGTAGGTATATATATATATATATATATATATTTATATACCTAAATTCAATTGGCGAAGGACATTCGATCGGTGTAGGATTTTTATGAGACAAACAAAAGCTCGAGGGAAGCCTTGGATCGAGGAAAGACGACTTTAGACCACTCCTATGTTTGAACAAACGGAGGTGTGGCATATTGGAACGTAGCAGTGAATATTAGAAAAAAGGAAAAGAAATGTATTGTTCAGGGAATATAAATCCTTCAGGAGTTTCGATCTTTCATATTCGAATTTATCGAAAAGAACTAGTAGATCGATAATTTAATTGCATGTCTCATGTGAAGGTTCTTATTTTGATCTATCTAATTGTATACTTGTTTACATTCATATTCCTATTTTGTGCAGTTAATTGGCAGAGAACTGTCGACATTTTTATTGTTCTTGCGTCATTCGTTAAATATCTTTTTTATTGATCAAACTATGACAATTATAGTAGGATGTTCATGTTAGTAACGTAATAATGGAAAGGAAAAAGATTAGAAATGATATATATTTTATAAGATAGAGACAGAGATAGAGACATTGATGCATCGATAGATGCATCGTTTGATTATGTTCGTACTCGAAATATACCTTCATTTTCATATATAAACGACATCTCATTTTTTATATATAAATAACTATTTTTTAAATGGCAGAAGAGAAATAATTCATATATGGCTTATCTTTGTTTTTTTTATTTATTTATCTATTTTTTTTTTTTTTTTTTTTTTTTATTCATTGAGGAAATACGTGCGAGATAAGTTTTTTTAGGTTATCTTTATACAAATTTAATATTATCAAAATATAATACGAACAATAGAATGTTGAAGGATCTATGATATGATTTATCATTTATGTATATATATGTATCATAGTTTTATATTTTTCGCACATGCAAATAAGAAGATAAGACGTAATACCGACCTACGGTAAAATAGAGCACGATAGTATCGAACGAAGTCATGGGTAAAAAGTTGGTTTTCTACCTTATCGGCCGTTGTTAAAAAATATTGACAAAAGTGAACAGAGATGTATTTCTGGTAGATGGTAGCATATATTCAGGCGTCTTCGAACTTGCGAAGCATCGACCGAGTTTTCGTCAATATTGACACAACTAGATTGCACCGGAGCTGCAATTTTTTTTTTACTCCCACAGTCTGTATACAGAATCTTTTTCATCTTAATTAGCCGCACCTACTGTCTTTCTTTACTTTTATCCGACGAAACAAAATCTCGTTTGGTTCGTCTTTGTTTCGTTTACTTTTCAAATTTTCTGCAAAGGCGACAAGAGATGAAATCGAAGTTAAACTTTCAATTAAAATTGAACGAATGTGAAAAGTAGTCAAAAAATATTTATCTAACTTCGTCGATCTCGTTTGAAGTTCTTGTTAGAACGTACACGCGATACATCACACTTTTCGGTTCAAATTCATTTGCCATAAATTTCTCCCGCCGAACTTCCTCTCCCAAACCGATTTTAGTTCCACTACTTCTGAACCCCCTCTCAGTTTTCCTAAAATGGCTCCCAGAGGTAACGTTCGAGCGATCGTTCTTACACCACGTATACTAACAATTTGCCACAACTTTCCTACGCGAATACAGCACTTAGCGAGAGTATCAAGTATAAGTAAATTGGAGCGTAATTATCGTGCTGAGGCCAACCTCTTCCACCGAACCTTCTCCTTCTTTCTTTGATAAAAAGAATCTTAAAAAGATAAAGAATATAATTTTCATGAAATCCAACGAATAAACTTACGATTACGTAATTTATTTTCAATCGAAACAAATAAAAAAAAGAAAGCAAAAAAAGAAAAGAAAAAGAGATTAAATAATCCTTCAATCTGAAGAACAATAAAAAAAAATATGGAGAAAAATAGAGTCGTTCTTTTTTTAAATTTCTTTCTCTCTTTTTTCTTTTCTTTTTTTCTTTCTTTGACACAAATAAAGATGAAAAGAATAGCTCGTCGCAATTCGTAACAATTCTTTTTCAAAAAGAACGAAGCAATATCTTTGCAAAGTGAAACGTATTACTCGCAAGATACTCGAAGTATATATGAACCTCTTCCTTTCTTGAGAGATAGAGAGAGAGAGAGAGAGAGAAAGGAAGACAGAGGGAGAGAGAGAGAGAAACATAGAAGCATTCATAGAACGTATGCAGAAGGCACACACGCCGTCTCCTTCTTTACACTCCCAAATTCAGTGAGAAATTTCAGGAACTTGAGAGCCAGAAATTCCATGCCTCCAGCGTCTGTGTATGTGATGTCGAATAGAAGGGGCTGAACTCGACCGCGGCATCGCCGATAACATTTCGGTTAACAACCATCGAGTAGATATACACACCAATCGTAAAGCGTATGTACGTAGATATATACAGACAACACATACACAGATATATATATATATATATATATATATATAGCTTCAAATACATTATTCAACTTTTGTGACTCGTCTAACAAGGCATAACTCTCATCTCTTTACTCATCCTTCAATAATTTTAATAACAGTTATAGTTACTTCGTTTAACTCATTATTATCATATATAAATATATAGTTTACGAAATGTTATCACGTAATTGTATACATTCTTAAAATGTAAATATTTAAATAAGTAAAGAAAGCCAGCTCATTTGTGTAAATCTTATTATTAATTTATATTAATATCTCCATTTTTCGTGGAAAAGATCTTATCGGAAAAATAAAATTTGTATTCCATAAAAACGTCTAGCAACTCGTATCGTACGATGGTATCGAGTCACCGTTAAAAGCTGATCGACACTATCCGTAATAGCCCTAGTGTGTCTATAATATAGGCATCGTATTTTTTTCTTTTCCCCGTTAAAAAGCATAACGATAGTTATCTTTTCCATGCGAGAATTAATAAAATTTTCAAGGAGAGCTATAAGGTATAAGGTTTTGCATGAAAAATGTCGGTATAATAGTTACGTAGAAATTAGCAATCACCTTCGAACGTCAAAGCATCGTCTGTTATCGTCTCATTGCATTATGCAAGCTCCATGGATACGTGATTGTTAAAATCACATTGATCGTCCTATCTCACAATCGATATAGATTTCACTCGACGATTCTCCAATTTTTAATATAAATATCGACGTTTTCTCATTTCTCTTTTCTTTTCTTTTCTTTCTTTTTTTTTTTTTTTTTTGTTATCGTACAAAATTGATATTCTACTTCGAATAATAACAAGATATTGACATATTGACAGATCATGCTGCTTTTTCTTTCTACTTATTTATTTTTAAAAATGCATAATTTAAAGTCAAAATGATCGACAAGTTGACTGCTAATGCAATCAACTCGAAACAAATTTTCCAATTTTTACCATATATGCACACGTAGTGACGTCGAAAAAAAAAATCTGATTGATGAATTATCAAGAAAATATTCTATGCGTTGTTTATTTCGAATAGAAAAGGAGGAAAAAAAGAAAAGGTAAAAGAAAATAAGAAAGAAAGAGAAATCGTAACATTCCAAGGCAATCAGAGATTCTTTTTACATTTCTTGTTTTTTTTTTTTTTGTTTTCTTTTTTTCCCTTGTCTTTTTTCTCTTATTATTGTTAACGTTTCCCCGAGGTCGACTCGACAAAATGAGAGGGTGAAAGCTTTGTGTGCAGAGCGTATTGCGATATGTGTCTGTGTGTCTCTCTCTCTCTCTCTGTGTGTGTGAGAGAAAATGAGGGTGGGGTAGGAAAGAGAGAGAAAGATAGAAGCTGCGTGGTGGTACTCGCGCGCAGGGTTGTAAGCCAGCCCGCTTATAAAAGGGGAGAGGGGGTACCTGCGATTCGTCAGTCTCATATCGGATCAGGTGCGGTTAAGGTGTACAGGTGACATATCGCTTTGGACTGCGTCTATCTATCTATCTATCTGTCTTTGTCTCTCTCTCTCTCTGTCTATCTCTCTCTCTCTCTCTCTCCTTTTTCTCTGTCTTTCTCTGTCACATCATCTTACATTTAAATCACGTCAGGTGAGCTTCGATTATCATTAATATTTTTAAATGTGTGTATATATATATTTTTAATGTAACTTTTTTGTTGTCTTTTATTTGAAAAATAATACCTAGTATCTAGTTGAGTCACGAATGGTGTTTAAGCCGAAAGGTCGAAGTTGAAGTTGATAAGGTGCTCTTTAACATGCGAAATTTTTATTAAGACTGCTACGATATCGATCCTATTTAATTAATTACTTGGTTGTGTACTTGCTTATTTATTTATTTATTTATTTATTTATTTATTTATTATGTTGTTTTTTTATGTATATGTGTGTGGGTATATATGGTGTCGATAATGAATATTATTATGAGATGTTAGGAAAGTATTAATTTTTTAACATTTCTTGAGATTTATACGTTATTGTAATATATTTTTTATAGTTTATAGCTGTAGTACGATATTAAATTTGTTTGTCGAGAAAGACTTTCTTAATGCATAATATCGTTTTTAATTGTAGTGTGAGATAATGAAAAGGATATTTTAGGACCACGTTAGAATTGAAGTTAGAACGATATCAGTATATGTATATGTATGTATTATATATATATATATGTACACATATATTCATATATATATATATTCATATATGTATATTTATATATATATTTATATGTATATACATATATATGTATGTAAGTTACGAGTATTGTTCGAAACTTATACAATTCGAAAGTCCTTGGGAGTGAACTTCACTGTTCAAGCAAAGTAACTTTCGTTGAAACGATCGATATATTTCTATTTCTATTTTTTTTTATTTTTTTATTTTTATTATTTTGTTAAAATTTAAAAAAGTGGAAACAATAGTCATAAAAATCGACGAGCCTTTCGTATTAATATAAATTTTCTTTGGTATTCTCATAATCTATATAAAAGGTGTTCCGTTTTATGGGTATATGTATATCTTAATAAATATAATAGTTAATGTTATAAAAAAATATTTTATCATCAATTTATATTATATAATTACAGATTATATAAATATATATTTGTTGGCGTTTTAATTTAAAGAACAGACTTTAAAGAGACTTGATTAAATTTCGTATCAAATAATTATTTATATTAAATCTACAGAATTCGAATAAAAATATTTTTTAATATCTTAAAAATAGATATAAATATGATAATGATAAGATTTATGTTCAGGCTGGTCATATATCTACAGATAAGTGTACAAATCGTAAAATCGTTTCATCTCGTAGTAATACGATGAGAAATTTTTCGTCGTCTGTTTACTCAGAGAATTGCTTCTCCTTGTTTGTATTTACGGCTCTATGGTTTCTCCAAGTTCGAAACGAGTTGGAGTTCGTGCCCACGAACAAGGGAATTAGTTTTTAACGTAATATTCTCTCTCTTTCTCTTTTTCTCTCCTTCTTTTTGCAAAGATTACCGAGAACAAATGGGATCCTCGTGAAGTTTACTATTCAAAGAAGCACAAAGAAAGTTCTGATTTTATTATTTATGCTCATTCTTTACCGATCGGCATACACGTTTAATATTCAACGATCATCGAACAATGCTGAGCTTTATGTATTATATTTTACAAAAAAAGAACAAAAAAGTACAATAAAGAAATTCCTCTTTTTATATGTAATTTTATGTTATCAATATTAATCGAGAAAGAAATTTTATTAAAGAAATGTTCGAATAATAGAAAAATAAAATCATACGTTTAGGATATTAGAATTTTCATAGAATGAGAATTTGGATAAAGATCTTCAATAATAATTCTATATTGGTCGATTATTAGAAATTTCATTAGAAGGACGAACTGGAAGAATATTCTTAACGGTGAGACAATCAAGGAGGCTCGAGAAACACGATCGTTCTTTGTAATGAAAATTGGCTGAGCACTCATCCCGACCTTTCAACGACCTCTCGAGCTCGATTTAATTGCCTTTTTCTCTCTTTCTTTCTTTCGTTCTTTCTTTATTTCTTTTTTTATTCCTTCATCTTCTTCTTTTTCCAATTTCACGACTCGAACGAAGTGACGGTTAACAAAAGATCGCACCTACGTAATCGAGAATGTTCGCGCGAAATTTTTTCCCCTCCTTACACTTCTCTGAAAAAGTTTTATATCGTAGATCAAAAAAAAAGAAAAGAGAGAGAGAGAGAGAAGGGGATAGGAGAGGGAGAAAAAGGTCAGTCGATTTACGATTAAACTTTAGGAATTATTTCGCATGGCGAATGTTACACATTGAAAACGTTTTACTATTTCCTACACGTTCTGCTAAATTGAAAACTTATTATTTATTTATTTTTATTTTTATTTATTAGACCGGAGTAATCGTTTAATAACAGAAAATATAAAAATTGCATATATGCATGTACATGTATCTAGATATATCTGTCTATGTATATATATATATATATATATATATATATATATATATATATATAAGATAAAAAAATACACAAAGAAAGAAAATGGCAATATATATATATTTTTTTCAAACGTTATAAAAAAGAAAATAATGGAAATAAAGTTTTTTAGTATACATAAAACTCGATCAAATGGAACGCAGTTTTGCAGTTTGTTGTGTGTGATATGTAAAATGAAAAGTAAACAACATAATATATACTATTTCTATCTTTATTTTTCTCGCGACAATATCGAAATACACTTTTCTGCAGTTTTAAATTCGAACGTCCACATACGAACGCGTACATATACGCATGCATATACAAATACACACATATATAGTGCGATGTTTATCACTGCTGCTTTTCGAGACTCGTTATCTCGAAATTTTATCTTGTAATTGGACGATAATATCGAACGATAACACGCTGCTAAACGAACGAATGGGCGGATGAAAGGGATCGTCGAGAGAGAAAAAGTTTCTCTCTATTCGCCTTTGACGAGAAAATTTTGAACAATCGAACCGTTTACTTTTTCAATAGTACCAAAGCTACGCTATATACAACGACACGTTTTTGCATATCCAGCTGACAATACATTATTTTAATCGACTATGTCTCTCTCTCTCTCTCTCTCTTTCTCAATTTTTTATATTTTTATAGTTTCTCTTTTATTTGTTGTGATCGTAATTATTACTATTGTTAGAAAATTACAATATTTTTATATTTGTCTCTCTCTCTCTTTTTACAAATTATTCTTCTGTAGTTCATCTTTTAAAACTCTATTTAAATTCAAATATTTCTCAAACTCGTTATATCTTGTATTTAAACTGCTTATACTTTACAATTATCTTTGCTACATTCACATGCTCCAAAATAAACAAATAAATTCTCTTTTCTTCCTTATCGTTGATTTTCGACAAGGTAGATAAAAATTGTAAACTGTCATGAGAGAGAAACTGTCAAAGAGAGACAGAGAGAGAGAGAGAGAGAGAGAGAGAGAGAGAGAGAGAGAAAGAGCTTATTATTCGAGTTAAGAAGAACAAATTGAAAACAGTTCCTTTGCGTGCTCGAAAATCGCTCGCGTGTTTTTAACGAGTGTCGAATGGATAACAAGAGAGAAAGAGAGAGAGAGAGGATAAAGAAAAAAAATGTATAATAAAAAAAAAGGAAAATTACGCTTTTAAAACGGGCCGAACAATTTTTGCAAGCTCGTTGCGGACGATATCAACAGTAACGACATACAACATACCACACGCAACACATCGGCTCGTTCGCTATTTTTATTTAACGATTTCACGCACGAATACGCTCGATCTACCTGAGACCTAATCGAGCTCGAACGACGTTCTTCGAATATGCACGACTTTTAATATCGTAATCGGTCTTTTATGTTTGTTGTATTCAATGAACAAGAAGAATGGAAAATGAGAGAGAGAGAGAGAGAGAGAGAGAGAGAGGAAGGGAGAGAAAAAGATTAATAGTTTTTGAAAATTAGTTTGTAAACAAAATTGATACAAGATGTATCGTTTTCTCTTTCTTTTTTTTTTTATTTATTTTCTTTTTTTTTTTTTTTTTTTAATTTTTACGCAATCAGGGTCATAGAAGTATTTTCTCTCTACGAAATGCGAGATGATCTTTAATCTCAAGGGAATATCGTAATTCTTTTAATATCTGATATACTAGATTTAATTAATTTTTGTCGGTCGTGAATGTCGCAATTTTATTTTCGAGTGGCAACAATAATTGTCGTTTAATAGCGAATTGCATATATTTTCTTATGATTATACTTTTAAATGCAATAAAAAAAAGTAAACTGGTAGATATAAAAATAATACTGATAACAATATCGTCAACTTGGGAATAACATTATCATAATATAGTTTAGTATAGCTTTTACATATCTATAATCAATCCAACGGACAAAGAAAGAAACGAAAGAAAAAGAGAAGAAAGATAATGTGTTCCATCGACTGTGAATCACAACCTGTGTGAAAGTAAAAATTTCTTTTATTTCTTTTTTTTTTTTTTAACTCGTTCTCTCATTTTTTATTTATTTTCTCTCTTCTTCCAGAGTCATAAACGCGATCGTAGATATATTCTTTCCGATCGCTTTTTTTTTTCTCGTAGAAGACGTAGAGAGCAACACGACCTCGTTTTTACGACAAAAATAACGGAATATCATGAAAAAGATAGGAAAATCGATATCTAGCTTCCCGTTTTCCTATTTCCCTTTCCTTTGTATCGTTCCTACGATAATACGCGCTATAGCCATTATAATGCGACATAACTTGCTTTACATATTTCATATCCCCTCGAGTCTTCTCTTCTTTCATCATGAAGCAGATTTCGTTCCTCCGAAAGAAGCTTTGTCACTTTTTAATAGGATTCTTCTTCTTCTTCTTTCTTTCTTTCTTTCTTTCTTTTTTTTTCTACGAAATCACGTTAAATGAATTAATTATAATCGAACGAGATAATTGCGGAACGACAATCGATGTTTCGGTACTATTCATCCAAATTTCATGAAATAGTAGTAATTGGCATGTTGAACGCGACGAATTAACAAGTCATAAATTAGTTTGAAAAAGAGACCTACTTTTTTACGAACCGGTAACGTTTGGGAATTTGTTAAATATATTGAATCGATAAGCGTATGGTTCGATTAACAACTTGTTTTCTCTTTCCTTCTCGATCTCTTTCCTCTCTCTCTCTCTCTCTCTCTCTCTCGTTTGGTAATTAACTTATATTTCTTTGAGACTTCCTTAAAAAAACCTGAGTATTTTATTATATTAATTATACTTAAACTCTTAAAAGTTATCATAGAGGGACAAATAGAAAAACGCAATATAATATTTTAAAAGTTCGTATATATCATTGTCTCGTTATTATTTAAAATGATGATAATTAATTTTTACAGAATTATTATGGAAATTACAAGCGTCGAATCAATATTATCAGTTGTCGAATCTTGAAAAAAAAAAAAGAGAAAAAAGACAATATTCGACGTATTATTAATATGAAAAAAGAAAAATTATATGTGTACTCGTATTAATCACATTAAAAGTTTCATTTAAATGGTATTCGAGATCGTTGTCTTATCACAGACATCATTTTAATCTTTTAATTATACGAGAAAAATATTAATGAATTTCAAATGATTCGAATATAATTGTCAGAGCTTATTATAAAACTTCATATGTACATATACACACAGTCGTATTTTGTATGTTCTTCTGTATACATATATGTATATATATACGTTCATAGAAATAACCTAAGGGATAAATATAAAAGAGTTTTATATTAACATTGATTTCAGTGACACATAATGCGATTTTCACTTAATTTCCATAACAAATACTAATATAGAATATTTTTCAATGTGTTGAGTAATAAATGAGAATATCTCAAAAACGAACGAATAATAATAATAATAATTATTAATGGCGTATTATTATTATTACTACCATTGATTAATAATTATTATATTTCTTTTAATAACATGATATGTATATATATTGATATTAGTTTTGTTCATGCTCATAATTAAAATAATAATAATAAAATTTATATATATATATATTTAAATATGAAATATAATAATTAAATTATTGAAATTAATATAATTATAATGAATTAAAACGAATTTTGAGTTCCAATCGGACGTATTTATTTGTGTGTGCGAACAAATATATTTTTAATTAATTGTCCATCTATTAATCATAGCAAAGTTAGTTCGTTAAACTTTCATTTCCAATAGACGATTGAAAAAGTTTTCTCCCTTGAGAAAATTATTTAAATAACATAAAAAAAAGTAAAGAGAAGGAGAGCTTACGCCTCTTCGAATAACGAAAGCAATTGAGCTTCGGTCATGCTCGATGCCTGTCGACCTTTGGATAAACTTTCTAGAAAAAAATCTTACTATAATAGTAAGTATAATAACTAATCTCTATAAGGAAAATACGGTAGACTTCTTTTCATATAACTCGAAGAGCTTATATTAGTTCTTGCGAATGAATAAACGTGTCAACTGAAATTGCAATATGATTTACAAAGGAGATTAAAAAAAGCACGATAAAAATTCATCCGAAGCAAGGAAAAATATGTTTGTCATTGTATAATACATTGTCTAGAAAATGTGTTATTATTGATTAAACGAATCGTAGATAATGACAATGTCAAGGATCATTTTATTTGTCATATTGTGTTTGTACGATGTTTTCGAAATTTTTTATTACGAATGCAGGAATATGACGTCGTGTCGATTAAACGAATCACGAGTAATAATAATAATGTCAAAAGAAAAAGGATGTCATTGATAAAATAATAAGTAGATTATTAACAATCTTTATTTTTATTTGTCATATTGTGCATTATCTTTTACAAATTTTTTATCTTGAATTCTCGAAATCTATATCACATTATTCATCTAATCACAGACAACTGAATAATCATAAGATTCTTATCATTGAAAAATGATCAGTAGAATAACGAAACATATCTATTATATATGAACTGACTCTTGTTCTCTCGTCTCTTATCAATCATTCTTTTTCACCGCTTATCGTTAGAAAGATCAAACAAATAAGAGAGAGAGGCAGAGAGAGAGAGAGAAAAGAGAGAGAAGAGAGAAAGAAAAAGAAATCATTTCTAATCTTGATTCAAATCGTACACGAGGGAGTCATTTTTAACTTTTACACTCTAAAATGGAATCAATCATTCTGTTCTTTGATTGACGTATGTCGCAATCTATCGAAATTTCTTTTTCTTTCTTTCTTTTTTCTTTTTTTTATAATAGAAAAAAAAGCTTCAATTTTTGCGTGCACTTTACTCGCATGAGCTCTTCGTCAAAGTACCGCAGAGCTTTCGCGGTGCTTTTAGAGTAATATCGTTTTGAGAATTTTTCATTTCTTTTTTCTATTTTCTATTTTCTGTACTTTTTATTTTTTCCTATGCAAGCCAAGCGGACGCTAGAAAAAAGAACAACAGAAATTTCACCTCTTCTCTTTCTCTTTCTCTCTGTTTCTTTTTTTTCCTTTCGTCCTCTGCATATTCATACATGTTTTTTAACCTTTGGTCATATATTTGCGTGCGTGTGTATTTGTGTGTGTGTGTGTGTGTGTGTGTATACGTGCGTGTATAGTAATATCGATAAGAGTTATCTTACGTAAGCTCGATATTGCATAAAAGAATAAAAGTTCATTTATTAATGCACCTTTAAAAGATTAACGCACGCGATTGCATTATCGAGAGATCGATTTATAAACCTTCTTTTCTATTTTTTTTTTTTCTGTATTATAGTGCAGATTCAACGACAAAAGAAAAAAAAAAGAGAAAGAAAGAGATTGCTCGGGGATATAATGAAGTTTAGTAGATAAAGTATCGATAACGATCTTCGAAAAGTTTAGAAAAAAATTTTTAATATAGTAATAGTAATAATAACAATAATAATAATAATAATAATAATAATACGAAAGATCACTTCTCGAGAATTAAAAATATAGTTGAAGAAAAATGGGATTATTTTTTTACGGTTAAAAATAATCTAAATCTTTATCGAGTCTCTTCTAAAAATGAACGAATGACCCAATCAGAGATTTCATTTCTGTTTTTTTTCTCTTTCTCTCTTTTTTCAATTCTTTTCTCTTCGTTCATTAATTAATATTGAAATAATAGAAGGATTAAAATATCGAGCGTTCGAAATATTCTCGATATTGCAGTATAGATTCTCTTTCTCTCTCTCTCTCTCTCTGTCTTTCTCTCTGTCTCTCTCTCTCTCTTACATTAAAGAGAGATTGTCGAGCAAGTCCTTTGTTCTCGAAAGATTTTGAGAGTCTCCATGTCTTGTTCGTGGGATATAACTCGAGATGTGTAGTGAACCACTAGTAGAAGACGAATCCACACTTGGTGACCACAGGATGGATAGTTTCGAGTAGAATACACGAGGGAATGGAGAAGAGAGAGAGAGAGAGAGAGAGAGAGAGAGAGAGAGAGAGAGAGAGAGAGAGAGAGAGAGAGAGAGAGAGAACCAATGTAATCCGCTTTGGTATAGCGATATAAAAGCTATCGAAGAGTAGAGAACCTTCCTAAATTCTGTAAAAACATTATCTTCGATAAAAATAATCGAATTTTAAAAGGATCCATTTACACGCAACGTTGCATTTCTTTCGTAGATATTTCATGAGACATCTTTCTTCTAAAAAAGAAAAGAGAAAAAGGAAAAGATGACAGATACTTTATTTTCAATAAATATCAGAATCTCTGGCAGGTGTTTAACGAAAGTTGGTCAAGCGTCGATAATGAATTTACACCGAAGTCTAGTAAATTTAACCGATTTACTCTCTAACAGTTTCGATTTATTCGTCCGTGACGAGTTATCGTGGTGCATCCCAAAACGATACTGTTGCGGGCTAATATGTTCGGGTAATAAATTTTTTTTTTTTTAGAAACATAAAAAAAGAAATAGTCGGAGACAATTTGACCCAATAAAAATTTTCGATAGGTTGATATCTTTAATATCGTTTTAAATTTATCCGAGATAGATTTAATCGGCATAAGTAATTTTCTTCGTTATTATCGTTAGTTGGAACGAGCAAAAATATTTCTTTTCCTAGTTTCTCATAATTTATTTTCCTTTTAAAACTTGTCCCGTGATACGTATATGCTTGGGTAGTTCGCAAAAAGAAGAACTTCATTTTGAGTTAGAAGAACGAGCAGGAAAACGTTAAAGATCGCGTAAAGTAAAATTTTCATTTAAAGTATTTTCTCTTTGAAAAGATATGCAAAAAAGAAAAAGAAAAGAAAAGAAAAGAAAAGAAAAGAAAATGTATTCAACAACAGACCACTAAGTCTTTTACCGTTAGAGAGCTACTAAGATCCCTTTTTAACTATTTACGTTTTATCTAGCTCGTTCGAAACTCCTTCCTCAAATATTTTATGTTGATACGGTGTATTATCCTCTTTAAGATCTTTTTTTATACCAACTGCATATGCATTCCACGTATCAACTTACATACGTACGTATGTATGTGTATATATATATATATGTAGGTACTTACGTAAGCGAACCCCTTTAGTGTTTATTAATAGCAATGTGAAACGACTTTAGATAATAGATATCTAATATAAAAACTAAGATTACGTAAAAACATGTCTACTGTATATATATATTTTTTTATCAAATTTTTCTTGTCAAACTTGTTAAACTTTTTGATATACCCTAAAGAAAAAACTTGGTTTTTATAAATTCGTTTGAAAGAAAGGATAGAAATGTTAAAAGAAGAAGTTGAAAGAATATAGAAAAAGGAATTGTTCGGAATTGTAATACATCTTTTCGATAAACTATGTTAAGTTCTACTACAAGGTCCTCCTACGTGAAACGTGTATTTTTACTTCCCGCTTAAATTCCGGATCACTGAGGTTGAAAGTGTCATCGGAGCGAAAACATTTCATTAAAATTCATAGCTATCGAAGTGAAGTCCGCCGGATTTCACGCAACGGCCGATCTTCCCATCGCGTGTTGTTGTGTTCGTCGTCGTCTACAAAATTTTCACGCGTTCCCAAAAATCTAGAGAAGAAAAAAAAATGTTCTTCCTACCGCGTTCTTTCCCCTTTTCTTTATGAATATTCATATGTATATTCTTTTTATTTACTCGACATGATTTCACATTCGAAAGGAACAAAGTTATTGTTTTGGACAACAACAATTGAAGAAAATTTATTTTCGTAAAAAACGAGATCGGTAAAGTTAACGAAGGAATATAATAACGATTTGCGAAGGATTGCTATTAAGAAATATTCCAAAAAAATTGCGATTTTGTAACACGTTTGACACGAAGTAGAAGAAAAAGGTATGACGAGGAAATCTGGATCAAGAGCTGACTTTTTTTTCTATTTTTTCTTCTCTCTCCTCTCTCTCTCTCTCTTTTTTCACCTTCCAAAAAAATTCGCTTATGTCAGAGACACTCGAGCACAGTCGCTTGGAGATTTTCTTCCTTTTCTATCTTTTTTTTTCCTTTTTCATTAATTTTTTATTTCTTTTTTTGTTCCATTTCTTTCGGTTTCTGGTAGTACTTGCACAGTATTTATGTATGATAGAAAAAGAGAATGGAAGTTTGGGTCGATTAATGGCTTTCGTCTTTAACGTGGCATCATAGGTTTTTATTAAATTTTTCAGTAAAATTGGAAGAGATCGGAAGAGATAAAGGGAGAGAGGGTGGAAAAGGGAGTTGTAGGGAGGAAAGCGAGATAGGTAAAAATCTAGGAGGATGGAGGAAATTCAATCGACGTCATTCCGACGAAACAAACGTCGCAACCAATCGAAATATCAAGTATTGTCGACTGTTTCCCCAGTGGAGAAGGTTTCCTGCAATTGGACATGACTCGAAATGTTTCGTTTTCCAAAATTGTCTGCTTCGTTAATTGAACCGAATCTCGATTGAGGGACGGCAAATTAAAAAAAAAAAAGAAGAAACATAAAGATAGAAGATATTATATTTTTTTAATATTTTCAATTATGTTTTACATAGCTTGTCATATTATATTAGATAGACGTTAGCGTGGGTTATTAAATAATGGAAGGGACATGGAGTTGAAAAAGAAAAGGAAAATAAAGGAGAAAGAAAAAAAATAGAAGGACAATCGAATAATCGTTCTAATCGATTATCGTCAAAATGACTGAAGTTTGTACGTCGTGACTAATTTGACTAGAATGAAACTGGAGATAATTCGAAAGGTCAAGGCTTTCTGTTGGAAGAAAGATGTGAGCGCGCGAGCGCACTCAACACGTCAAAAAATGGGGCTGTTTCGACGTTACGTAATAACACGAGAGAAGATAACTGGTGAGAGCTTTCGCAGCTAAATTCCAAGCTCTAATAGGAGATTCTTGATTGATCCACGAAGAAGAAGTTTCCTTGGTATATCGCGAGAACTATGCCAAAGAGAAATTCCAAAGAGGGCAAATTGCAAAGGAAAGTTGCTATATACCTGCGTGCCGATCTTTTTATACGTATTTGTATTTGAAATTTCTGGAACCTCCCTGAAAATTCAAAAAGCTTTCGTTCAATATACCAACATCGAGAAATCACTTTGAGATCATTAATATTATTTAATGAATATTTTCATTCTATGTGTCTGTGTTTCTGTGTGTTTAATTTTATTCAGTTTCCTTTTTGAAATAAAATTAAAATTTATGAGAAATATTTTACGATCATATACACATACATGCATATGCGAATATTTTCTAGAAAATATTTCTCTCTCTCTTTCTTTCTCTCTCTCTCTCTCTCTCTCTCTCTCTTTATCTCGATATACAAATATGTACATAAATTTTTTGTTATTATCTACTATTGAGTTCGCTCAAAGTTTATGTTGTAGTATCTCACTGGACATGTTATTGCGTCGAATATAATATAAAATTAATAAAAATATATCATGTTATTTAAAAAAATCATCGATGATCTTTATATTATTTCAAGAAAAAATATATTCACGCGATATAACTTTTTGTTACTTTTCGAATTGGACATTGATTTATTCAAATGGAATCTCGGATATATAAAATACATAGATGATACTAGGTACTTGTAATATAAACATTACCCACTAGTGATTTTTAAAATTGCAATTTTCCAAGGAAACTTTTCTGGTCCTTTGGCTATAGCAACCTATGTAATATTTTTCTGAACATGCGAGAGATACTCTACATCGTTTATTTAAGAACGTTACCTGTCCGTGTAGTATTAATTTTTTCGAAAATATATCCCAACGTGAAAGTTGCGTCTCCGTCTCGATAGACAAGGAGAAACTATAAAACAAACAAGTTTCTTCATTTTCCTGGAGGCTTTCGAAACTTATAACTATGCCAAGTGTTCGTATTCGCTCTGGCGAATATTAAAAACTTGAAAATTCATCCTACGAACTTTTCCGAGCTTTTCCGTGGTGACCGTTGTTTATTCGGTTACTTTAATGCCTCTTGAAATAAAGAGAGATAAAAGTTATAATAAATAAATAAAAACAAAACAAATTTTAGATATAATAGTAAACGGATTCCGGCTGAATGATAATCGGAGCAAGTTTTACGTTTTAACAAGCAAGCAACCTCCAATACGATAATCTTCTAACGTCAAAACAATTTTATCCTTGACTATAACTTCGTGTTTATGTTATATATATGTGTGTGTGTGTTTGTATACATATTTATGTGTGTGTGTTTATGTTCACACCCTATCCTGACGTGACTCGACCCTATAAAATCCATGAGTTAAATGCGAAGAAGGTGAAGGTGAACCTCGTTAAAGCGAAAGATGATTTTAATTGTATAGATATCACTTCTTCTTTATATATATTTATATATATATATATATAAAATTTGAAAAAGGATAAGGATCTTTTTAAAAAAAAGAAAAAGAAAAAGAAGCATTAGTCAAAAATAAAAATTTCATTCATTTAATTTTATAGATTTATTATGTAAATATTGTTATTGGAAAATCTATATGTAAAGTTTGAATCGTAGTCGATCGATCGATTATAATCGATAATCAATGATCGATCGCATAAATCGCTATCTAACGACAAAATAATCGAACTAATATAGAAAAAGTGCCCCTAGCAATAGGCAACACTCCAAACACGAATGTTAGTTGTGAAGCCTAGTCGTCGATCGATCATGATCCATAGTAAATGATCGATCCTGTACATCGCCATCTAGCGGTTAAATCGTCGAACTAATTTTTTTAGAAAGAATTGCCCCTGACGACAGGCAACACTTATTACGAGCGATAATCGTGAACTCTTATTTCATATCATTTGTAATTGTTAATTTTTTCGTACGTATAACGCAAATATAATTATATACTTTTACTTGAGGCACGTATTGCTTTTCTAATCTAGCAAGAGCCGATGGTAAAAGAAAAAAAAAAAATTATATTCAGTTGTCGAACGTTACTAAAAGATGAACTCTACTTATTTTCAACATTTTCATCTTCGAGCAGTTCAGTGCAAGTTCAGTCGGTCGAGTTCTCGTTCCCGACTGCCATAGTTTCACGTCTCGTGAAAGCAATCAAAAGATTGGGGTGGCGAGTCACTTGACACAAAAAAGAAAGAAAGAAGGAAAAACGAAAGAGAAAAGAGGAAAGAGATGGGAAAAATTCTATATTGCCTCTCGCTTTCTAAGAGAAAAAAATATTTGAACTCGTAGGCGCAAATGAGTTGAAAAAACAAAGTAACAGGCATCTTTCTCTCTCTCTCTCTCTCTCTTTTTCTTTCTCTTTCTCTCGCTCTTTCCCCTATCTCTCTATCTTTCTTTCACTTCCTATGACCCGTCGCTCTTTCACTCTTTTTCTTCTTTACACTCCATCACCACACCTCCGACATAATTTTATCTCGTTTTTCGCTTCAGTCGTGTGTCGTTCAACGGCAAATATAGTCGTAATTATTAACGCAAAATGTTGAATCGTGTCGAGTGAACTAAAAGCTCGTCCATACGGTCTAAAAATACCTCTCTCTCTCTCTCTCTCTCTCTCTTTTTCTTGCTCTCGTGAATAAATGCTTCTAAGTTAAAAAAGAAAAAAGAAAAAAGAAGAGAAAAAGAGAGAAATGATAAAGTCACTCGATATCACGATCGATAATAGCTCGGAGGTTTAAGTTTCTCACGGAGGAAGAAAAACGAGAGAAACTAGACTTTGGATTCTGCAAAAAGATCGAGAAAAAGAGGATAAAGAGAGAAAGGAAGGAGGAAAGGAGGAAAGGAGGAAAGGAGGAAAGGAGGATAATGAAAGGAGGAAAACGATACAAAGAAAAAGTCTCGTGTGAATTATTACTGTCGCACTGTAAGTGACACACGTGTGTATATCTCTTAAAATATACTTTGGTGTGCGTCGATGCATATGTAGGTGTATAAGCATACGCTCGTAATTACTCCTTTCATCTCGTTCTCTCTCTTTCTCTCTCTCTCTCTCTCTCTCTCTCTCTCTCTATCTCTATCTATCTCTGTTTCTATCTCTCTCGAATTGTACGTATTTTGGCGACGATATTTTACGAGCATTCGTATTGTGAAGCATTGAGAAAGAAAGAAAGAAAAAAGAAAAATGACAGAAGATACTCGAGAATTGGAAAGTACGAAACGAGAAGCAATTTGTGTCAGGCTCGATTTTTCTTTTTTCTTTCATAGCTCGTTAAGACGAGTAATTAACGACCACTGCGTACAGATTTCCCTGTTGATGAAGTTCGCGTTTATGACAAAATGTTTAACATGTTCCCTTAATGAAAACTTCACTCTAGTTTCAGCAAGAAATATAATTGCCTGTGTATATTAAAAAAATTTAATTGTACTTTCTACTTTTTTCTCTTTTTTCTATTTTTTTTTTCTTTTAATAAAATAATTATAAATTGATACAATCTAAAGTTATATGTGTTTGTGTATCAGCCATGTCTATGATTAATTACTTATTTAAGTTTGTCTAATAATTATCTAAGAAATTAACGAAACAACTATCAAATATCAAATGATGAT
Organism: Vespula vulgaris; assembly: GCF_905475345.1. Classification (NCBI taxonomy): domain Eukaryota; kingdom Metazoa; phylum Arthropoda; class Insecta; order Hymenoptera; family Vespidae; genus Vespula; species Vespula vulgaris. The sequence goes on along the minus strand of NC_066599.1, from coordinate 1,280,329 downwards.
AACAATAATGATAAGGAATTGTTGTTTCCCTATTATTACTTCTTACATAAGAATCTTATTGAACTTGTGTTTTATTAATTTAGATGTTACAATATTGTTGGTAATGAAGTTCAAAGTTAATATAATTAAAGATAAATAGTATGTTGGATCATTATGAAAAATAGAATCTTATATAATTTTTTTTTATATAATACATATATATATATATATATATATATATATATATACGAGAGAGATAGAGATAGAGATAGAAAGAAGAAGTCTAATATAATATTTATTTTAACTGATATAATATTTATTTTACTAGATATTCCAAAAGTAAACGACACTGAAAACAGTTCGAAAGAAACAAAAGCGGAGGAAACTTCGAAGGGAGATAAGTCCGAAGATAAAAAGGAGGAGGATAGTGAAAAAGTAGAAGAGAAAGAAGAAGACGTTTCGGATCAACATAAGGTTGAAGCTGCAACAAGGATACAAGCAGCATTTCGCGGACATCACGCGAGAAAGAGTATGAAAGAGACTGATACCTCGAAACAACAAACGGGGACCAACAAATCAGAATCCGAGCCGACCAAGGAAGAATTGCAACAGGAATTCCGTGCCGACGATAAAGGTAAATATTTTAATAAAAATATCAATAAATCTTCAATTGATTTTAATATTATTTTTCCAATTGTATTAACTATTTAAACTGTTAACTCGTTTTCTTTTTCCTTTTTTTTCTCTCTCTCTTTGTTTACCGCATAAGAACTTTTCCATGTTTTAGTATTTTTTCTCTAGAAGATAAAAAAAGTGTGTCTATGTATATATGTATATGTATGTATGTATATACGTATATACAGAGCGAGTAAAAAGTTTGTAAGTGGTTTTAAAAATCAATTATTCTTTTTCGTAAACTTTAGCTAACCCTTGTAGTTTAGCAATCCGAAAAAAAGGAAAACAAATTAACCTGAAATACCTCGAAAAAGAGTAATTGATTTTTAAAATCACTTACAAACTTTTGGTCACACTTAAGAACATCTGTGACCGATCTTGTATATTATTTCACATAGTTTATTTTGATACGGCATGATTATGCGATCATATGATAAAACATTTTTAATTAATAAAACATTTCTTAAAAAAAAAAAAAATGTATTTAAAATAAAATTGAAGAACGTGAGGTCAAGGATTGCTTATTTATTATCAAGAAATTCTTTCTACGACTTTTAAAAACGTATATCGATAAACCCAAAGGGTCGCTTTAATATCACGATTCTAAATCATACGATCAAGAATTCTCAAAGCGTGCTTTTCCTCAACACATTCGGAATCGAAGGAGAGAATTCAGCGCATCGTCGACACGTAGAGGTATAGCTATTGAAGATTCGAATCACGAGAATCGAACTAAGAAAGGACGCTCGATTCCTATTTCTAAACTCGAGCCAATTCCACCATTAAAAGATAGCTAACCGCAATTTCTTTTAGATCTTTTTAATTATTTATTTATTTAGAAATTAAATCTATACGTATCGATGAATCATTATAATAAAATAAAAAGAAATGTTGACACATTTAATATATAAAACAGAAATGTAGTATAAACGAATAAATTTTTGTTGAACTTCATTTTTGTTTACTCTCTTTTTTCTGGTTTTTCAATTTTTGTTTTTTTTTAATATTTATTAGAACTCTGCGACGCAGCAACAAAGATACAAGCATCTTTCCGTGGCCACATGTCGAGAAAGGAACAAGCCGCTTCAGCTCTCGTCAAGTCGGCGGGAGAAATCGTTGAAAATGCTGCTTCCAAAATAGAAAAAAAGGTAAGTAGTATTATATAGGATACATTTTTTTATTAATAATTTTATTAATTTATTTATCTGTTCCACAGCACATTTTTTAACGGCACGTTTGTTATTATTATTATTATTATTATTATTATTATTATTATTATTATTATTATTATTATTATTGTTATTTAATATTTTAAGTTGAAATATCAAGCAGATATTACAGGTATATATGATACGACATACACGCGTGTACAAAGGTTGCCTATCGTCAGGAGTACGAGAATTTCAAAATTTATCGCACTTAATATTTTAAATTAAGTTATATAAAAAGTTAAAAAATTAGATTCTATATATTTTTAATATATCCAATTTAATTGGTATATGTATATAAATATAAATTTTTTAACTATTAAAAGTTTATATATTACAATATCTCAAATTAAGTTGTTTCTGTTTATCAAATTACTTTATTATATTTGATGAATTATTTTTTATATTTTCATTATTATTATTATTAATTATTATTGTTATTGTTACTACTGTTATTACTATTACTATTATTATTATTATTATTATTATTATTATTATTATTATTTGTTATTATTACAATTTATAATTATTAATTTTCTTAATATCCTTTCTATATGCACAGTATAATAAATATAGGTATATTATATACTGACGTTATCACGAAGTTTGATTTATAATGAACAAGATCTTTATCGCCTCGTTAATTCAACGAAGACGCTCAATATATTCCACGCCCTCGGCACTGAGAAAATAGAAATTGCAGGGGAATCTCGTATACGAACTCGCTCTCCGTCTGTCTCTTTCGATCGGTCGATAAAAGTCTTTTTCTATGCAATCATAGAACGATATATATCCTCACGGAGTTAGAGCAGTTATTCTTCGTTTATTGTGAATCATTCATTTTCACATACAGGGTGTTCTATAATTTTCAAACCGTCGGAAAAAAGTTCACATTCGATTTCAAAATTTGTTCCAAGTGTTCGTATAAACGTATCACAAATGATTACTAATTTTTTTTTAATATAGAATTTTTGTAAATTAGAAATATTCAAATTTTGATACTGTTTTACTATTATATATAATACAAATAAAAATCGAGGGAAAAGAAAAAAATAATATATATATATATATATATATATATATATATATATATATATATACACATATATAAATCAATTCAATTCCAATAGATTGAGATTTATAGGACACTCTATATATAAGGGGCATTCTTAAAAGGAACGTATCTACGAAATGGATCGTATCTAGGATGCTGCGAAAACGAGCCACTATAAAGAATTGTGAGTCATTGATCCAATTTTCATTTGAATAATTGAAGAGAAGAGGAATGTGAATCGTATCGAGTTGAATAAATTAACGCGTACGATCGTATATTTTTTTTTCTTTTTATTAACGTAATTACGATTTCAATGATAATTTCAATGGGTTAGAAAGAGAAGATGAAAAGAAAATGAAAAGCTGTTACCATGGAAATACCTTCGATGCTCGAGCCAACAAATATAATAATGGGTACGTACATACATGCATATATGTATCTCGGGAAAATGCGTTTGAAAAAGCTCGGAAAGTATCAGCCTCGTGTGAATCGAAGCGTGTTGCTCGTCAGATAGGGAATATCAAGAAAAAGAAAGTCTCTGGAGTCATACGTATGCGTACAGTGATATCAAAAAAATATTTTTGAAAAAACTTAATCATTTCTCAATGTACGAACGTAACGAGGAATTTTAAATTTGTAACTGTTAAAGTAATTTGTTAATAATTGAAAGGAAAATAAAATGTACTTCTTTTCTTTTCTACTGTCTTAGCAAAAAAAAAAAAAAATGCGAAGCGAGTTTTGATTAAACTTATTATTGTTATTTACATTAAAATTATTTTCACGTTTCGTTATATGAGTTATATTTAAAAAAAAAGGAATATATATATATTAATACTTTTTTGACAGACTGTACATGTTCTATTTATCAGACTCGATAGTTTTAAAGCTCGTCGTCTTGTTTCCCTTGGTTATCATCATCCTTAGCGTGCTTCGAAATGGATAAACCAAGCATCTCGACTTTTTGCCCACTGCAACGCCCTTCATTTTCTAAGTGCTTTTGCTCTTAAATCGACGTTAATACATTCGACCTTACTTTTTTCTTTTTTTACTATTCTCGTTCTTTTTAACTCTATTTCTTTTTCTTATTGGACGGTAGACACGATATTTCATTCACGAACGAAGCAGCAAATCTCACTATCGACCTTTTCGTCCATTTCGAACGTGATCGGAAGTACTCACCACACATACCCATACATATATGTGTGTGTATGTGTGTGTGTGTATATATATATATATATATATATATATATATATATATATATATATATATATATATATATATATATGTACGTACACACGAGGATCGATCCCATCGAGAGAGACCAATAACGAGCAATGAGGTTTTCCCTTGTAAATTAGCTAATGGAAGCTCATTAAAATTTATGTCACTATTCAATAATTCTGTTCGAAGGAGATCATTTCTCCTGGGAACATATTTTCTTTTGTTTGTTTCTTTCTTCTTTTTTTTCTTTTTTTTTTCTTTCTTTCTTTTTCTTTTCTTTTTTTAATTTCCGACAGTTCTTCATTTTGATCCAATTTTTTTAGAAGTATATATTTTAGGCCTTTCTGCTTCACGAAATATTATCATTAGATAAAATCAGCCGATGATTATGAACGTGACCTAAATCGTACTCGTATGTATACATGCATATATCTAAATATAAATCACTTTCAACATTGTGAGCTTACGTTAGCTTATGTTTATGATAATGGCATTAATTGTAACATAACTAGAACGTAAGAGAAAATGTGTTATAAATTTACGATTTGTTTTAATTTTATTCATTTTTATAGTCGATCACAAATATTCATCTTTGTTGACGCGAAGTGTATGAAAATGCTTTTTTTTTTTCTTTTTTAAAAAGGATACTTTGTGGTCTAGTTAAAACAAGGAAATCACTTCGATTATCATCCTCATCGTCGTCTATCTCATATTCTCTTTTAACAAAGGAAATTGTTGCTCTCTGAAATTTCTTCTCCAAGCGAAATCATTTGTCAAGGACTAGAACGTGATCGATAAGGCTTCTCGATGCTTCCAATAGATGTTAGAAGAGACGTTCGTGATATTCCTTCTCTCACCTCTATCTATCTGATAATGGATAACACGAGATTCCTTTCCTGAGAATGTTGGAAAATGTATGATGAAAAAACGAGATGTCGTAATAGGATATCGAACAAAATAGTTCCATCAGTGCAAACATCTTCTCGATGATTTGCATAATGTCAATTCGATGAGATCCATGTACTTTAAGAGAGATTCGAAATATATTATTCGCATAGCAAAACGTTCGGATGCCTGTATTAATGATGTCCTTCTTTGCATACTTGTGTGAAGGTTGCCTATCGTCAGGGGCACACATATACAATGATACAAAAATTTCCCATAACGTAGAGTTGATGTCAAATGATCGATCCTACATATATATATATATATATATATATATATATATATATATATACACATACATACATATACATATACATATATGCATATATACACGTATGCATTTAGACCATTTGGAGATATTTTTTGAAGGACGAGTTCGAAGGACCTCGTTGCTGATATCGACCTCGTTCTCTCCAGAAAGAGCGAAGAGAGCACTGAAATATTCATGAACCATCCGTTTCGAGTTCCTTTTTTGCATCGCCGAGCATAGAAGCCGTTCGACAAGATTTCTAACGATGCCGAAAATGCTGCCTGCATAAAATCCCAATAAGCTTTTCTCGAGCTCTTTTACTCCTTCACTGATTCTTTCTTTTTTCATTCTTTGTCTCATAAATAAAAAGTTCTCTGTCTCGGAAAAACCTCACGAGATTTATACTCTCTTTTCCAAATTAATGTAATTAGGATCGATGTCCGTCCATGTTTCTTTTCCTACAGGAATGATCTTTACTATTATTCTGCGTCTTGAGGTAGATTTTCTTGAAACATTTTTCTTAATTAATAAACCTCTTTTTTTCTAAGAGAGAGATTAAATTAAAAAAAAAAAAAAATAGCTAAATAAATAAAATTGTTGTGGAAGACACGTTGATGAATCTATTACGTTTATTTCTAATAATTTTTATACCACAATATTGTTGTATTATTGTTGATATAATTATTTCAAAGATTTGAAAATCCTTGTGTCTTCTTTTTCTTTTTTTTTTCCTTTTTTTGATGAAACGTCATACTTTCCACAAATTTTCAAGAATATCAAGTTCCTAGTAAAAATATATCGATTTATGTTGATCTTAAATTTGATATTATAATTTACGATAAATTTTACTTAGACACGTATATTTCGTTTAAATAGTCGATCGAACGCCGTCTAAAATATTAATAAGTCAAGATTGATTATTCGAACAAATCTTACTTAAAAGTACATAGCTTTGACATAAAAGACAAACAATTTTTGGTCCAACACATAATTTAAAAGTTACTCGAAGCGGGTCTTTTAGAATCTACCACAGAGTGTAAAAAGAAACACGTACGAAATGAAAAATAGGCAGGTAGCGTTGTATTCAAGCTTGCAAGCTCTTTTCTTCTTTCATTTTGTCGATGTTAGTATGTATTTTTAAAAGTGCACGCACGAAGCGTGCTACGAAGATGAATTGCTAGATGCACGAATCTTTTTAAAGTGGCGAGAACGAAACGCTGGGATCCGTTCTCGTAAATTCATTTCATATATTTTTTTTTCTTTATTATATATATGTATTCTTTAATTATTTTTTTTGATTTATATCACGACACAATGCGGTGCGAATATAAAAATGTGGGTCACTCGTACGTTTTCGTCGATTAATTTCTATCAGCGTCGATTTTATCCACCTCGCGATCGATCGTTAATTCTCAATTTTTATTTGTTTTCTGATTTGTAAAAGTCAGTGGTTCTCACCCGATCAATCGCGTAAATAACGAAAAAAAAAAATTTAATAATTGAATTGATAGAAACGGAGCAACCAAATGAAAATTCTGGAAAGATTGGATCTAAATTATAAAAGAAAAATATCCTCTTTTAACATAATACTTCCTTCGCAATTTAAAGTATATACACATAGATAAATAATTCCCTTTAATGTACCACAAAACTTCTCTCGTATTCTATATTACGTAGAAAATTACTTGAAGTTCGGAACCACACGCACACAATCATATATGTATATATATATAGATATATGCATACTTACAGAACTCTAAATGAATACCAGAGTTGATTCTGCTTCTAAAAGAGATTAAGCTACGTAACCGAAATTATCGAACTACGCAATTTCCGAGAGTGTTCATGAAATTTACAAGTAAATTAATCCTTCGTTCAAAGTGACTTAACGTTCAATATATTCGTACTAGTAAGTAGATGTCGATTGGTTTTTGGCTTTCGAAATTTTTCATAAAATATTCATTTTGAACGAAAACAAAAGAAAAAAAAAGGAGAAAGAAAAAATGAAAGGACGTCCTGATAATTATCGTTTGTATTGTGATTGATAAGATCTTCTATAGCGGACGTTAACGTTATCGTTAACGTAGGTCTTGCAAGTATTCAACGAGAGAAGATCATAAATCATGCATCTCTCAAAGACAAAGACAAACTCCGTTAGGATCTTCTAATTTGCTTTGATAACGTGCCGCAGCAACGTTGATTGCGAACACGCTTCGTTATACGAACGATATCCCTCGTTGGAAAATCCTAAACTTTCCTCCTCCTTTACATTCTACAACGCTCGGAATGACAAAACGCTTTATCCTTTCTTGCTTCCTTTCACAATTTTTACCGTCTCGCGTCATCACGAAAATGAAAATGTTGATAAGATTATCACGGTCCTCACTTCTTTACGATTCCCTTTTTTTCTCTCTTTTTCCATTCTTACTACTAACGTTTACGGAACAAAAAGGATAGTTGAATATTATTTCATTTCCCTTGTTAATGTAAAATCGTTCTACCGAATTTTCTACCTTCTTTTTTTCTACTTTCTTTTTTTTTTTCATTCTTTTCTCCTCTTCCTTTTTCCCTTTCTCTCTATCTCTCTATCTCATTTTCTCTCGTTAGGACGTAATATAAATTCCATTAAAAAAATTATTATTATTACGATCAAAATTTTTCCTCCATTATATCGAATATATTTACTTTTAGGTTAACTTTATTAGGTTAACTATTATTTCTCTTTATAATAGAGTTCATGAAAAAAAAAAGAAAAAAAAAGAAATAGAAAAAAGAATAGAATAATTATAATCTCTTATATTTTTCGTCTGTAGTCATCATTTTCGATCTTTGTTTTTTTTCTATAACAATTATTTAATTTATCTTTTATCTCCGTCGAACTGTAATAATAAATTCGATAGAAAATTGATAGATTTAGTTTGTTTTAGATGGCGAATGTAAGAGATTAATCTGAGGAATTTAATTGGAAGATTAGAACAAATACATTAATATTTATTGCATCAAACGAAATGTATAAATCGTAGAAATCAGATATTCGTCGATATCAGATATCAATGCATTGAGAAACATAATCCATGGCAGGTATATATATATATATATATATATATATATATATATATATATATATAGAAAAAGATAGAAAGAGATAGTACGTAGAATTGAGAAACAACGTCGAACTATCCCATTCGAATCAAAACTTAATTGATACGCGTGCTCTACAACCGAACCGAATCTGATCGAATTCGCTTTTGTGGTCGAACGTAAATTGAATTTCTCTGTATATCGGTATTATTCAGAAGCAATATTCCTATTCAAACGTAGCACTACTTGTATATATATATATATATATATAGAATTTTTTAAGATTTTTCTCGAACTAGTCATTTATTTAATTTCATTTACTTTGATTATATAAGAATCAATATAGAGATCAGAATGAGTGTAATCTTTACTCATTCAATTATAAAATTTGGATATATTACGCTCCCTAATTATAGGCAACCTTCATACATATATGTCCGTAAGGAAATTCTAGGTACAGGCACCAAAATACTTAACAATCAAATCATAAATTTGAAAATGATTACGCCCCTTACAATAGGCGAATTCTCGTACACGTATGTATATACAAAAGTCTTTAATGCAGGCGCCTAAATTGCATCGTAGGCAACATTGGAAGGTACAGAATCAAACAGGATGCGGGTAATAAGAAACTTTTCGAAAACAAATCTGCAAGACTGTTCGCATGTCGACGTTAACTTTATTATTAAATTATCATGGCTTCCATGAAAGATCCTTTTACCAAGATCGTTACAAGGCTGTTCGTATTTTCACGCAAAGCTTCGCTTTGTAACTACTATTTCGCATGCAAACAATCCTTCTCTCTTTGATTTACATTGTCGATTGAAAATTTGATAGTCCTTTCGAATAGAAACAACTGACGAATCTAGTTACAGATTTTTAAGAAAGATTTCGATTGAATAAGATTGATTGTGACAGTAAATAGAGAAAGAAAGGAATATTAAAAAAAAAAAAGAAAAAATAGTGAACAAGTAACTTTAAAATTAAATGCGAACGTGCAAGGTACTATGTCCCTTAAGTAATCGATATTTCGTTTGAAAGTTCATGGAATGGAACATTATACCATCGAGTCGTTCTACAAGGTGTCCTAACATTTATCACTTTGCTTAAAACATTTTCTTTTGTTTTTAATTTCTTTATGTCTTTTTATCAAATTAAAGAATTAAACTGTTATCTCTTGAACGCATTACTGTCTTACTGATAATTTTTCATTGAACAAAAAACACCATTTATCTTGGAACAGCATATACTCGACTAAGGTAGAGCAAAATAAATGATACGATGTCTCTAATAATAATAACAACGTAAACATGTGTAAAAAAATCAACTCTTGACACAGATTGCAAAACTTCTTTCCATTTACTTTTGTAGAACATCGAAATGTCATTTAATCGGCAAACAACGTGTCCGTCACGAACTAACTTCGTTCTATTTTAAAAAAGTAAAGTCGAAAACCTAAAAGAGTGGTGTATCTCTATCTCTCGAGGGAAAACAGAGGTGAATCAATAAATAAATAAATAAAAAAGGAATTATTTTCTTATGTGAAACAAAATAATGTTATTATACTCTGGATAAAACGATATAATATCTTTTCGAAATATTTTGATAATTTCAGTTAACCGGTCACTTTTTTAGGGTAAATTTTTCAAAGAACCTGTTTGGCAATTTCGTAGGTTACTAGCTATTGCACTCCGCCCATCGAACGACGGACAACTTCCTCAAACATTGGTATACTTGACACGGGTCTTTGCTTGGTTACGTGTTTCTACGTAACCTCGATAAAGTGTCCCTTGAAAATAGCATCATAGGGCTGGCTATATTCCTTCAACGTAGTCGATATACATATATATACACATATGCTTGTATATATATATATATGTGTGTATGTATGTATGTATGTATACACATATACCTCAATATGGAATTAGATCGAGACGTATGTATGCGTATAGTACGTCCAAAAACGATATTTCACGTTACTCTTGTCACACGTGTGACTTTTTCGAGTAGGATATAAAAAGTTAGAGGGTAAATGTACGAAGATAAACTTCTTTCTTATTCGTCCGTCCGATAGTTTTAGAAAAAGTACTCTGTGTGACATGGAGGTCGTGATGTGAAAAAATATCATAGAATATTTGTTCGAATGAAGTAAATAATATATAATGAGAAAGATATTTCCAATATTAATAAAATAGAATATATATATAAAAAACAATATAAAATGAGATATAAAATATATAAAAATGTATAATATAAAATAAAAGAAAAGTAAGATAAATAGTAGTAATTATAAAAATAAGAAATCTAGGTCATCCGAGAATATCTATAATCATCGAATGATTCGAACGTTATTGAGGTTGTTTGATATTCATTATTTAATCAGGATAATGATCGTGACAAATTTGCGGACATTTCGTTAGCGTTTGGACGTTCGAACGAGTCAGAAACAATTTTGAGTTTATAATGAAAATCCTTATCGCGAATAGTATCGTCCATAATCGCTTTTAATTAATTATTATAGAATATGAAATTATTTAAAATACGAGCGATTAATGTACACAACGAAATCGCGATGAATATTTTCTTGAATATTTATCTAGTTGAGTAGCCACCATTTTTAAAAACTTTTGCACCAAAGCAAATGGCTTAACTTTTCGAGGATTTCTCTTGCCATGGAGAATCGAAAAGTTTGATATTATTTGACTTCAAAATAGTGTCTTCGCCATATATATATATATATCCGTGATAAAAAGAAATTAAAACTTTCATCGGAAACGGAATATACGCACATTCGCGTTTACGAGTTGCCATAAATTTTGAATTGATGTATGTCGAGAAAATAAAAAAGAAGAAGAATGTAAGAGAAGAAAAGAAGAATGGAATGATAGAAAAATTTTGATAAATTTACCGTCAAAACGTAAGCTTACCCGAACGAAACTCTGTTTGATTTATTATTCGGGCGCCAGACCATTTAATATTTTCTAATTTATATTCCCTCAGTGAGTATAACCGAATTCGAGGAACTTCTACTATCGTCGATTTATTGATTTCGATAAGACCGAAAAGGATCTGGCATATATGCATAATACAGCACGCTAAGGTAAACTCGTATAATTTTGTTTTCAAATCGGATACTCTCTGAAATCTTTCATTAATGGTCGTATCGATCTTTTCGATGATAATATTGCATAATTCTATTGTTTATAAGAAATATAGAAACCAAAGTAACTAGCAATTTTTTATGGAATTATTTTTAATAGTACGTATAGAACGAAAAATTATTTTTTTCAATCAAAAAATTCAAATTCTCTTTCAAAGATATATATATATATATATGTGGTGTATATACCTTTGAAAGGAAAGAAAGATCTAAGCCAATTTTTTTCTTCGACGCGTTCAATATCAATAAAAAGTCTAACTAAACGAGAGACATTAACCGTGAGCCAGTAGGATAAAGGAATAAAGAAGATAAAAAGTCCAAATGGGGTAGTTCCAACTGGCTTTAGCTCGACTAACAGAATAGAAAATTCCAATTTTCATGGTGAAAGACAGCCGGTAAGATCCAAGGAAGGAACGCCTCTAATTTTCCCAGAGACATTTAAAATCCTTCCGTCGTAAAATAATATTTATAGTATATCTTCTTGAGTTAGTCGATAAATCTTTTGAAACATTTCATGCGAAAAATTGGCTATTCGTAATCCAAAAAGAAAAGAAAACAAATAAGCAACAAATTTACTTTTTATTTTCAAAAGATTGATCAAACGTGTAATTTAATATAATTTAAAAAGGAGACAAATAGATAAACGAAATTTCTTATAATCTCCAATCGATTTTTTCTAATCAATTTCTTAATAGATCTTTTATAATGGAAAAAAGTTAACGATCGATCGATTAAGTATCAATTTCATCAAGTCATAAATTTTGAAATTACTGTGCCCCTAACGATAGGCAACCTTAATACACGTATGTATACGGTAAAGACATTACCGCAGGCGCCTGAAATCGTCCTAATCCATCATAAACTGTATCGAACGAACAAAATCAAAGAGAATGAAAATGAATGAGTATAATTTTCGAAAGAAAATTTTTCAATGCGTCACGTGCAGGAAATATTCGAATAGATGATATATGAAAAAAAAATATTTGCAAATAAGAAAGTACAATTTGCGATATTTTTCCTGCAAGAATGGTATTCGAAACAACGTGTAGAAGGAAAACAAGGGAAGGTAACAACGGTAAACGAATACGTACGAGACACGTTTGACTCTCTCGACCACTGATATTGCGTGCTACTCAGGACTACGTGTATATTTATACATGTGCATATGTATGCATCTGCATAGGTGTGTTGTATATTCAAAGTTTATCCGTGTTTCTAGCATTGTCCACATGAAAATGGCTTCTATGCATAAAGTGCGTACTAACGAACACGACTATAACCCAGATTGTATACATATACACTCTGCAAAATTTTAATCAGAGTAGAGAAAACAACGTAAACGTTGGCAATACGACTTTTCGTAATACTTTCTAGGCAACAAACATGAATTTGTATCATTAACATGTTTTACTATCACTAACATGAAAATTTATTTTTATTAGATACTAAATTAAATTTTACTGCATACTAACTTTCCTGATGAAAAGCGAATTTTCTTTTTCGTTTCGATAAACAGAAATAAAAGTGAAAACTTTTTCAAAGGGAATAATTTCCTTTTGGTTCAAACAGAGTACACCGAAATTTATTTTGATTATCATTTCTTTACGGTTCATAATAAGATGGAAAATAAAAATCTTTTCATTCAAATTTTTGACGAACGAGACTATTTTCGTAATCAAATGGCGTGCGTGATTAACATAAATTGAAGATGAAAAATTAAAAAGGAAAGAAAAAGAAAATCTTTTCAACGTTCGAATTAGATTTCGCGTATATAACAAATAACAGGTTTTAAATTTTCTGAATAAACGATCTGATGATAATAAGCGGAAAATTAATAAAATCTTGAGGAGTGAATAGAATAGCTTCTTGATTTGTGAAATCGTTTATTAAAAATGGAGCAGTCGTAGGAACACATTGCCAGGCGTGGGAATACATTAACGCTCTTTACGAATAGAGGAAAAAAGAAAGAGAAAGAATGAGAGATGTAGTGGTGAAAGAGGAAGGAAGAGGAAGGTGGAGTTTGCGTTAGTGCAACAGCAAGTGCAGTGGTCTCGAATCGACCTAGTTCAACCTCGTGCATTTACAGAGCTACACAGAGGTATAAATAAACGAGTACCGTGCATTACAAGTACCTACCGACAAGTAAAAGGCACCCCTTCTCTCTCCCCCTCTCTCACTCTCCCTCTCTTTCTCTCTATTCAATTGGTTTTGCACACTGCTAATATGTATTTTTAGTTACGTCGGGTGTTAATTCTAATCGCAACGTTGAAAGTCAAAACAATCGTACTTTCAATTCGAAGAGATTCGTCTAAATCATAAATAATATTGTGGGTTATTTATTGAATCGATGATTATGATTATGCGACCTAATTTATACAATAATTACATATATATATATATTTATATATGTATATATTCGATTGATAATTAATGTGATATGTATATATAATATTGATATCATAAATAATATATATACATACATTATAATACATACATACATATACATATACATTCCAAATTCCAATACCGCAAAACGATGCTTCTTGAATTTTTCTTCTTTTTTCTTTTTATCGACGTCGTAAACCAAGACGAATCAACGAAAATACGTCGATTGATCTCGAAACGCAGGAACCATTTCCTGTCACGTAAGGCGGATAGAAAGCTATGAAAAGTCGTGTACGTCCAAGCGATAGGATATCGGTCTGAGTAGAAGGATGAAAAGAGTTCGTCGTCGGAAAACTAAGAGGATTCTCTCTCTCTCTCTCTCTCTCTCTCTCTCTCTCTCTCTCTCTTTCTCTCTTACACCAAAGTCCGAAAGTACTCTTCGTGTCTCCTTTATCTAACGTCGCTTTCTAGATGCTGCACGAGCGCATTGCATTCACCTCCAAGCATCTCTACCTTTCTATAATATATAGTCCTTTATCTTTTTTCTTTTGCTTTTTCTTTTTTCTTCTTCTTTCCTCTCCTTTTTTTTCTCTTTCTCTCTATCTCTCGCTCTCTCCCTCTTTCTCTTATATTTTTTTGGCCGATACTCCAAGAAACCCAACTTCAAGCTTAGCTTTCTACTATCACTTCAAGCACGTACCTCCTCCCTCTCTCCCTTTTCATCAGCGAAACTACTCTAGTAAAAATAAAAGGAAAGAAATAAAAAAAGTTCAGATAAATCCATTGAATTTCTTTCGAACTATTCGAAATTCGTAATATATAATATATCGTTTTATCATATGGCAAATTGTGAATTATTATTTTTTCTTCCTTCCTGTCCTGCAAGATTTATTTAAAGGAAAAAGAATCTTTTCGCGTTCTATCTCCATTGGCAATCGGAAAGTTCGCGCTTCTTTTAAATAAATAATACGTGGGTAATGTCATTGGCGAATAAATTTAATATATTTATACGAGAGAGATAATGAAAATGAAATTCTTGTTTTCGTATGAAAATCCAAACGTAACCATCGCTTCATCGTTAGATTTATTATAAAAAGAAAATCTTTTCTTTGTCTCTAATGCAATCAAAATGCACGTATTTGTACAAATTAAATTTTTAAATATATAATAGCATTGTGTGATATTATGAAAGTGAATAAATTTAACATATTTATGTACGTGATAAAACAAATAAATTTTTCTTCGCGCGTAATAATTCAAACGTTGCCTCATTTTATATAAAAGATCGAAAAAAAAAATTTTGTCGCAATTTGAATGAATAATAAATAAATTAAACGTATTTATATACGAATAAAATTTCGTTCACGTTTAATATAGCATCGTAAAAAAAAAAAGAACAAAACCAAAGGAAAAAAAAAGAAACAGAAAAAGAATGAAACAACGAAAACGACATGTAAGAGAAACATTTTTCATACATTTTTTTTTTCCCCTACCAACAACAGTTAATGCAATTATTATTGCCGTAAATATTTAAAGAAATGTTATATGAAGGAAAAAAACGATGTAATGATTAAAGGGATTCCGTATGAGAGTCATACGACAAAGAGAATTTCTCTAATCTGTCGTTGTGTATACAACCAAGTGTAACACGAGAAATTTCTCGTAGCAACTGGGAAGAGAAGTGACGGGAGCTTGCGTGAACAGTTATCCTAACAGAAACATCGATGAGAAACAACGTTGAGGGCCATGCATGCAGCTGCAAACGCAACCTTAATTAATATAACAATACAGGCGAGCTTCGAAACTGGAGACTTTAGTAGATACCTAACAATTCCGACAGTGTAGAGAGAGAGAGAGAGAGATAGACCGATATATAGGAGTATTGTTAGGTCCTTCAACATCATCCTGTGTTGATCCAACGCAGGACGTGGTACGACTGTGAATCTAATGCGTATCTGTGTTCAACCAAATCCTTTTGATCAGTCGTTATTTCTCTAATCTCTTTGAACATGCTTTTGTCATGCCTTTTGTAATTGTAATCTTTGAAGGATTCTTTTTGTCATTTCTTCTTTGTGTTCCTTTTTTTATTTTTTTTTTTTTTTAATTAATCTTAAAACGTTCCTTGTGAGTTTAGATCATTCAGGGTGTTCAGATTTCATTCTTTGCGATCTAATCGGTTTATTAGATTTTTTTCTTTTTTTTTTTAATTTTTTCTCTTTTTTTTTTGTTTGGTTGTTTCATTCTCATATCTTTTATTATCTCAATCATTTTGAAAGATTTGCCTTGACTTAATTCTTAAAAAAAAAAAAGAAAACACCTGTGATCCGTCTAATGATTCTAATCACTTAAAAAATTCATTTTTTTAGAGCACTGTTTTGCTACAAAAGTCTGATTAAATTCCTGAAGTTTTCTTTACTTAAATTTATTTTCGTTTACTCGATCCTCTCGTTTAAAAGATTTGGAAATATTAATTCTCTTTCTAAGATACACTCGCAGCTATTCATTTTTCATTTTATTGCTACTTCGCTTAGAAAAGAGGATGAGAGGAAAAAAGTTAGAGCTGAACGTGGAATCGATCGATCTTCTATCAAAATGATTGATCGATCGTATAGACGACAAAATTTCTAAGTCCTCTTGCTTCCACAAAATACTTATCTTCTCCTCGTCCTTCGAAGTTGGAATCGCTTTTCGAAAAATATCTCGAGTAGTTGAACGTTGAAAAGTTAAGGACAGTTGGGAAGGACATGAAAGATTTTGTGGTAAAGAAAAACGTTAGCAGTCTCATGCAGGAATCCTCGGGATTTCTTTGACTGTTCACAGACAGCTGTCCTTGCGAGATGAAAAATTGAGAAAGAATTCGAGAAAAGCTAAAAAGATGTACATTATTATATTATAATAATTATTTTTTTCTCTTTGTTTATACATAATCCTTAAAACTTATTAAAAACAAACACTATCGTACGATAAAATTAAAGAGGAAGTTAACAGGCGACTTGTTGAAGGAGTTTTTGTATTCAGAAATAAATAAAACAGTGAAATAATGTTTATTAGATCGAGTGAAACGTGTCAGTGAATAATCAGACAATATTCTAGATATGAATGAATCATTTTTAATATATCTGTAACGTCAAATTAATCATAGTAGATCGAAATATTTTTGTGCGATACGCTGCTGATAATTCCAAGTAGAAATTGTCGATGTATGATTCGACAGTAGGATTTGATCGATTCAATGAATTAAATATTTAACGAAGATCGATAATAATCTATATTCTAAGATTCATAAATACTCTTTAAAAAAGAACTCGTAATCGTAATATCGTTAATAATAATTTAAACTCGATGTGTTAATTTTAGCAAACAGAATGGACAGTGCGCGTAATCAATATTACTGATAATTTTAATGTACTTAAATAGAAAATGTCAAAATATATGAAGGACAATGAAATTCGCTATTAAAGTTTAATATCAAATGTAAAAAGGATAATATTAGAGATTTCTGACGTGCCTTATCAAGAATCTCTCAGAGCTCATAACTCGAAGCTTCATTCTCCATTCTCAACGTACATCCTCAGCGTGTTTCGCCAACGATCGATCGTATATTTCGTAATGTCGACTCGAAACATTTCGACACGCGAAATCCGAGCTAAGCTGCGATTTTCATTTAAGTAGTTCCTCGCCGATCTAAAAATCCTTGCCGAGGAAAACGATGAATCCTCGATAAAACTTCATCTCGTTATTCGGCCATTTTTATTTTCAGAAGGATTTTCTTCACTGAAAGAATTCTTTTAACGTAATTAATTAAAATTCTATTAGACTGATTAGACTAATTAATTCCAATTCTTTCATTTATCGTACATTTATCGGAGATAAAATAAATGTAAAAGAAAAAATATCTGACGAATAAAAAAAAATATATATATATATATGTATATATTTTAATGATCGTTCGTTAAATATATTGCACGTTAAAAATATTTCATTTCTGATACATTATCCGGTTGGTTGACATTTCTGGAACTAGTTGGTTGACATTGACTGAAACTTAATTACCACGATTTCTTTAGCTACCAGTCACAATTAAACTCAAAATACGTGTTCGAAGGAAGTTTTGTTTCTAGGTTACCACTTTTCTTTCTCTCTCTCTCTCTCTCTATCTTTCTATCTCTCTATCTCTTTCGTAATCCAGTTAAAGAACTCGGATGTATTAGGATCTTCTTTCGATTCCTTTAGAAAGCTACGTAAGTTTCACATGCGACTTATCGTAAATAAAATATAGAAATTCTGAACTCGTTGAAAAGTCAAGTTCCTGTTTCGTACTTGTGTGACACACAGTATATTTATAATTATACCTAGATAACTACCCGTATG
Organism: Vespula vulgaris; assembly: GCF_905475345.1. NCBI lineage: Eukaryota > Metazoa > Arthropoda > Insecta > Hymenoptera > Vespidae > Vespula > Vespula vulgaris. Next base: position 1,261,999 of record NC_066599.1, on the reverse strand, counting down.
TGCTATACATTCTCAATGTTCATGTTCATTCTCGTTAGTTGCTTTCGACTCGATAACTCGTTCGAGAATTTTCCTTTCCTTGTTCACGTTTTCACGACGGGAAAGTGAGAATAGGAGGAAATAGAAGAAGAAGAAGAAGAAGAAGAGAGAGAAGTAGTGTAACCTCCAGACTAGTTGCTCGAATTAATTAAACAGAATTAATTGGAACCTCTTGAAGTTTCCCGAACTCAAGTTTTCCTTTTCCTAGGAGATTCGATTCGATCCGTTAACAAACCAAGCATCGAGTCGAGTCTTAAGTTAGTGTTAAAGAGAGTCGTTGAAATGGAACGTGGCCTTAAAAAAACAAACAAACAAAAAACGAAAAAAAGGATATAAAAAGAAAGAAAGAAAGAAAGAAAGAAAAGAGAAATAAAAAAAAGGAGGAAAAAAGGGTCACTCGTTGTGCTTTGTGCGAAAGCATGAAACCTTTTCAAAGGATTTCCAGGCTTCGCTTTCAACGTTCCTTCTATCTCTCTTTCAATAATTGCACGGCTATACAAACTCTATCCTTTTCGTAAAATAAATCTTTTTTTTTGTTTGTTTGTTCGTTTGTTTGTTTCTCTATTTTGTTCAAATTGATCGGACCTTGATGCATTAACGTCGTTTACGTTATTATGTAAACTTTTAACATTACGATCGTTAACGTTATCGTTGTAATATAATAGGATTTACATCGTCACCATCATGATCGGCATAAAAATTATTGACGATATTGAAAAATTATGATAGCGAGCATTATCGCCGGGGTATATGTCGTGATCATTAATATTATCGACAAAAATCAGAAGGTTGATAAAAAAAAAAAAAATAAATAAAAAAGAGAGAGAGAAAAAAAATCAAAGAACGTGAAGATAGGAAGATCATCGGCATTATCGTACATTTGATCATAAAAACGTCATATTGAACGTAGAAGAGAAATACAATAGACGATATAAACTCGAGAAGTGATTCTTGAAAATGATGAACAAACAACTCGTTTCCAGAAGAAGAAATCTAGCACAATTGTAATGCACATGACCTATAAGATAACTGAAAGAGACGAGGTATACATAAAACGTGAGCTCGGTTCACTTCGATCACCAGTTCAGTTTGCATTACAGTGACGAGAAATAATAGAGGAACGTACTAAGTCTCTTTCGATAGTTTTTCTTTCTTTCATCTTTTATTTGTTTCGTTAAAAGCTATAGATACATATATAGATATGTATGTGTGCGCGTGTATGTAGTTACTTACTTACTTACTTACTTCTTTACTTATTTACCTACATATTTCGAACACGAATAGGCCTGGCCTTTTCTTTTAAAAGAAAGAAACCATCATGTTCTTCCGACGAGAGAACCGAGAGAAGATTAATGCCCTTTTGACTCGTCGAAAACAGGGGTTGGTAAAGGGACGAAGGGAAACGAGAGGCAAACGAGTAGGGTAGTACGACGTGCCGATGCAAATGTGTTAGCGTAATTGTAATTTACATGTTTATAAAGCTCGTTTGCATGTGACTCGTCTCTCTCTCTCTCTCTCTCTCTCTCTCTCTCTCTCTCTCTCTCTCTCTCTCTATCTATCTATCTATCTTTTTCTCTCACTTTCTCTTCGTTCCTTCCTTCTTTCTCTTTTCCTCTTTTTTTTTTTTTTTTTGCTAGACGTCTTTTCAACGGAAACTCGTTCTAACGGGCGCACGCTATGACGTCGGCCATACTTCGTCATAATTAAATCTAAAAATAGAGGGAACGTGTAAAGGTAATGCGAAAAAAGAATGCCGATAAATTGGATGGCCGAAAGAGGAGGACAAGATTTTCATTAACACGTATCTCTCATCTTTTTTTAATAATACACGAATCCTTTTTAATAATGCAACCCAAAGTTCGTGTATTTAAATGATGCACGTATTAGAACAAGAATCCTTTGTAAATATGTACCAAGTTTTCTTTTCTTCTTTTTATTTATTTTTGTTTTTTTAGAAAGGATTCAAGCTCGTTAAAAGGATTTCGTTCTTCATTCCAAAAAAAGGGTTTTTGATGTGAAAAAGAAAATTGGGATCGTAATTTCGTCTTGTTAGATCCGATCCGAAAGGAAATCTTTTTAATTTGACGATACAAACGTTTGATACAATTTTATGACAACAGAAAAAAGAAAAAGAAAAACCTCGTGAATTCTTGTAATTCGATATAATTCTCTTCTTTCCTTTGTATTTTTCATTTTAGGTTGAAGATGCTGTGAACGAATTAGAGGGTATAGATCTAACGGATCCGGATTTGCACAAGGCAGCGACAAAAATCCAAGCGAGCTTCCGAGGTCATAAGGTTCGCCAAGAGGTTTCCGTTGCTCCAACCACCGAAGCCGAGGATAAGAAATAAGATGGCGGCCGGGCGTGTCGGCCATCTTGGGAAGAGGACCGAAAGTGATTTTTTCGTATATTCCCAGGGAGCGACGAAGGCAGCTAGTTTCTTGAAAAAGAAAAAAAAGAGAAAAAAGAAGGGAGGACAAATAAAAAACAAGGAGGAGGAGGAGGAGGAGGAGGAGGAGGAGGAAGAGGAGGAAGAGAAGGAAGAGAAGAAGGGAAAGGAGAAAGAAGAGAAAGAGAAAGAAGTAGAAAATGAAGAAAACCATGCTACAAGATCTCCTCCTTTAGGCGAATCGAGGACGACAAATTGAGCGGATCATTACGCGAACGTCGGATTAGTTTCACTTTCGTTCCTTCTTTTCTTTTTTTCTCCTCTTCTTCTTCTTCTTCTTCTTCTTCTTCTTTTCTTTTTTTTTTAATCTTTCTTATTCTCTTTTTTTTCCTCGCTCTTCCTCGCGAACGTTCGAAGATATTTTTTTTCTACCTGAATTTTCTTTTGATTTTAAATTCTCGAACTTTACAAAAGAGAAATTTCTGATTGCTCGACATCGTAACATGTCTGAAACAGGCAAAGAAAGAATTATTCAAAGGGAATAAAGAGATCGATGAAAAGTAAATGTTAGATCTTTCCTTTTCGTATTTATCATCAAAATAAGATGAAAAAAAGGAAAGAAAAGAAAATGAAAGAAAATGAAAGGAAGATAAAGGTAAAAAAAAACAATAAGAAAGAAAATATATATGTGTGAGCTTTCGACGTCCATATTTTTTCCTTATCCCTCTTCCTTCCCTCTGCCCCTCTCTTCTGTATCTACTCCCTAACGAATTCGATGCTGTACTATGTGAAATCAGTAGAAAAGCATGAAATACGTCATTCGAAAGGGTCATTAAAAGCTCGAATGTGATTCGACACGATCGAATACCGAATCTCCGTCTGTCTATCTGCCTACCTCTCTTTCTCTCTTATACATATATACATACAGTTTCAAGCAAACGTAAACGTCGTTGTCGTCTCTTTCCCACTCTCTACCTAACCCTCTTTAGTGGGCTTAGAGCAAAGCACCGGTATAATTATCGGAAGCGATTCTATTTCGAGCAAGGCTAGCGTATATATATATATATCTCTCTCTCTCTCTAGATATACATATTACATATATAGATGCATACATAGACACATATATGCATACATACATCCATACATACATACACACATACATACGTATGAAACCAGCCTAAAGGGATATGTGCTTACGCACCTAGAAATTTATCACAGCGATCTGTGTACGAGATGTAACCCGGTAATTGATTTACGCTTTGACGCGTGCAATCGTAATGCCCATTAATTCCTACTCTTCCTTAATCCTCTTCCACTTCAATCACTCAATCCCTTTTATAAGGAAACTGAGAAGGAGATATCCCAAATATTTTATCTGACTTATCGAAAAATTGCCAAAATATGATGAATATAAATGAAGGATAAGGAAAATGTAATTCAAATGACGATCGAAGCTCACCAAAATTTATTATTATTATTACTATTATTATTATATTATTATTAATATGTTGTTAGTACATAAGTGTACATCGACGGCAGTTATAAAATTTTAAAAAGCACAACAATCGGTCCTCGTATTCACCGAGCCAAACTCGAGCTTGAGAACAACATATTTAAAAAAAAAGAAGTAGAAAAAAAATAATAAAAAAAGGGATATATAAAACTCCTTCGAAAATAAAAAGTTTCTGGTCGGTCCAACACCACGTACGAATTAATTAATCGCGAAACTCGTTATAAACTACCGAGTTACGGTGTATTGCGAATTATAGAAACGTTTGATAATCCATTTGAAAGTTAATATATATATATATATATATATATATACATACGTACATACATACATATATATATATATATATATATATATATATATATGTAAAGCGTAATAAGCACCCTCATCTGGCTACCTGGCCATCCCTCTCTTTTCTCGACGAACTTATATACTCTCTTTATCGTATATATTATGTACGTATATTATTATTATTACCTTTATTATTATGATTAATATTATTATTATTATTATTATTATATTAAAAAGATAAAACAATTAAAATAATAATAATTAAGAATAACGACGAATTGATAACAAAAGAAAAAAAAAATAATAATAATGACAAACTATGGGACGCGTACGTGTGGAACACATTTTAATCGGTACATATTAATTTCGATAATTCATTGGATACTATTATAGGAAGAATTATTCGTAAATTCATTACTTTGTAATTTTTCTTCTGATAACTTTAATCGTTTACGAATAACGTATGTGTATGACGGGAAACATTGTAAAAAAATTTTCTTCGTACACGCACGTACGAACAATTGCCTATTATAAGGGGCTCTTTTTATCGGAATAATTCACCCGTTTCTCCGCTAGTTGGCGCTCCAAGCAATCGTTGACATCGATCACTCAAGATCGTAATACTTAACTGGAAACCACACGCGATAGACGTTTGAAAAATAAATATTAAAGCGAACGAGCTCGTTGCCAATGATCTATTATCACGAACAAATTCACGAATAATTCTTCTCGACGTATGTCCAATGTTTTTTATCGAGAAAGAAAAAAAAAGGAAGGAAGAATTGAAGGAAATAAAAGAATAATATTTCACCTGCGAATTTATTTTTCAACGACGAATAACGAAAAGCATATTTTTGCGTATTTCAATGCGTTAATTTAGCATATCTCGTTCCGACAACCACGAACACACACGTATATATACATATATGTGTATATCTATATGTGTGTGTATGTGTGTATGTATGTATGTGTGTTTCAAGCGCTTATAAATCCTCCCTTTTGCTGGATTCGACTTTAATCGTAAAGAAAAAAGGAAAAACGCAATTTACGTTAACGAGCGAACGTAGGTCGTACTGCCAAGCAAGCGATAAGAGTCAGTGTCATAAAATTTAATTCATTCTAGTCCTATAGCTTTCCCTATTATTTGTAGATAAACGAGCATGTAAATGATCGAGCAATGAACCAATGTTTTTAGCAGGCCTAAAAACGTATAACGCTAATTAAAAAGAAACAAAAATAAGAAAAAAGAAAAAAAAAAGCAAGCAGCTTCTTCGTTTCCCGAGCATTGAGATTATTTTTTTAATAATAATAATAGTAATTAACGAAAGAAGAAGAAGAAGAAGAAAAAGAAAAAGAAAAAACGAGAGATCATGGAGCCTTTCAGTGATTGGGCCCATTCAGCGCGTTAAATCGTTCTCGATTTTTCTTTAAAACCGTATTTATCGTGATTAAAGATTATACAGAGATGCACGAAGCGACACGATTACTTTTGAACAATTGTATACGTACATATGTATTTAACGATATCATGCTCGAAAAATAATACATAATGCGTCGTTAGTATTTCTGTATGTACGCATGTACAGAGAATTTCTTAAATATTCTCTCATCTCACGATGATGCTTCATCAAAAAAAGAAAAAAAAAAAAAAGATAAAGAACAGGATATTGAAAATTTCGTGGATTGAAAAAACTTTTTTGAGGTTAGAAAACGAATAGGAGAACGTACTCCGTAAAGATATTTATCGATATATCATCTTTCGAATAACGTTCTAAGCTTAACAAGAACGAAAAACGTGCTGAACTTTAACTTTCAAAAACGTACTCGATGTTTAGAAGTTAAAATCCAATTAACATGCATATTATAACTCTTTCTGTCTCTCTCTCTCTCTCTCTCTTTTTTATTCTCTCTTCTATCATGATTACGCTTTGAAATTTTTCATTTGATTTTTCTTATTACGACATGACGATATTTCGTCGTTGTAAACGAACGATTCAATAGGTAATCAAAAAATATCTCCGTAGTAATGTGTGTACGTGTACGAATCCCAAAAGTGCGATCATGCGAAAAATGGGGATTCCAAGTATATAACAATAACGCGACTCGTGACGCTTGATAAGAGAAAATACACCGAAGGTATAATAAACTTAAACATTTTCACACGAACAACTTCAATAATCGCTTATCTCCGACACGAATTACGAACTTGTGAAATGGGATTGATCGATTCGTTTTATTTGAAAGAAAGAAAGAAAGAAAGAAAGAAAGGAAGAAAGAAAGAAAAAGAAAAGAAACATTGCGATAATATAGAACGATTCAGCGTAATTTTTGGCTAATTTTATCGTCCTCGTGTAGCGAGATACACGATATCTCTCGACTTTAAATATTTCGGCTTTCTTAAGGGAAAAAAAAAAAATTCAAAATACATTCTACACATTTCACGTTATTTATAAATTATTAAACTATCGCTTGTGTAAGAAGCTAACCAAGAAGTGTTTGACGATCGTCGAAGATGTTTGTCACGTTAATCGATTAATATCGATATTGATAATATTTCAACTGTGAATTCTTGTACTTCTTAACTACGGTCGGTAAGGAAGTTAGCTTGAAATTTTCATGAATTTTTAAGATATTTCTCATATAACGTTAATTAACTTTACTCATTCTCTAATATTAAACGCTTCCAATCTTAAACATTTAAACAATTTGGCAAATCTCCCATCGAGAGGAGTAATGTATTTGTTGAAAAAAATAGTTGAGAAGGATTTCTTCTATCGTTGATTATGTACAGCTTAGATAAGAAAAAAAAAGGCAACAAACATTTTCGTCGATACGACGGCATTATCACATAAAACTAGATTAGCTACGCACAAAACGCTGCAGTATACATATATTACAAGAATGTAAGAAGAAAAAACAATTGTAATGTTTAAACGAGCAGTATCGTGTATGTAATCTGTTTGTGTATAAAAAATAAATATCCATTAAATGTATTATCTAAGGGCACGTTGATTATAAGATTACGTGTCAAAATTGAACTGCTTATATACGGAAACATTTGTTTTTGCTTCTTTTTTTCTTTTTTACATATATATATATATATATATACACATATATATATATATCTTTTTAAAATGCAGACTGGATTATTATAACGAAGTAGTATATTATTCGCAAAATTACCGTTAGATGGTGCTTCAAACGCTTCCGAAGTATCAATAACGCAGTTTTTCAACGAAACGTGTCGATGTTTATATATGTTGTTTAAATGTCGTGCATGTGATTCTAAGTACATTAACGTTTCATGTAAATAATTTAATAGCCTTAGTATATACATACACTTATATTCACTACTTTTGCTATTATAAAAAATTCGATAAAATGGGTAAAAGATATTACTGCGATTATTGCGATAGATCGTTTAAGGACGATCCAGAAGCCAGGAGAAAACACCTCTCTAGTTTACAGCATGCCAAAAATCGAGCAGATCATTATAGTTTTTACAAAGGTATTTAACATAATTTGGTAATATGAAACTTTTTCAAGGAATATTATTATCAAAAAAAAAAGATCATGGAAACTTAACCTATACGATCTTCCTTTTATTTTCTATAATATTTATTATCTTTATTTGTTTCGAAAATGATTCCTTTTAGATCCTGAAACAATATTGCAAGAAGAACAAGGAAAAATACCTTGCAAAAGGTATATGAGCAGTGGTAATTGTGCTTTTGGAAGTAGTTGCAAGTTTTCTCATTACGCACCGCCCTTGATATGGGAACTTCAACGTATCGGTATATAATAATAATAATAAATGCTAAAGAATGCAGAACAGATGATATTGATGTCTTTCGTAATTTAAAGTTGCAGTTAAACAAATGGCAGCATCACACTTCAAACCGCAAGGTGGATGGCCCAATTCAGATGACATAGTTAAAGAATTTTTTGTAGATATTACCAATCCGGATACAACAGAAGAATTTACTTATCCTATATGGGATGTACCACCAGAATTACATAATTATCCAAACTTACCACCGTCATTATGGCCTGTCACACTGGAAAGCGTTACCGATTCCAATTTTGAAGAGTGGAGTTAAAAATGTAAATAGCTCTCACGCTCTGCTTCCAATACATTGTATATATGCGATAACATATTAATTTAAGCGAAATAAGTTTACGTAAACAAGATAAAATAAAAATTAATTTCACTTCAATAAGCATCATCACCGTCATAAATCTCATATTAAAGGATTATTATAAAACGAAATATATGTAATTATAAATAACATTAGTAATTAATTACTAATATCATAAATATTATAAATAATATCAATAATATTAATAATGATATATTCAAGAAATATATTAATTTATCTCTCTCTCGAATACTGGTCGCATATATTTTCTCTTTTTTTTTTTTTTAAATAAATCTTAAACCCATTTACATGAATATTCATAAACTTAACAACTTCGGTGTACTATGTAACAAAAAAAAATCAATGAATCAAAATCAGTAAAAAAAAAAAATATATGTATATACATAAAAATTCCTTATCCATATTGTTCATTTATACAATACTAACAACAATTTGTTACAATAACATTAATCGTTAAAAAAAAAAATTGTGATAGTCTAGTGAAAACAAACGAATGACGCGCCATCTTACGTAACAAGATGGAAGAAGATCGGAAGGAACATCGGGATTGGTCGATAAGTTTCGCGTTTCCCGAGCGTCTACCCCCTCCACCAATCGCCGAGCGAGATCGGGCCGCCGCATAACGACTATGCGTCGCGGCACAGTAGCGAAGTGTCCGTTGGCACGAATGGATTTGGCGGTTCGTTGATATTTCTTAGTTTCTTCGTTGGCGCGTCGTTTCTCGTCGATAAAACTTGGTTGATTCCTTTATCCTTACTTTCTCGTACGTTCACCGATCACGTACATTAAGATTATGTGGTCGAAAAGTACGACTCGGTATTCGAAGAAGCGCCGATCGTCGTCCATCGTCCTTCTTCGTTTCTGTGTTTGAAGGAACGCATGCGGTGCTTCGATTCGTCCTGACGCTGCCGGGGCCCTTTCGCCGATTTTGCCCACTGGATTTTTTTTTTCGATCGTCTCTTGCTGTGTCCACTATCAGCTAACAGCTACTCTTCGTCATTGTCGGTGAGTCTGTCCTTTTTCTTTTTTTTACTTACATTTTTTCTCTCTTTTTCTTTCTTTCTCTTTCTTTCCTCTCTCTCTCTCTCTCTCTCTCTCTCTCTCTCTCTCTCTCTCTCTATGTTGCTCGTTCGTTCGTTCGCTCTTTTTTTTGAAAAGCACATGCGTCAACTTGTTTCTCGCGCGAGTTGTGTTACTCGGACAAAAAAGAAGATGATCGGGGTGGTTCGACGCTCTTGAAAAATAAAAAAGAAAGAAAGTAACAGCGTACGAATAAACGACCAATGAGAAACGTTCGAAACGATTCTTACAACTAGGTTATCATTAGATTAATTACTTTATACGCATGTGTCGTTTTTACGAACGTTTTTATTTTTTGTCTCTTTTAAATTTGCCAACGTTACTGACGAAGGAATAAAGGGGAACGTTATCTTGCATCAAAAGCGTTCTGTATGACGTCACACTTTGTTACCTACAATTATCTCATAGAATTTGATTGACGTTTTGTTTATTATAAATCGTTTGATTTGATTTATTGCGTGTACGTGTTATAATAAGAAAGAAAAGGTTATTTTATTAAATCGACGTGTCGTATGACAATAATCGTTACATAATCTATAGATATCAGTAATACAATAGAGAGAGAAAGAGAGAGAGAGAGAGAGAAAAGAGACAGAAGAAAGAAAGAGATAGAAAAAAAAAGCTCGAAAATCATTCAGTGTGTTCTCTTTTATGACGCATTAATCGTTGGTATACAAGATGGCGGATAGTAAGAAAAATGCATTTTGCGAGAGAATATTTATGAAAAACGATCACGTTTCTTAACAATGATCACAATATTTCGTGAGAATAATATTGAATGATTTGAATTGTAATTGAATCGTACGGTTCGATCGAACAGGGATTTACATGTGATTTTCGTACGTAACTAATTTAAATGCAGAATACATTCTGTCGTTGATTCGTACAGAAAATGGACATATATGTGTATAAGTATTTAATTAATAATTAAAGAGAGCATATTTTATATAACGTAGTAATATTTGATATGCTCAAATTATACTGTAGTTAAGAATAATGTGCTCTGTGCGTATGTGCATATATATGTGCATATTTCTTGCAATTAATATACTTATATATATATATATATATATATATATATATAAAATTTATATAAATGCATTTTATATGTACATATACATACACACACGTACATATATATATATATATATATATATATATATATATAACTATTATCACAAGAAAAATATTCAGTTCTCGTGATATTTGATAAAATGACTAACCATTAAGGAAACACGTGATAAAACGATATCAGTGTATCGATTGAGAATTTGTTCTGTCTTCTATAAACTTCTTCGTAAGGTTTAAACGAGTTATCGCACGTTTTTTGGCTCGAATACGTTGATCTGCGTCCTTGCGCGTTCCGTTCCGCGTGCTCGCGCCACGCGATCGAACGATTCCTTTTCGTAGAGCTTTACTAGGCGCCGATTTGAATACAATACCGTTCTTGGATCTACTGCGTTCACTGTTGCGGAACGTGTTACGAGCTATGAAAATCCAACCATCTAGACGTACACATACACATACACACACCCACACACAATGGGGAGTATTATATATATATATATATATATATATATATATATAATATGTTGAATATTATGAAAAACTGTCTTATTACATATACGTATATATATGTATCTTTTATAATTAATCGTCAAAATTTAATATATAAAACACACAAAATATGGGTGCGTATGTGTGCTTATATATACATTTGTAAAACTCGAATATTAAACCAAAAGTTGTTCAATATACGTACTTACGCACACACATACATACATATATTTCCTGTGATTAATAATCAAAGCTTAATTTATAGAAAACGAATTACATAAGTCATGATATATCGGTAATAATTTATCATAATCGTAATCGATTCGTTAAAAAATAAACGACAGAACAATTTCGTTTATTCGTGACTCGTTCTCCAGTCTGAGGGCGAGAGGGTTGGTAATAATAATCGTATCTAAAGGAGATTCGTATTAAACTAGGGGAGAGGAATGTAGTAGTAATAGTAATAGTAGTAGTGCTATAAGAAGAAGAACAACAACAACAAGACGAAGAAGAACTAGTAATAGTTCTAGTAGTAGTAGAAGAAGAAGAAGAAGAAGAAGAGAAAAAGAGAGAGAGAGAGAGAGAGAGAGAGAGAGAGAGAGAGAGAGAGAGAGAGAGAGAGAGAGAGAGGAGGAAAGAAACTTATATTGCATCGAAAGAAAGAGAGGCAACGACCTAGCAGGGAAAAGTAACATGCAGTCCGGTCACGATTCTTCGAGAAGGTCGTGACCTTGACGATATAGGCTACAATGCTACGTTTACCAGCGTGCATCGACGATATTTCGAATTAGTTTTCGATATCGAATTTATGATTGCCTTACCCCGATCCTCGATCTACATATATATTACTTGCGATACACTTACTCTTACATTTTCCTTTATCATGTAAATTAAATCTAATGGAAGAATTGAAAGGAACATCTGATATAGATGTTATTCTTATTTCTATTTTAATTTTGAAATAATTTCGATTTTATATGGATATCTATATAGAAACTTTTTAATTGCCATGTATTAGGATATATTTTTTATATTTAATAATTAAGGATTCAGAAAAGTGTTCATGTGCGTGTATATATATATATATATATATATATATATATATCTTTTAATTTTTACCTTATTTCAACACATTGATTATTATATTGTATGTGTAATAATATATACTGATAGAAAATAATAATGATGTATAATAATATTATTGAGACTGACTCATTAAATTTTGAAAAGATTCTCGAGCTTTTTTCAAAGAAAGATTTTCGAACATCTGTGATCCCCTTCACGATACAACAATACAACACGCGTGCACGATATCCTGAATGAAAGCGATTTCACTCTCGACCTTTTGTCCTCTCTTAGCTCTTCCTACGATCGATTGTCGTGTCGACGTATGACACACGCCATCGTTTCTCTAATTAATGCCATCAGGCAGTACGATTATTTACAACAAAAAATTCGACCCATTTACAGAACTGATAATCGATTATGAGAAAAATAGTCATATATAAATCATATATATATATATATGTATCATAAAAAGCAGGTCGATCTAAAGTTTAATTTCTTACAAATTTTCATTTATATTATTAACAATTAAATTAAATATATATATTTATGTGATATAATTGTTGAAAATAGTTTCGTAAATCCATGCTCGAACTAATCAACGATATTCTATATTAGAAATAATACTCAAGAGTCTACGCACAAACGAATCAATGATTTCGTTGACAGACTCTTGAGAGACGAAGAGAAAGAAGAAAAAGAAAAAGAAGCTGCTAAAAACGTGTCGTCTAGCAATTTAACATGATTTATTTCGATTGCCTTTATGCGGGCCTTATTACGTCACACAATTTCACTGTGCTTTTGTGTTCATTCCATTGGAATCTCTTTTTTAGTTTTTGCCATAAGTTAGGATGATCGAAATGGATGGAAAATTAAAAATTCGATTTAAAAAAAAAAATTATAATTTTTTTTAATGAATTTTGTAAATCTTTTTTTTTTTATAAATTCCTACATGCACATACACGATTAATAATAAAATTTCTATTATTTGTACATGTAAACGAATATTTAAAATTTTCTAATTCGATGATGTCTTATAGACAATAGTAAAATATCGATATATATATTGATCGACATAGTTTCTAATATCTTTTAAGGATAATCAAAATACATATACGGGAGGGTTAGTATAATAGAAGTTCAATTAAAATCAATGACCGTCAATGATTCGAAATGTTTAGTCCTCGTCGTTTGAAACGACGATCGTTGCTACGAATCTATATCGTGTTTATACGAAGCCATTTTTATTTTGACTAATGTGACAGACGTCAGAGTTGTATTATCAAGAAGAAAAATAGAGTCGTCTCTTGATCTTCTTCTCTTTCCCAATCGTTCATTGACGCTTACTAATCACCCTGCGATTCGTTTCTTCGTTTTTCTTTTTCTATTTTATTTTACATTCACTTCAAACTATTATAACTTTTTATTTTGCAATTTTTGTACTTCGCGAGATTTGCTCTGTCATACAACAATAATAATAATAATTATTATTATTACTATTATATATAATATATTTAGATTATATTTTTAACATATTAATATAACTATGATTATTATTTTTTCTTGTTTAATATTTTTCTAATTACGATTGAGAATCAGCATAATTGTCTTTTATTCGCAAAGATTGTTATTTTCTTCTTTTCAAATATTTTGTTAATCGAGATAATGGAGGAGAAGAAATAGACAAAAGGCAAAGAAGGAAGTAAAAGTTCAATATTTAGAAATCCAAATAGAGTCTATTAACGAATACTCGTTTAAAATTTGTTAGATAAGATAAATTTGATAGATTTCGGAGTTCCCGTATCGTTTCTTTAGAACTGCCGACGAATTCGTTTATTGTCCGTGGCTTTTAAAAGTGTCAACTCTCTTCGAACTTTCGCGGTTTTCTTTCGCAACACGACATTTCTGCGGTAAAATCTGTCAATAACCGTTACGCTGCGGTTTCAGGTGTTTAATCGAACAGGTTTAAACCCGATATGTCTTTCCTCGCCATTAGCAACCGAGGCCGTGCGTTGGTTGGATGGATACAACATCCAACGTTCCATCGTTGTTCCTTTTTCGAAATACCGATCGAACAAAGGACAAAGACATATTCCTAGCCCACTTTTTCTTTTTTTATTCTATTTATAATCATTGTCTTTCTTCGTCGTCGTTGTTATAGTAATAAAATAGTAATAAGAAAAGAAAAGGAAAAAAAACGTAGAATTTTTAAACAGACGCCATTATTATAAGAAATGATATAAAGTCATCATCGTTGTTGCAGATCGAAAATGAATCGTATCGTTTCATATATGTCAGGTTGAGCCAAAAATTCTTAGATTTGTATTTTTACGATTTGATAAAAAAAAAAAAAGAAATAGCCTGAGAAGTCTCGAGAAAGAGTAATTTATTTTTTTTTTTTAAATCGTTTAGGAACTTTTGTCCTAATGATGAAGAAATAGAAATGAATTTACAAAAGAAAAGGATATTTTGTAATGTTAATGAAAATTAAACACAAAAAAAATAAGAAGGATGATTCGTAAGTGATAAATCATGTTCGTATTAATGTTAAAAATCGAGAGATCGAAAATATTCTTTTTTCTTTTTATTATTAGCGTTCGAATAAGATACTTCATGAAAAAAAGGAATGAACACAATTTGAAGTCGTACGTTATGAGAGAAAGCCGAGTTAGTTGGACATCGAGAGCGAGCGTTCGTTGCAAATTTATTACGCGTCCGGGCCCGTGTTTATGGTGGTATTAATCAAAAGCAAGACTAACGGACACGATAAACAATGGCCTATTAGATTTTCAAGTTGAGCCTTTCTACAGTATATTAAAATTCCATGGATCGATCTATCTCGTCAGGTGCACGGGGATTAGTTTACAATTTCTTTCATAAACAAAAATAATTAGACAAATAATAATATAAAAAGGAAAAGCAATTAATCTTTAGCAAGATCAACGAAATAATATTTTTTCTAGCTCGCATAGATTATCAATGATCTTTTAAAAATATACTATTATAATTTGAAACTTGGGATAATTAATTGAATTAATTTTTTACGACGAATTTATTATTTATTTCTTTACGTGATCGTGACATTACGCGAATAATGTCAAATGTATTCCGTATGTGTAATATAATATTACTATGTACACGAATACATCACTGTTTGTATGCACTTTCGACTAGAATTATACAACTTGGCGAACATCCATAGATTTTCTATACGTCACCAAAGCTAACACCCACCCATTCATAACTTTTACCTACGTAGATACATATGTGTATGTCGGAAATACCTGTAAATACCATCTCGACGTAGTCGGCATAAGCTGATCTCCCCTTTTATTCCCTTCTTCCTCGTTTAACGCGCTAATAATTTATAGCTTCAGTTTTCTTTTTTTTCTTCGAATTATCAAAGGAATTACATTCGCATGGAATTATGTAATCATTGTATTATAAAATTATCGATGATTACGCTCGTTAATTGTCATCGTTTTCATTTTAATACTATCGTCTATATCATCGCAATAATATTGATGAATCCTTTATATACATATAATATGTGATTTTGAAAATTGAATTTAATTTTTAATAATTTTTTAATACAATATTTTCTTTTCTTTCTTTCTTTTTTTTCTCTCCTTTCGACAGATTGTAAAATTAGAAGAAGAATAAAAAGAAAGAAATAGTAATAATTATAAAAGACAAACAATGTTTAGTTGAGCGGGTCAAGATTTGATGTTGAAGTGCGTGCCATCATCATGGCACGTACAGAAAACAAGCTCTAGAATTCTTCGCGGACGTTTCCTTCCTTTTTCCCCGTTTTATTTCCCACACCAGCACCGATCGGCGATCACTCTCGCCGTTCGGAATGAGATCCAGTTTCGCTCTTCGTTAGTTCACGTTCGTGGCATCGGCAGCCATTTATGGAACGCCGAGGAGCGTGTTCGCTTAGTATTATGAGAGAGCTATGCATCGAGTCTACCTTGTCTTTTTTCTGTTTCTTTTTCGAAAGGAAACACGACTTTTTACTCTCATCTTCCTTTTTTCCTTTTTCTCTATTTTATTAAAAAACAAAAAGAAGATTCGTGACGTTTATATATAATATTAGTGATAACTGATTCTTTTCTTCCCTTTTTTCCTTTCTAGAATATAAGTATTTGATAAAAATTAAGAAAAAAGAGATTATGCAACGGAGGTAGTAAAAAAACTAAAGAAAAAAGATAACGTTCGCATAAAATTATTCCTAATCGAACGTAACGAAATTGAATTCTTCTTTTTCTTTTCTTTCTTTTTTAACATACGCATACAAAAACAGAATCGAAATACTTATATAAAATCTAAAGTATGTAGTAACGTATATATATGTTATTGATTAAATATATTACATTCATTCAATGTTATTTTTTTTTTTTTTTTTTTTTTTATTAACAGAGTTTCAGGATAAAGAAAACTACTTCGTATACGATAAATATGTCGATCGAATATATCGAGAAAATACATATGAACTATAGAGAATTAGTTATACTTGTGGTAGTACTCCTAGAAGCAAGTGCTTTCGGATATAAGCGAATATAAGCTTGGTAATCGAACCGAAGGAGATTTTTCTTATTCCGCATCGTGTTACGTGAACGGTCGGTCACTCGTAAGTCATCTCGCGGATAATGAAGCAGAACGATGGCGTAACGGTAACACGCATCGATTCCATAGTTATAAACGCGAAAGTTTTATGTGTTTACGAGCTCAACCTCCCCCACTTCGAAGTTCCTATCTCGAACAGATTGTTATTAAAACACATAAAATATATATATGGTGTATGTCTGTATGTGTGCACATATATACATTTTCTCTTTTTATTCTTCCTATTTTTTTTTTTTTGACACATACATGCATACATACACTACTCGTTTCTATTGTTTGTAAATATCGATCTTTTTCATTTGTATTATTCTTGCTACTTCTGTTTTTTATTATTAACTGTTTACGTAAATGAATACATACAAACGCCGCATATTCGTCTATTGTAAATTTTAATCCTTTTATTTGATTGTTTTTGTTTTCTTTTTTTTTGTGATACGTATATATACATGTATACAAGGAACTCTAGGAAATAACGAGCTTCTCGTATTATATATTTTATATATATATATATATATGTGTAAGATAAAGCGTGACTACAAAGACCTCGTGTTTCTGCTGTCCAGCTCGTAAAGTTTCTCTCTCCTCTGGTAGCGTGAAACTACGAAGTATGGCGATAACGTTGATATATACTTACATAGTTATGTATATTTCATATATATATATATACACATATGCACAACATAGTTTCGGTATAGCAAGAAAGTATATGGAACACACAATGTATATAAATCTTAACTAAACAGAGAAGTAATACGTGAAAGTACATATATATATATATATATATATATATATATATATATATAAGCAAACCATTTATAATATTTTCTTCGATTCTTGGTATTGAGATATGCTCGAGAAAGATTAGTAAGGAAGTCGAACAGCTTCCGATAGAAATGGAATCGTCTGTTTCATCGATAATCGATAATCGTTCTTGAAAAAAAAGAAATAGAAAGACGTTTTTCAATCAACAAACAGTCAGATATTTTTAATCTCGAAAATTATATAATTATACATCTCCCTTACGCGTATTACATCTAATAAATCGATTTTAATATTGATATGTCGTTATTAATACGATAAGATAATAAACTGCTTTTACGTCGTTACATATATATCCTTATTTTTATATTATGAATTTTACACTTTCATTAAGATACATATAGTAAACATATTTATCGTAATAAGTATAATACAAGAAGAAAATTTATACCGATCGTTCGTCGAACAGGTTAGCGATAAGAAAATTATCATGATCTCGTGTAATCTTAAGACACCATAGACAGAAAGAGAGAGAGAGAGAGAGAGAGAGAGAGAGAGAGAGAGAGAGAGAGAGAGAGAGAGAGAGAGAGAGAGAGTATAGTTTTAAATTTCTTAACGAAGAATTTATATTTATATTATTTTCATCGGAAGTTTTACTTTCAACTATGTAAATATATCGTATTATTGATGTGATATTAATTCTAACGAAGTATATCGAATAATATCGTATATTACGTTTATCGAACTTGGCTGAAATGATAAGAAAGAGAGAGAGAGAAATTATTAGCATAGGTATGGAATGAGTAGTATAATAAGATCGAGTTTTAATAATAGTTGTCTATCTTTGAATGAGTTCTTCTCTTCTTCTATTATTCTCTTGGAGAGTTGGACTTTGATTGGCTTTTGTTCGTTTAATATGATACGAGAATTTATGTATAAATATATACACGCATATACATACATACATATATACATACATACATATATATATATGTATGTATATATAAAGATAATAATTTCTAAAATAAAAACTGTTCATTATAATTTTTTAGCCAATAATTGTGTACTAATGTAATAGCTCATAATTGATTTATTATAATTTCTCTCGTTTCTTAATACAACTAATACATATTTCTAAGGAATAAAACGATATATGTACATATACACACACACACACACACACAATCTGTAAATATCGCTTTACCTTGAAGCAACCGTACTTACGGAATAATGGAAAGTCATCATAAAAACGGAAACGAACTGGTCGGAGAGAGATATTATCTATTAGGTCGTTTCTCGAAACAAGACTTGGAATTCTAATCACGTGGTTTAGAATAATTACAGTGAAACACATAGACAGAGAAAGAAAAAGAGAGAGAGAGAGAAACTCCATTTAGTTCTTTAAACGTTCTCATCGAGAGATTTCGAGATATTTTTATAATTACTTTTTCTCTTCTATTTCTTTCTTTCTTCTTCTTTCTTCGATCAGAACAAATTTTTTATTTTTATTTTTTTTTTATTTTTTCGTAGCGTATTAGAAAAGAAAATGAGAACAAATTTGCAGGATAAAGAGTAAAAAAGTGAGATAGAGAAGATAAAAGGAAAAAGAGAATATCGAAATACGATTCGTTGGTTCTTATCGTTCACGTCAGATCGCAATGTCAATTTGCGGAATAACGTTAAACAAACACACACGATGAAAAATACACTGTAC
Organism: Vespula vulgaris; assembly: GCF_905475345.1. Classification (NCBI taxonomy): domain Eukaryota; kingdom Metazoa; phylum Arthropoda; class Insecta; order Hymenoptera; family Vespidae; genus Vespula; species Vespula vulgaris. Next base: position 1,242,805 of record NC_066599.1, on the reverse strand, counting down.
GGGTCGAGCATTTTCTTTTTTTCCTATCTCATTCGTGTCTTTTATCTGTTCTTTTTTTTCTTTTCTTTTCTTTTTTCTACTCTTCTTCTTTTTTTCTTATACCGTAAAGATAGCGATTTGATTTATGATTTTAGGAAGCACTTAGACCTTATACCTGTATAATGTACTTATTAATGTACATATCCATATGCACTAATGTATTATGTACGTAACTGTGTGTATAAATATATGATTTGCGTAAATCCGTACGTATGTACATATGTACGTCTACATGTGCGGTATGTTTACTCTTATGATCTACGTAAATGTCTACAAATGTATGATTTACGTAAATATATGTATATATATATATATGTATCTATGTATTTATGTACGATGTGTACGTATGTTTATGTTGCTGCGGAGATCGATCATATGATTATCTCTCGTATGCTATATCTACATTGTTAGAATTGAATAATTCATGGAATAGGACAGGACAGAGACAGAACGAGTGTCGTTTCAAAGTGAAAATCTTTACGCGTGCGTCTGAGTCAGCCAGGTCGGTAGCATATTCCAAATTTCTAACGTGGTCTAATGCATTCCATTTTCTCTGAGGAAATAACGTGTAAAAAGAAACTTTCGAAGCGATGACACATCGTAAAAAATCTTTCTTATCTTTATCCGACGTCTCGATCCTCTTCATTTTGATCTTCTCTTGTATCTCTCTTGGATCCATTTCTACATGTAATTGTGTTGGTAGTTTTTAATATGAATTTCGAAGAGAGTGACGTCTCTGTTCTTATGTTTACACTGAATATGTTAAGTAACTATATTTATCGTGATTAACACTTTTCGTGAGGTTTCTTTTCTTTCTTCTTCTTTTCCTTTTTCTTTTTCCTTTTCATTAATACCTAATTATCGTAACGTAGTAATTTATCGTATTTGCGATGCGCGATTTCATGTTTCACTATTTTATTAAGTGTTTCTATGAGTAATTATAATTGTTATCGATAGTCATTGATTTAGTTTCTAATCTCTGATATTCTTAACTTGTTACACAGAGTAACCTTCTCTTTTCGATGTGAAATGATATCAGTTATAAGAATGTTAAGAATGTATCGAGGTTTGCTTGATGATTAATTATCATTGCTATCAGTTTTTTGATCGAGCAATCTGAGAGGTTAAAAGAAAAAAAAAGAGAGAGAGAGAGAGAAGTAGCGATAAAATGGAATTATTATAAATAGATTTGAGTGTTGTGAAAAATGAAGAATACTCGATAACGAGCATAAATTCTTTGCTTAACTCTTTGAATAATTCTTTCTTTTCTTTTTCTTCTTCCGTTTTTTTTTGTTTTTTTTTTTTTTTTGAGGGAGGGTTTCGTTTATACAGATTGAAAAGACGTGTGTACGAAAAGTTCATTCGGAACAAAATTAATTTTTGCATGAACGTTATCGCAAAATATTTAACGCGATACGCGATCCTCTTTCTCTCTTGTAGATTCTTCAACAGAATGTAACTGTTGATAAAGCTGTGCAAATATGTATACCAACGATCTCGCCTTGTACGACCTCGTTCGTATTCTGATAATTTCAATTGTTAAATTTCACCTTCTCGAAGGTGAGACCGCATGTTTTTTAAATTTTTAAATCCAACAAATTTGCATTCGATGTAGTACTTGCGTATCTACGTTTAATCGTTAATAAAAAGTTATCATTAAAAAATTATGTTAATTCTACGGATAAAATTTTACCGTGATTTTTATTAACCTTTATCTTTAAGAATGATAGTCCGAATGAAAAGTTTTGATTATTTGTTGTTTATTACGCGAAAAGAATTTTTTATGATCATTGCAAATTGTTGGACGAAATAAATCTATTATCTTTTATTTTAGAAACTTATATATCAACAAAGAATTTCAATTAAAATTTAATTCTTTTCCTTATTATTTAATATTAGATGAAAATTATACGAAATTAATGTGTGCAATATAGGCAGTAAATAAAATTACGGTGTTCGTTAAATTTTATGCATTTCACTTCTGAGTTTCTTACTTTCCTGAGGTGAAATTTCATTTGATAATAATCTTTCAGAATAAATTCGTAACCATAATCGGTGTTGAAAAGATTACAAATCTCATACAAGGCACGTCGCACGAATTACATAACAAATAAATTCTTTCTCTGACTTTATTTAAACAGCTTTTTTATTAAACGACGACCTATATTACGATAATAATAAAGTAATATACTGCTAAGACCGTACACGTGTTTATTTCGTACGTGGGATACCAGATAGAGAGTTATTACTTATAGTTATGACATTCTACGAATTAATACGATCTATAAAATTGTTAAGATCACAATTTTACATTTGGGCAGTTAGAAAATATCAATAAATAATATTGTTAATTGGTCTGATCTATAAATAATAATTATGATTTATTTTATATTATGATTTATTAAAATATTTATGCATGTTATTAATTGAACAATAATAATTATATATATATATATAAATTTATATTACTTCAGAAAAGTTTTTTTTCCAACGACATACGAGGATCAATGGACGATCGATGAATATAATAAATGACGATAACGTTAAACTCTTACGATCGAAAGAATGCTGTGGTCTAAGCGCCACAGTTATGCGAATCGTGTCGTATGCATGTCGAATCTTTTTTCCCGTGGTTGCACGTAACCATCACTACGTTTACGTTCCTATCACGAACGTCTAGATCGTACGGTGCCTATCACGGAAGTGGTCGATGATGGTTTAATAAGCCAATCCATATGCGAAAATTCCGACAGTTATCGGTATCTCGATCCGTGTGAAAAATCATTTGAAAAAATCCACGCTGATATCATTCGAGAAGCCATTTTGAATAGGCTATTTATATCAGTAATAAATAAAAAAAAGATTTACGTATATATACGTTCATCGTTTCAAGATTTTTATTCATTCATTCATTTATTCATTCATACATACATTCATTCATTCATTCATTCATTCATTCATTCATTTCTATTTATTACAATTTGTAGTTATCGTTGATCGTTCACAACGAAGATGAAATAATTTACATGTGCCTATTATACGATTAATTTTATAATTACTGTACACAATCGATTATTATGATTAATCGTAATGTAATGAATATGAAGTATTTAATCCATATACATATTTGATCATTACGATTAATCATATATACAATCAAAACCGTGATCTTCGTTCGTAAACTTCAAGTATCATTTATCGATCGATGATATTTTAATCGATTTAGAAAAAAAAACAAAAATTAATAAAAAATTAATAAAAAAAAAATCGATAAGATCTTATAATACTATGATACTAACGAACTGCAATAAGATATAAGCGTCTCTACTTTAGTGGGTCAACGCTCTTTTATTATTAGCACCAATTAACGCCAATACAAAGTTTTACGAGTGACGACGTTATGACGTCATCACCATAGACAAGTGCGTCGACATCACATATAAAGTAATAGTTTGTTTTGTAGTGGTACTCTTTCGTCATGAGTCACAATTAAACAAACAGACTATGTGCTTACGTATCTATGTCCATTCTTGTTTATAAATCAGCCCTCTGGCATTCTGATCGCTATGCGTTATCATCGCTCGTCTGTCTCTTATCGTTCCACGATTTACATTTTTCTATTTCGTTACAAGATCGATCATTTTCTTATTCGATCGATTATTTTCTTTTTCTTTTCTTATTTTTTTTGTTCCTCGATATTTAAAATACTTGGACGATCAGTTTAACGCTATCAGATCCGACGATCATCATTCTCATATTTATCTTTTGCTTATAAATTTTCTATGCAATATGGTTAAGATCAAATATTTCAATTAGATCATCGTTATATCTCAAATACGTATGTATAGATCATACGTATATAAAAGGAAGAAAAAATTACTCTTCCATTGGATATGTTGGAAAAAACAAAAAAAAAATAAATAAGAAATGAAACTTATGATGACATTTCCTTTCTAACTTCCCGCAGGATGCGAGTGTAATTCATCGACAATTATAATACGGGTATTAGCACGCATACGGGTGCAATACGTTAACCAGGTCAAGGCGTTTTCATTGTCGATCGAAGATGACTTTCGACGAAAGATCGTGACGATCGAGACGATCGAAAAACTTTCATTAAACGTAAAATATAAGAGATTCTATCGAATGATTTATTATGAGTATCATTTTTTACATTCACCTGTGCCTTGCCCATCATTAATATTTATTATATTGCATTATTACGTTTAATATACTTTCGACGTATTTAAATATTTGTCAGAATTTTTAAGTCGACGATAGAGATCGATCTTTTCATGAATTTATACAATTTTTATATTCCCGTCGTATATCTAAATAATTGTTGACAAATTTTATTAAATATAAATATTGAAATAACTGATCGTTCATTCGTATTTCTTACATTTGGAATATGCACAATTTTTAACATAAAACGAAAATATATTTTCTTTATTTTTATCATATTACGAGTTTATAGAAGAAAAAAAAATATATATATATATTTAAATTAAAGAAAATTGATTGGATTTAAAAAGAAGTTATGAAAATTCTTCTTTTAGTAGAAAGCATTTGCGTGTACGCCTACACACTCTGCCATGACATCCATTCGCACGCGCGTGTCTTTCTCCGAAACAATATAAAAGGGCTAGGAAGTAAACGGAAGAGAAGAGAAGAGAAGAGGAGAGGAGAGGAGAGGAGAGGAGAGGAGAGGAGAAGAGAGAAGAGAAGTAACATCCTCTGTTCTTCTCCTTCGGTCTATACAGATTTATTTACAGAAACGGTTTTAGTGCATCGGTAAGGCGTCAGGTACAACGCGTGTCGGTGCGTCCGGTTCGCCGCATATAGAACATCCGCTTCAGAACCACACACACACACACAGACAGACATATACACACACATATACAGAGAGAGAGAGAGAGAGAGAGAGAGAGATCATACATAAATACATCCTCTTTCTATCTCGTATTATGTAGTCTTTCTCACATCGAAAGTAATTCATCGTTTCGAGAAAAGTGGTTTCCATTATCAAAGGATTTATCAATCCATGCATTTTTTATTCTTGTTTAATTAATTAGAATGTAAATATTCAAAGATTTAACTAATCAATTCTTTTTCTCTTTCTAAGTTTCTATGAAACTTAGATCTCATGATCTTTGTTAATTTAGTTGGAGTTAATAGGATAATTGATGGAAATTCTTCTGAAAATTATTTCCTTCTTTCTTTTAGATATTTCTTCAATTAGATCTTACGATGAAAAAGAAAAAAAAAGAGAAGAGAGAGAGAGAGAGAGAGAGAGAGAACATTCTTCTGAAACTTTACGTAATATTTAAATAAAATAGATTCAGACGAATCTTTGAGAAATATCTGAAGGATATAAAAAAATAAATAAAATATGTATGTGGGATCTATTCGGATGGATCGTGATCTTTTTCAAACGTGACTTTGAAATCGTAAGCGAAAAATACCATGCGAAGAGTAAAGTCACGTAACGTTTCGATTAACGGATCCCCACACTTCTTTTCTCCTTCGTGATAAAACGCGTGTCAATTTTCTTTACACTTTCGGATGCATTCGATGCATACTAGACGCTTTCGCGTTCGTTTGACCGTCTCAAGTGCATACGCACGTGCAACCACGATCGGGTTTAGCTTAGAATATGTTAAAAGTGCAACGGGAAATGTTTCCTTTGTGTAAGCTAATATGCATACGTATAAATATGTACCTGTTAAATGCAATAGTTGGCATAATATTTAATTGGTAAATAACTAATATCTAATTAATTATTTAATTATCCTTTATTTATTCATTTTCTTTTGCTACAATAGAAATTTGTGAATTTAAACAAAATATATTTATTTATTTCATTCGCGTTTGTTTACTCGCTTTAATATAATACGAGTAATGTAAAGGAAAGAAATTTTTTTAAACGGAGTATTTATTTGTTCTATTAAAAAAAAAAAGAAACAATTAAATTATACGTATATAATGAGAGAATTCGTTGTAACTTGTCTAGAATCTTGATCTATGATATCTTGATCTATTCCTCTAATATCTTTTCTTTCTTCTTTTTTTACTTTTATATTTTTTCTTCTTGTAAAATTTATTTTGCTGTCGTAGATCTTCTCTCCTTATTCGGAGAAAACTTATTACGTAAACGATGATCGATATATCTCGAGTTCGTCGATGATCGTTCCAACTCATTTCCAAAGGAAAACGATTTTTAATGTTTCTCATTTGGTAAATGAGTTTTTAACGAGGCTGGTTAGATATCTGATTTTAGTGGGTTCAGGATGTTCAGATAAAATCGTGGAATACCGATGTTCCTTTTATCTGTTATAGAATAAGATGATTTATTTATTAATCGTACGAATAAACATGAATTATTTCAATGTCGAATTTATTTTTCTAAGAACTTCATATTGAAATATAAATTTATACCAAATAAAATACCTTTCTTTTTTTTTTTTTTTTTTTTTTTTTTTAAACAAAGTTTTTCTTTCTTCTTTAATACCTACTGATATATAATATCAGCTAAAATTTCGTATAATAATTTCTCTAAAGAAGAAAAAAAAAGAAAAGAAAGAAAAAAAAATGGAACATATTAAAATCGAATATTATTCTCGAGTTACAAAGAGATAAAAAAAAATGTCAAAGGACAGCTTAATTATATCTTTCTTTCTTTCTCTTTCTCTCTTTCTTTATCATATCACGTAACACTTGTTCGTGCGAAAGTTTTCTTGAGCCTTTAGAAACGAAAGGCTGTCGCGTCGGCATCTGCTTAGCAACCGTCTACCCTTCTCCTTTTCTTCTTTAGGTTTTTACTTAGCTTCCTCTTTGACTTCTCATTATTCTTATTCTCCTTTTCCTCTTTTCAACATGCCGCGTTGAACTTAACTCACGTTTAGTCTCACACTAACGACATGCAACGAATGCAATCGAATGCAAGCTCCGATGCAACGCATTCTTCCCCTTCAATTTCTTCGTATAAATAAATGATTTTTTTTTTAAATATACAATTATTCTTTTTCAACTCTTAACTGATATATCGCGTTGCACAATGTTTATATTCAAAAAATAGACAATTAAAATATATTGCATATTTAAAAGAAAGAAAGAAAAAAAAAAGAACAAGATAGGAGGGAATTACATCGTTGTAATTTTCGTTTAAATTTAATATAAAATTAAATCGTCGAAGATACACGGAGAATTATGACGGTGTAATTTTTGACGTTATATTAGATCGGTGAAGTTTTTCATTAAAAATTTCCCAATGAAATAAATTATTGAGGGATTAATTATAAAAAGTAATTATCATATGTCTACAAAAGTTAAAGTCTGTGGCAAAAGTTGTCAAACCTGAAGAATTACGTAAAGTTCGTGGCGACGAGAACGAATCAGCGATTACCGTTAGAGGAACATGTTCTGAGTTTGTGTATGTATGTACGTACCAATTAAGCTCACTTAATTCGGTGCTGTTTTTCAATCCGGTTTCTCGGCCTTCGTGATTTTTATTATACGCTCGCCAACACGAAAGTATTTTGCATTCTCTGAACTTCGACATTGAACTTTTCGAAGAGTTAAAAATCTTGCTGATGATTGTAATAAATAATGATGATTATAGGGGAAGAAAAAAAAAAAGAAAAATTTCAGATTTTTTCGTTTTGGTCCAATGTACTGAACGAAAAGAAGTAATTATATATATGTATATGCGTATGTGTGTGTGTATATATATATATATATATTTAGTTTACGTAATGCAAGGAGAACCAGTTTTTGTAAACATATACATATGTTTTTGTGTGTACATATATGTATATATACATCTATGTATATGCAAAATAGCAGGACAGTAAGTAAGCAAGCAAACGATAAAAAATTCGATAGCGGTCGTAGTAATCTAATGAGATAAAACAAAATATATCTAACGTAATAATTAATATGAAAATATAAAAGCAAATATACGTACGTGGAAGGAAATTTGGAGAGAATCAAAAAAAGAAACAAGAAAGAACAAAGTTTAGATGATAGTAAAAAGATTATAAATTATAATTGAAAATCTGATTGAAATGATTAATCATTGTCCAGTAGTAATCTAAGAGATCATTGAGACGTGGAATCGTCCATCTCCTTGAAAAATTCCTTGGTAGCACCTGCGGTGTGACTCCTCGTGCTCGGTAACTTCTACGCTTAGGTATGCTGCATGTCGTCTTTGCTTCGTCCTCAAAGGTAATTCCGTTCATCGTTCACCTGCGAAGCGGCAGGTGTGTCCCTCCCGAAGGTTCCAATTGTACCTCTACGGTTACGTGAAGTTATTACGAACCTTTTTTCATTATATTTTTCATCCTTGAGGATCCTCGAGTCAAATTTTAACAAAAAAAAAAATCAAACTATTGTTAAAAATCAAACTATAATTTATTTATTTACTTATAACATTTTGTTCTAATAATATTTTTAATTCCAATATATTTATATTCTGATAAATTTATATAATAATTTATAACAATTTATTGTAACAATATACTTATATATTATATTTTGTATTACCTAAATGAAATCATCGTGTGTGTGCGTGTGATATAATACGGGGTGAGCATAAGTGATTTTAAAAATCGATCGCTCCTTTGTCGATACCTTTCAGACTAATTTTCTCTCCAACAGATTGGAGAAAAGGTCACCAAAAAAAAAGTAATTGATTTTTTAAATTACATGAGCAACTTTTCGCCCAAGATGTACAAAATTAGGTATTGTGTATTTTTCTTTTAAAGTTTAAAGAAATAGTTTTAAGTTTTAAGAATAAGTAAGCATAATTAAAAATTTATAGTGTTCTCTAAAATCAATTAGAAATTATGAGAAAGCATTCAATCTTTGTTACTATAGTAGAATTGTATAAATATAAAAAAAAAAAAAAATAGAATGATCAAATTGGAAGATCTATGGTTTACGTAGAAATTGAATTCAGTTAGAAAGAAACAGAGAGAGAGAAGAGAATAATAGATTTATCGAAAAGAACGATAGATACGCGTGATAGGCACGTAATCGATTGGGAGGAACGAATGGATCGTGCGAAACGTATAAACGATAAAGTTTATTCGTTCCATCGGTTTACAACGATTGTCTTCTTTGCTGAACTCTTGGAATTTCATTGGGAAGGGAAGAGGTTTATTGATCCAACGCTTTTAGTTCATCGATCGATCAATAAGCTTTTCTCGTGGTCTCGATTTACAGATTCTTCGATATTTTACACATATACATACGCATGCGTGTATATGTGTATATATATATATATATATATATATATATATATATATGTATATGTATGTATATACGTAATATGTAAATTCGTTTTCGTTGAGAGATTTCAACTTAACTAAGAGACTTTCTAAACGACACGATTATTGATAACTCACTCTCTTTCTCTTTCTAATCTTTTTCTTTTCTATATATTCGCGCGTGTGTGTGTGTTTATGTGTTACCATATGTTCGATTCATCGCATATGTCCTATCTTATCGAGACATTTCGCACACACACGAACACACAACATAGATACACACAAGTTCGTAACAAAACGCGTTAGGAACGTGTACACGTTTGGAATTAATTTCAAAGAAGAATTGTGCTTTTCCAACACGAAGACACACGTAAAAGTACGTGCTTCAACCAGTACAACTGTTTTTACACTTGCAAAATTTCTTCCTTTTTTCTCTTTTCTTTTTCTTTCTTTTTTTTTTCTTTTTTTTTATCCTATTCAATGTCTCTGTCTCTGGCTAGCCTATTTCGAAAGGTAAAGAATACATAAACAGCGTGTTCTTCTTTAGAGATAAAAATGAGTACGCGTATTCAACCAGACAGACGATATTGCATAAAAGATGCATTTAAAATTACGACAACAATAAAAATAGACAACGAGAGAATATCAAATAAAAACAAATGCAATTGAATGGAACAAAGAAAAGAAAATGGATTAGAAACAAAAATAATATAGAATAAAGAGAATGCAATTGTGCGAAACGTGCGATGAAATGAATCAAAAGAGATTTGCTTTTGTAAAAAAAAAAAAAAAAAGGAAATCAAAAAATTGTTGAATGCAGCGAAATAAACAAGGAAAAAAGGAATAAAATTAATTGCTAAAATGCATTGAACGGATCGATTGAAAAGAGAGAGAGAGAGAGAAAATAAAAATGAAAAGAAAAAAGAAAAAAAAAGAAAAGTAAAAAAAAAGTAAAAAAAAAAGTAAAAAAAAAGTGAAATACAACGCGAGAAAGGAAAAAAGAGGGAAAAAGAAGTAAATGCCAATGAAAGCGACAGAAATCGATAGAAAATGAAATTGAAACGATGTTGATTAAAGGAAAGCGAACTTTCGCGTTCGGAACTAAGCGAGCTCTCTCGCGTTGCCAACGAAGTACGAACTATGCACGTCGTTTTATAGGGTTGTTCATCCCGTGTGAACGATCTTAACGAGTTGAAACAACTTTAATTAAGCGCATTACGCTAGACCGACCCGTTGAATTTAGCCTATCGCCGGTCTGCGCGACGAGGAAATATAACGTCTCTTCGTTTTATACGATAAGATCAATTTTCTAGCTCGCTTCTGTAAACGAAAAAAAGAAGAGACAGGCAAAGACAAACAGACAGAGAGAGAGAGAGAGAGAGAGAGAGAGAGAGAGAGAGAGAGAGAGAGAGAGAGAGAGAGCTTTTGTGTGTGTGTGTTTTAATAATAGAGAGTGGGTCAAAAAAAGAAAATTGGCCTAAAGATTGTCTCGAAAAAGAGTAATCGATTTTTAAGATAACCACTGCAAAAACTTTTGGTCCGTCCTGTAATATATTAAAAAACAAGAAAAAGAAGAGAGTATAATAACGAAAGAAAAAATAAGAAAGAAAGAAAGGAAAAAAAAAACATTTGATTTCATCTCGTCGAGCATAATAATATGATGATTGTGAGGCAGAAGAAATGTAGAGTTCAACGACAAGAAGACGTCGACTTTTGCAATGTTTGCAAGCTCACGAGATAAGCACCTGTTATCACGAGAGACATGAAAAAGAAGTTGGAATTTATGAGAACGAGTTGCCCTCTTTTTCTCTCTCTCTCCCTCTCTTTTTTTATCCATGCCGATTACCAACACTCTCTGTGTGTCTCTTTCTGAAACTTTACACATGTGTACATATGTATACATACATACACATATATATACACACACGTACATAAGAAAGTTAAAGACTCTGAGATTTACCTTGATGAGTTACGGGTCCCAGGATCGAGCATACGTCTCGAGAAATCGACCTAAGTTGTCATTTTGTTATATGGTCATGTAGGGCACGTACAGTCGGTCTCTTTTTTTCTTTCTCTCTTTCTCTCTCTCTCTCTCTCTCTCTCTCTCTCTCTCTCTCTTTCGCTCTCGGTTGGATTACGTCTTCTCGTATTCCATTGGCGGGTAATTTAAGTCGCGCGATTAAGTCAGCGAGCTTCGTTGGTATATCGATGTAAAAGGTACGGAGATGTACGAGAAGGAAGCCGGTTTTACTAATCGTAAGTACGTACTCGATAAATCGACTCGTTCGATCGATTAGTCCGAGATTTTATCTCGTAAATCTCTCGGCATTTTCTTTTTTCTTTCCTTTCCTTCTTTTTCCCTCCCCTCTTAAAAATGTCACTTCTCCTATCATTTTTTTCTCTCTTTCCTTTTTAACCGCTGTTTTATAGCTTTATTTATTCATTCTTTTCTTTTTCTTTTTCTTTTTTTTTTTGTTTCTTCTATCGTATATACATACGTATATCTTTTTTATCATCCCTCACGATAACCTCGAATGATTAATAATAATTTAATCATTCAAAGATAGAAACTGTCCGATACAATAGTTTAAACGTGTGAAACGAATTTAGAGATATGATAAAAAATTAACATAAATTTCAGTAAAATGAAATAAAAATAACGATAATAAAAGTGAGAAGAAAAGGAAATATTTCGATCTTTCTCACGTGTCGATCGGGGGTTGGAATTCTTACACACGTTCATGGCACACGCGAGAAATACCTACACGCCTTCTAATTTATCGTGACCCATGACTCCGAGACCAAAGTCTGTGAAGAATGGAAGAGACGAAGAAAAATAACTCAAAAAGGAACGACCGTCTATCGGTTGTGAAAAGAGAGAGAAAGAGAGAGAAGACCGGTTCTTCGTACCTTCTCTCTCTCTCTCTCTCTCTCTCTCTCTCTCTCTCTCTCTCTCTTTCCCCATTTGTATTCGCTTAACCTTTTTTTTCTGTCTCTCTCACTCTCTTTTCCCACGAGCCTGGCATAAGGCGCGGGCGAAATCGATTTGACGAGACGAGTCGTGATTTCGATCGAGACGTAAACATAACAACAACAACGATAGCAATAATGATACCAATCCTGATCGTGCGATACAGAATTTTTTTTCTATATGCTCTTTATTAAAAAAAATATATATATAATAAAAAATAATGTATAAATAAAAATTAAAGCGCTCATAAAGATTTTTAATAATTAGAAAACAAAATGAGAAATATTTGTCACGCAAACATGAGATTAATGAAAAAAAAAAATAATAATAATATATTATATAATTAATAAAACAAAAATAATTTTGTCTCTTTTAATAAAATTATTCTTTTTCAAACTTTGTATCTTTCTCATTCATTCTCTCTCTCTCTCTTTTATTTTCGTAATAGAATAATTTGCACACATTTTTATTTTATTATTAATAATTTATGTTTTCCTCGCATTTGCAGGCATGGCGAACGCCGGTCTTGAAGTACGAGAGGCTGGGCGGGCCTTGCGAGTTCAAACGGAAGCACCGCATCTTGTGTCCATGGGAAGCGGACGATTGTCGACGGCAGTGACCTTGCATCCTTTACCCGAAGGTAAAATCAAGTCACACACATATTTATATCTATATGTTAACTATATACATTGCACGCAAGCTATATACATTACTATGAAACAACAATGAAATTATAAAATAAAAAATTAGCCATGCATTCACTTACGTGACAAACGATTTACATATGTATATTCGAAGAATCGATATTAAAAGAAAAAAAAAAAATAGAAAGAAAAAAGAATAAAAATTAGAGTCAACGTATACGAAATAATTACAAAGCAATGATTAATTTTCATCGTATAATTTTTTCACGCAAGTCAAGTGTTTTTTCATTAAACTCGTGTATAGGAAGTTTTCGATTAATATCGATAGTACGATGATTAAACCAAAGTGTTATCTTTCGAGGTAGGGATGATAATGTCTAAGGAAAACGATCGCTCGTTTTCTAAAGAGTCTCGATGACGCTGCACATAAAGAAAATGAAATTCCATGGTGTTACTCGATTGACCGTCCATATCTCACTTCGGAAGGCGTGTCGTCTAGAGATAAATTCTCTCGATAGGAGGATCTATTCGAGAGGGAAAAAAGAATCGCGAGGAAGGAAAGGTGATATCATCTCGACCAGAAAAGAAACTAAAGAATTGAGAGGGTGGGAGGGTGTTAGAAAAAAATCCACATATAATAGCGTCGGCAGATAAGATTAGCTTTCATAATCGTGCGTGGATGTTTGTGCTCACGCACGTGTTGCACTTTTTTCTTTTTTCTTTTTTTTTTCTTTTTCTTTTTGCCTATCACGGATATAATTGCAACAAAAATCCTGATCTGCGGGTCTAGTTTGTAAATATGATGTCATCGGAAAGTGACATCATCTGAGATATTACGTGTGTATTCGAGTTTATTTTTGCGAATAAAAATATAAATAATAATAATAGTAATAATAATAAGTTCGTGGTTCGTTAAGAAAAATACAAATCTAAATAAACATTAATGGAATATTTTAATAATCAAAAGAAACATTGCATGTATATTACGTGAATAACGAAAAATAATAATTTTGCATATTTTTGTTCTTTTTTTTTTTTATATAAATGTCATATATTATACTTCTCTTTTCGGATAAATTTGATAAGATTTCGGAATTTCATTTTCGACGAAAAAATATTCTATTCTGTTCCATTCTAATCTATCTGTTTGATAATTTTTGATATATATATTTTTTCACGGATTTTCATGGACGTTGATTTAATTTGAAACATTCTAATCTTTTCTAATCTATCATCGTGTAATATTTTCAATGACAGATAAGTAATGATGGAGAGAAAAAGAGGGAGAGAGAGAGAGAGAGACGAATGAAATTTTCATCGAGCAAAATTAATTAGGTACTATCAGAGAGATTATACCCAGAAGGGAAAAGATTTAATTAGGATCAAATTTTCGAGGGACGATGGGATGTCCAATTTGTTAATCAAATTTTTCAGTTCACCGCTAATATAGCGGATGGTGAATTGTTGTACTTCGTAAAACGCGATTAGATTCGTTAACTTGATCGTCTAGCATAACCAACCGTAGCTTATTCATACCGCCTTCCCTTTTCGTTCGTGCTCGACTACATATTCCTGAAATAATCGGGCTTGCTAGAAAGGCCGTGCGTTGCTCGTCGAGTTCGTCTCATCGTTGAAATATTCCCTTTTAAAAATACATCGTGTAAGACGTTACGCTTTCGTCGTCTAGTCGTCGTATACTAGCACGACGCATTCACGTCGAACGTCAAAGCCGGAAGGAGGTTCCTGTCGAGAAAAAGGAAGAAGAAGAAAAAGAAGAGGAAAAAGAAGATCTCGAAGAGAATTGTTATTGAAGTCGATTTTGTTTGGGTCGAATATTAATTCAAATTTTACAAGAAATATCAATTATAAGTTTTTGATCTGATCGTTCGTTTAAAAAAAAAAAAAAAGAAGGATCAAATCGATTCAAAAAAAAATCTCAAGATACAGCGAGCATCCGAAATAAGTCCGTGATAAGACAAATGAAAATATCGAGAGAACGAACGAACCAAGAGAATAATGAAACAAGTTGATTTGCAAATCGTCAGTCCGACTAGCAAAAAAGAAAGAGAAAAGAATGTCGTGATAGAGCGAAAGGCAGCATTTAAAAGTGCGATAGAAACAATCTGCTATCTGGAAATTAATTTCAAAATTAATATACCTAATCATTCGTATAAAAGGGATGAGAAATGAAAGAAGAAGGTAGTATCCAAAATGTCGTCTCAAAGAAGAATATAAATCTCATGTTACTACTGCGATACATTGTATTCGAAGAAGAAAACAAAAAAGATGGAGAATCAGAGAGAGCTATAGAAAGAGAGAATGAGAAAGAGAATGAGAAAGAGAAAGAGAAAGAGATAGAAAGTGGTGTTGAGTTAGAGTTAGAAGGAGAGGGCGCTTTATGCAGCGCGCCATTTCTGAAAGAGCGTTCTTCTATGCACGTGCGTTTTCATGCGCGCGTATAAATTGCTCGCATGGAGGGTATATAAATGGCGTAAAGACGCTTCTCCGGCCAGAAATGAAGGGAAGAAGCGGAAGAAGGAGAAGAAGTAGAAGAAGAAGAAAAGGAGGGGAAGAAAATGGTGGATGGAGAAGAGGAAGAAGAGGAGGAGGTGGTAGTGGAGAAACGGAGGACACTAACCCAGCAAGAGGAGACCATGCTGGCTCATAAGTGCATGCCTCTTTCTCTCTCTTTCTCTTTCTCTTGCTCTTGCTCTTGCTCTTTCTTCAAGTTGTACAGCAGTACTTAAATATAGTCGCTTCGTGGAGAGCAGGGCACTCGCAATATAAATTATTGCATGAGTCAATCCTCAAAGTGCGCTCTTTCTTCCTCTTTTACCTCTTTACTTACTCATTCTCTATCCCTATCTCTCTTACTTTCTCTCATAATCGCTTATATGCACTTTCTCTATCTCTGTCTCTACATATATTTATCTTTCGTATCTAATTTCCTTCATATCTTATGCTCTTTTATAAATTATTATATCTTATTTTTCTTTTTCTTTTTTCTTGTTCTTTTTTTCTTTTCCTTTGGAAATTGTTACGATTATAAATTAATGCATTTTTATAAATTATTATTAATGTGTGTGGATATATATATATAATTTTCTTTTATATAAATTATTAGATAAATTAATTTGGCAATTCAATTTATTTGCACGGATGAATATTCCATTCATGTTTTCATGTTTTTTTCAATCTCTCGTTTTATTTACTCGTAATCTATACGTCCTCTTTTTTTATTTTTCTTTTTTTTATTTTTAATATGTATTTTCAGAAAAATCCAAAGATGTATATCTCCGATCTATTCTTTTCCAACACTTCCAAAATCGTCCAAGCTCGCTTGCTTCTCGTTTCCTTGGAAAAACATTGGGAAATGGTAACGGGGAATCATGGAGTAGTTACGAGTGAATCATCCTAATCCAAGAAACGTTTTCTAGTAGGGGAAGAGAGGTGATTCCTCAGAGATATTTCATTCTCATTTCCTTTGAAAGATTTATCGAATATAATCATTTCTTCTTCGGATTCTTTTTTGACTTGACCTAATTTCTTACTCGCTACAATTATTTTATATTTTTATACCGGATATATGAAAAATGTTAATTACTGATTTAAGATCTGGTCAAGTGTCAAATTTCTAAAGAAAAGATATAACACAAGTGAATATTTCAATGATTATAGACGAAGGAAAAAATATTTTAAAAAATGCATATTCGTGAAATGTTATATTACAATTATATAAAATCAGAAATGATATTTTATAAAAAAGAAAAAAGATACAAATTTTCTAATACACCCTGTACATTGAAAAACTTATTATCCTTCCTTCGAAGATCTAATAATCGTTCCTCGGCTCACTTTTCAAGTAATTCTTTCTTGTTATCTGACAACCGTGTCGTCCATCCATCTAGAGTCGTCTTTATTACGCAGCCCGATGAGATCCAATTGCGTTGAAGTCATCACAGTTTCGACGAGACGAAATAAACAAGACGACAACGGGTTAGAAAGTCAATTAATAAAGTTTTTCTAAGAAAAAAAGAAAGAAAATAAATAAAAGAAAGAAAGAAAGAAAGAAAGAAAGAAAGAAACGAGGACATTTACAGAACAAAAAAGAAGAAGAAGAAACTTGAATGCATTTTTCAGAATCATTAAACAAAAAAAGAATTATTACCATTAAATAACGTGTATTATCAAGTAAATATTTAATAATAATTTTATGAATGAACGTTATAGATAGAAAAACATTGCCATAATTTTGTTATTAAGTGACTTAATGAAACGACATGAATTATTGCAGATATTATGCGTTGAGTATTGAATATAATATGATTTAATATCGCAATTTTTATGAATTGAAAAATTAATTTCATGCATAAAAGAGGAACAGAATAAACTCAGGGACGAGAAGTACGAAGCTCGTTCGAATACAATAGGAACCAAAGCGAATTGGTTTGTCAGGAAGTAGCTTCCTGTTTTTAATGCTCTTTTTCTCTCTTCTCATTCTTTCTGGTGTTCACCTCGCTCATTATCGTATACATACGTATGTTGTTTGTGTTGTTTGTGTCTCCCTCCTTTTCTTTTTTTCTTTTTCCCTTCATTTTTAGTAGAATGAATAGAGCTTGTAACCTATGCACGATGCACCTTCGTGTTACACGATGTTATATGTATCTTCACATGAATCGATAGATAGATGGATAGATAGATAGAGATAGAAAGAGAGACAGAGAGAAAAAGAAAGAAAAAGAGAGAGAGAGAGACTCGTTGCTAGGTATACATGGTCTCCATGTGTATTGTGCAACCAAGTGGAACTTGTCCACCCCTTTTACCGATAGAACAATGAACCATCGAAGTAAATATTCAATGCGGGAAAATGAGAAGATTAAAAGCTTTCGATTTTATTCTACTGCTACCCTTTCGATTATGTCGGAAGATCGTGAAGATTATATTGTCAAAAGGGATGTTCCTTTTTCTTTCATCGTGAAAGAAATATTCTTTTTCAAACGATCCTTTTTGATTAACTGGACAATATATATATATATATATATATCAAAGAAATAAGAAGCATTGGAATTCTCTCGTCTTGTTTTAATAACTCCCAAATAAGCAGTATGAAAACAGTCGTGTATAAATTAAAAAAAAAAAAAAAGAATGTATAAGCTTACTTGACCGAGAAAAAAAATTATTAGCATTTTAATTAAAGGATAATATAATGCAAATTGTAGGAAATGTTTGAATTAAAGTTATTGAATTAAAATGAGGAAAAAATCATTCGAAGAAGAAAAGACATTGAAAGAGCTTGTCTCGTCAGATTCCAAGCAACTCAAAGATATCTTTCATTTCGTTTTAATCTATAATATAAAAAATAAAAGCTTATGAAATTGAAAGTATCGATCGAATTGATCCAAGAGGAATAAAAAAAGATTAACTATGTTTACCTGCATTTCGATTAAAAGTAAGATAAAGGTGTACCTGTGCGTACCCAAGGAATTTGTTAATTAATATTAATTATTTCAGATAAGAAATGATATAGCCCGAAGAAACAAAGACATTGAAACGAGTTGTCCAGTCAGATTCCAAATAACTCAAAAAGGTTCTCCCTTAGGTACGGATATATTTTAGACATGGTGGAGGACGGGTTTCCAAAAAGACTGAAAATGCTTGGAAAGGGAAGAAGAGAGAAAAGAGAAGTTGGAAAGAGAAAGAGAGAGAGAGAGAGAAAGAGAGAGAGTAGAACCCCGCCAAAACTAAATATAACTGCAGTCCTTTGTAGAATGCACTGCGATTTACTCGCGTCTTGCGAGATCGGAATACGCGCCGTGGACTCTGAATTATACCGGGCACCGAACGAGAACGAGATTTTTAATTTTTCTCTTTTCTCGGACGATTACCGAACGAAAGTAAGTGTAAATCCTCGGCTGTAAAGGCGCCGATCTAATCTTGGATATCCAAGGAATAAGATCAAAACGTATAAAGAAAAGAAATGTCTGAATCAACGTTTGCACGACGACGTTTGAAATGAGACAAAGAGTAATCGATTTAGAAATGCAAGGATTTAGAAAAGATATACGACCTTGATATTAATTATATAAATACATTCCGATAACTATGATTCAGTTGGTTGAGAATCACTGACAGACAACGATTAAAATCTATCATCTTTAGATATGATATATAAATAAACCATTAATTCGAAGAAATTATGATTTTGTTGGTTGTAACTACTGAGCTTGGTTGAGAACTACTGGGAGACATCGATTACGGTTAACGCGTGTTCCTCTCCGTGTAACGAGATGTAATAGAGCCTACCTAGCTCTATATAACTATATAGGTTCCATCGTGCCTGTAAACGGTGAACTCAGAGTTCCAAGGATTTGTTAATTTAGAAGGGAAAATAAATTCGAGTGGATAACTTTGGTTCTCGTTTCCTTTGAAAGATTTTCCCGTGAAAGAAAGAAAGTTTTTCATTATTAAAATTCTCCTGTGTTTTAATTAGAAATAGCTTTTCCTTTTTTTCTATTTTTTTTTTTTCGTATTTAAAAAGTTCTTTATAAAATGCCCTACTGAGAAAATAGAAATCTTGTGTGTAATTGGATTCTGATTGGTTGTTACTTCGATACAGGTAGAATTACTCTCGGCTCGAACAGGGATGCTGATATTCCAGTGGCTGGTACCGGAGTCGAACCCATTCATTGCGCGATCGAAAACAATAACGGCGTGGTCACTCTTCACCCCATAAATGGAAACACGGCTATCGATGGTGTCCCGATAAATTCATCGGTCAGACTTGCTCAAGGTAAGACCTTGTACCGATACTATTACACATATGTATATAGATATACATATATTCGAACGAGCCAAATTTGTCTTGACCCAAAAGAAAGCCTGGAAATAAGGGTACTTATCAAACGTTCACTTTTACTTTTTTTCTTTTTTTGTTTTTCTTTTCTCTTTTCGCGATTACCAAAGTAACACACAAAGAACTTAACTTACTCTTTCATCCTTCAAAATTTAATTATCTTTCAAACACACGCACGCACACGCGTATAAATTGTATTTATTCTAAAGATATTATTAATATCGACACATGACGATGTAACTCAACATCAATTTTATAATCCTTCTACCTTGTAGGTTGCATGCTGTCGATAGGGAGATCGAATTACATGCGCTTCAATCACCCTGCCGAGGCCAAGCAACTCCGATCGGTACTGCCACATTCAAGAATTTCCATGGCACCCATAAGCTTCTCTCTACCCGATAATCAACTTCAGGAGGGCTGTCACTTGGAAAGAAAGCCACCGGTTGCTCCAAGAAAGTCACCGAGGAATTCTTGTTCGGACGACGAAGTTGGCTTCCTTGGGAAGTTAACGAAATTTGAGATGTTGGCAAAGCAAAACAGAAACAACTGCGTTTCACCGAAAGTATTTCCAGCTGGTGGTATAACGACTAACGTTCCGGCTGATCAGATTTTAGGACACTCTAGAACGCCGAACTCATCGGCAAGAAACAGTTCGAATTTATCGAGCAACAACAATTCGCCACTTCAGAATCTAACGAATTTGGAGAGAAGTCGTTCTAACACGCCATGTTTCGTAACGTCATCCCCGAATCATCATTGCTACGAAGACAATCGTCAGTCAACTGATAGTAAGAATCACAGTAGATCCAACACACCGAATCAAAACTCGCCTATGCTCGATCACAATCGTTCGTTGCCTTATCAGAACTCGCCGACCCTAAATCGTAATCAAATACAGATGTTCTCAACGGCGGAGACTTATTTGAAGACCTACAAGCCATATTATCGGGACAATAAAAGCGAGAACGAACAAGGCAGTCAGAATTTCGTAATGCCGCGAAACTCGACGTCTCGTACGGATTTAATGTCCCGTAGTATGACGTGTCAGAGATCAAACGATTTAGATGATCTCGGTGTTGCTAGGGAATTCGACATGAGCCAGAGTCTGATCGTTACGAAAACTACCACAACGGAATACTTGCAATTGGAGAAATTTGGATCGAATTCGAGCCTCTGTAATGGTTCGGTGACGTCCAATAATCGTTGCAACAGTAACATTAGTAGTACCGGTGGTGTAGTTAGGAACGCCGTGGGTCCAAATTTTGGCTCGAATCCAAATATCAAGAGGATTCAACCACCTAGTCCAGCGTTTAACCGTAACCCCAAGTACAATGGAGAACAGAATAGGACCTATGGTCGAGTCAAGAGTCCAACGCCTAGCGTAGGTAGTGGTTGCTCGTTGGAGGAACTTCGTGAACGACAGATCGATGCCGAGAACAAACGTCGTGAGGCTGAGAATAAAAGAAAGAGGGCACAGGAAGAGAGATTGAGAGAGCAGGAGATCGAAAGACAGGAGAAAATGAGATTGGAAGAAATTTTAGCTATGTGCGCGGAATATGAAAGACAAAGTACCATCGACAAACCGAGACAGCCTAACAGGTAAATTTTACCGATGATTCTATCCTAACGATATATCCTTCCTGTTTAAACAATTCTTTTCTATTTGCAGAATCAAAACGAACGGTTCCCTTCCACGAGACAAGCGATTAGGAGGTGGCTACGTATCGCCGTACGAGAGTCCAAAAAGTCCATCGAAGAATCAACCGCACTTTTCCTTCGAAACCCCTAAACAACAACCGCCAACGAATAACTACGAAAATGTCACGGTACAAAATTCAAAAGTGATCTTTCAAAACAATACTTCACCCGGCGATCAGAAAGATCAAATCCCACAAAAATTGGAGAATCCAATGGTTCAAGATGCAACAACGATTCAACAAGCTATACCGAATAATAGCAACAACAATAATCAGGCAACCAAGTGGACGAACAATACGGGTGGTCATAGCTTTTCTAATTCGATTTCCCAAGCTCGTACACCCAATTACGAGAATATCAATTTCGATCGCGCCGGAGCTAATAATAATATCAATAACAATAATAACAACATCAGCGACGAACGAGAAAGTACAAAAGAGACTTCGACTTACGGAACGATTCAGTTGAACGGTACTAAGATTCCGACCCAACAACAAACTGCTTTGGCACAAAATTATGAAAGATTCGTCTCTTCCAATGGTAACTTGAGTTTATACGAGAACGTAATCGTATCATCGATACCACCACCTCCATCTCCAAACATCAGCAATACCAATCATCATAACAATAATAGTAACAGTAGTAATAACAACAACAACAATAACAATAATAACAACAACAATAATAATAATCAAAATCATTCCATGCCAAAGAAAAATGGTCAGCTATCGAATTCCTGTGAAATGATAGAAAATAAATTGACGATATCAAACGACGATCTTCTCGAGGCGATCGAGCAATTGTCTATGTTATCAAAATCCAAAGAAATTTGTACTACACCGAAGAGAAATAATTCCGAGAAGGATAACGCGAAATCGAACGAGGCAAAGGCTGATAAAGAAAGAAAGGAGCTGGAAGAGGAAGACAGAAAGAAGTACATCGAATTTTTGCAAAACGAAAAACAACATATTCTCAGTAACATGGATGCTTTGAAGAGAAGCGTTGCTGATATTGAAATTCAAGAGGAAGAAATCAGCAGAGAGGTGATTTTTTAAATTAATAAAATTTATTATGAATTTTTCTCTCTCTTTTTTTCTTTTTTTTTATTTTCATTACACCTTCAGAGTTGATAATAATGATTATTATAGTTGGAGTTGGAGAAGGCACTCTTATCAGCTGAGTACGAGTCTGAATCTTTAAAGTTGACACAAGAGGAGAGTGAAAAGATAAAGGTCCAGATGAGGATCAATGAACTCGAAAGAGAAATGGCTGAGGATAACACGACCCAAGCAAAATTACAAGCAGAGGCTAAGCAAAGAGTACAGAGAGCTCAACAAGCTTACGCCAGATTGGAAGAAGAATTAACACGTTCCACGGATGAAATGGGGGAGCAGGACATTGCTGAAAAATTGGCAGCTCAGCAAGATATCCTTGAGACTGAGAGGAAAGCTTTCGAGGATTTAGAATTTCATCATTTGGAAGAGGAAGCAAGTAAACTTGCTACCAGAGAGGAATTGCAAAGGTTGGAAAAGATTTTTAATTCTTTTTCTTTCTTTTTTTCTAATTTTCTTGCTTAATATCTTTTTTTTCAATTTCTTTTTCTTTTTATAGGTATTTGAGCGAGCTAACATCAAGAATAGAAGCCAAGAAAGCTCAGTTAAACAATTTGGAATCTCAACGATCAGAAGCTAACAGTATGGCGACGAAAGACGCCAGAAGTCTTGAGAGACAAAAGTTGGGTCATTTGAAACGATTGGAAGAGGTAAGAAAGCAAATTCTAATGATAACTCTTCTCAAAAAAAAAAAGAAAGAAGTAAATAAGTCTGTTGATGTAAAAACTTATTCATGTAATATTCTTTCAGGGAAGAAATAGATTGCGAACCATCAACGACGAACTCGAAAATTTAGCACAAAATTCCTGCGAAAATTGCGAAGAGAAACGATCACCGAGCAGGGAAGATTTCGACAGAATCTCCAGAGTCACCATTGACTCTCCCATAGTAAATAATCAAGGCAGCTTAGGTAGGAAGACTATAGAGTCCCTCAAGGAAATTGAGAGAAATCGACAGCTTCATTTAGCGAAACAAGGTCAATTACTATAGATTGCATAAGAACAATTAAAAAAAAAAAAAAGAGAGAGAGAGAAAGAAGGAGATAGAGATTCATTTATCTTTTAAACAAACTAAATCGATAACATCATTTAACAGGTAGCCAAGTGATTTCCGAAGAGCGGAGAAGAGTGGAGGAACTTAAAAGACGTGTCCAAGACGAAGTACGTTCTCAATGGGAAGAAAGAAAAATGAATTGTGCTTCGTTCAACAGCGTTGAATCGGGCGAAGAATCATCGAGCTATTCAACCGGCTTAACAGAGAGGTACCACAAAATATTTCGTAATCTTAATGTTAATCTTATCAAATTTCAATCATACAAATCAAGTTAAAAAAAAAAATGAGAGAAAAAAGAAATGAGGTCGTAATCATTGATACTTGAAAATTTTATTTCAACATCGTATATCGTCGATACTCCGCTCAAAATAATTTTATACTGATGAAATAAAAAAAAAAAATGAACAAATATTTGATATTACAAGGACATCGATGACGCATGTTTACCGTAGTTCAACATGAAAATTTGTCGATGGAGACCCTTCGAAGAATCTTATTAAATATTCTATATACGTTTTCGATCATCCGTATAACGGATCTCTTTCGAAACTCCTACGAACGATTTTTACGTTAGTATAGTGCGAGCTCTCGTGCAAGAATGTTTAATATTTAAAAAGTGTTGAAGTGTTTTTATCGGTGTAATCAGTGGGTACCTTAAATAGCAAGTATGATATTTTAAAAGAAGAGGATCCAAACGAGAAACAAATTTAATAGATCATTAATAACAACAAGATCAAGAACAGCAGATAATTCAGCATCGTTGTAAATATGCAAAGTTTAACAAGTTACAACAATTAGCTTGGAAAATGATCTCGACGATAACGATGACAACATATATAACGTGGCATCGTTTTAAGGAGACAGAGTTAAACAAGCTTGAAGCTTAGAAAAAAAAAAAAAAAATTAAATGATCAAGGATTTTGTAGAATGAAAGGAAGGATTTTCCTTAACGTAATCGGAATGTAGTTATGGCGAAATTGGAATTTGTTTGACTCGTGAGTAAAAGTGGAAGCCTTGAAAGTTCAAATTCACGAGGAAGGAAACCGATTGAACGTTACGATCACGATGACGAGCCTGATTGCTCTCGACAATAAAACGTTTTAGCGGGCCTCTTAACTGTCTCTCTTTCGCTCGTTCACGTACACGTATAACCAACAAGTCTTGATGTGTTTGCTATGGTGTATGTATATGTATTCTGAGTACTAACATTGCTACTCGAAGTGGGGCGTTATCATGCGATACGATATCTCTCCTAACTCGCTGTCTTTCTACGGCTCGTCGACGTTAACATCAACGCGCTTGATACGTCGTTTTCTATTCGATCTACACGAATACTATAAACTAGTATCACAATAATAACGTACGAGAGATAAAATACTTAGCATTGAGTTAAATTAACGAAATATTCGTGAAGATATAATTTTGCTCGGTAAATGTAATTATAGTATCAAGATTTTTCAATCGATCGCCATTCTATTTATCGAATTGTTTTATACTCTTTAATGTATTAAAGAGACATTGACTTTGATGAATTTTCTTGCTCGATTGATTTTTATTCTAATAAGTTTATAAATTTATTTAAGATAAAATAAAATAAAATAAAATAAAATAAAGTAAGAGAAAAAAAAGTGAAGATAGATATAAGTGAAATGGTTGGATCTTGGCAAGAAAGATCAAGAGTTTCGTTGATGGTGGATTATCAGTGGATTTTTAGAGATAAACTCTGATGAAAAAGTGTATGTTTTACGAGAAGAAAGAAAGAAAGAAAGAAAGAGAAAATAAGTTTCTGTATGATGCTCGAAGATGAACGGAAGAAACGTGGGCGAAACGATCTTGAACGAGGTTAGGCTGAGAGGGTGCAATCTAATCACTTTGTTCACGAGCAATCGTTATTACCTTGCTACTAAGGATTGGCTTTGTGAACATTGTTATAATCCCTTGGAAAATCGAACTCGCGATATCTGCCGGCGTTGTTTGTGAGTTTCATTCTATTTCTTATTTTCAGTGATCGTTTATATCTCGAAAAACGAGCGTTAGAATATTTGTATTACAGTGAATTTACTTTTTTCTCTTTTTTAATTATTTCTTTTTAATTGATTTTACTGCATAATACCGGTTCGATTTCTTTAAATTATTCTTCTAAATAGTACTCTTTCGTCTCGGTTTATTCATTTTTATTTTATTCATTTTTATTTTCATTTATATATATATATCGTTTATTATATTACATTATATTTCTTGTATAAATTTCATCTGATCTGTATACGTATATATATATATATATATATAAGGTATATAAAGTATAATTACAATAAAAATTTATATAAAAATTATTCTCTTAATAATCGTAATAATAATAATAATAATATATAAAACATATACGTATATATTCATATCGGTAAATACGTTCTATGGCATTCCTCGAATATTTCTAAAGAAATAGAAGGACGTAATAGTATGAGACTGGTAGTGACCTTGAAAGAAAGTCGCAGAAACGAGGGAAAATCAAGGATGACGGCATAGAACGAGATGCGAAGGAGTGCCGTTTACTCGTTCACAACACATTGTATGGAAGAATCAAACGCTATGCCGGTGGCACTCTGTCGAACCGGTCGACCAAGTCACTTTGTGCTTGTTAGGTTTTAATAATACCTGCCGCGACTATAGGCCTCGTCAGTAGTCTCGCCGGTCACGAGTAGAAGAGTCGTCCCAGTACGTTTTTTCCTATGCAAACCGGCTAAAGTTCACGCTAGTAGAGAGAAGCGATCCTCTCGTCTCCGTACACGTAACTTCGAAGGTAAACCGAGTCGTTCACGAAGAAACACGAAGAATATATTCTTCTTTTTCTTATTCTTTTCCTTCTTTCTATTTATTAAACAGGAGAAGTTAACGCGATCCGAACAACGAAATAACAAATTGTTTAATGAATTTTTCGCGGACGCGAAGAAAAAACAAAACGACAAAAGGAAGATCGTTGAAAAATTAGAAAAAGGAATTGTTTGATCCTTCTTTCGCCGATTATCGAACAACCTTGACAGTTTTATTAATGAACGATCGATCGTTTGATTTTCTTTCCCTTTTCATTTTATATATATATATATATATTTTTTTGTCTACTCTTTTATAGTGGAAGCGGCAGTAGCGACGGAGCAGACGGCGGAACCGGCGAGAAATTATCACCAAGCAAACTTTCGGAACTCACGTCGCCCAGTCCAGGACCGTCTAATAATTCCTACAGTTTGCTTCAAAATGATAACGTAAGTACACAAATCTTCAATCTCGAATCTTACCCGTACGATCCCTTGTTTTCCCTTATGGAATTTCGATTGGATAAAAGCTTCGTTAAAAGTTAAGTTATCTGATCGTATTTTGGATTAGAACGATTTTCTATGTTGCGATTAGAATCGTTGATAAAACTTTATAAAGATTAGCTACTTAAAATCAAAACTTTATCTACGGTATGAACGAGTCAATGACAGTCATTGACGAAATTTTTCGTAGACTACAATTTTTTTCTTCTCTCTCTCTCTCTCTTTCTTTTCTTTTTTTTTCTTTTCTTTTTAATCAATTACGAAACGCGACACGTTTTAATTAATTCGTTGTTAATTATCACGTTTCCAATCGTTGGTTCGTTAGAAAATCAATTTAGTTAGAGAAAGCTTATATGTCGTTAAGAGTATTTTTGGAATTTCACTAACGCGAGATATCGTTAAACGTTTTACAACGATCGAGACGTAAATGCAGCTTGGAAAACTACATCATGACCTAATTAATAGCTATTGCTCTGCTACATTTGCTTCTTGCGTAAGAGCTTTTTCGATCGTTCTAACGCGTCTTCTATTGTAAGGACAACGTCGACGCAAACTGTTTACTATGTAATCATCGTTTCGTCTATCTTATTTATTCAATTCTTATCGTTAACGAATGAATTCAACAATTTTCTTCTATTTCTTAATTGACATTCATTTTCTTATCTCAATTTTTTAATTAACTTAAATTAAATAATTTTTTTCTTTTTCAATTATTTTTACTTTTTTTTTCTTCTTCTTTTTTTCTCTTTTTGTTTTAATTCAAATTGATTTTAATTCAATTTTAATTGAAATTTTAATTTTTCTTTTTCATATTTACACACATTCGATGAAATAATCCTTCGTGAAATTGAAACACTT
Source organism: Vespula vulgaris (assembly GCF_905475345.1). Classification (NCBI taxonomy): domain Eukaryota; kingdom Metazoa; phylum Arthropoda; class Insecta; order Hymenoptera; family Vespidae; genus Vespula; species Vespula vulgaris. The sequence goes on along the minus strand of NC_066599.1, from coordinate 1,214,994 downwards.
TTACTAACTTCGTTCTAAATATAATATTGCTAAATCGGGATCCATAGATCTTATTGGCTAAAGATAAATTTTAATCGTGTCAGGCTTACATTAACGAAGCTTCGATAAAGATAATACTAAATCTCTTAACGATAAAACTGTTTCTGTTTTCTTCTAATTCTTGCATAGATCGTCATATTTTTTATTTTCTGAATTCTGCAAAAAAATAATTTATAGACAGAAACGTACTTGTAAAACGTTTAGTCTATCGCTAGGAGCACAATTTTGTAAAATTAGTTCGACAAAATTATCACTAGGTAGCGCTGGAAAAGAATATTGTCTTTTATACACACGTGTGTGAATATTGCCTGTAGTTAGGATTGTTTATAAAAATTATTTTTTTTTATATTATAGTTATTAATAATTTTAATATTATAATTAACAAAATAACTACTTGATCTTTCAAAAGAACACGATATTTTAATTAATAAAAAGGAAACTTTGCTTAATTTTATAATAGCGAATAAAAATGCAATAAGATTTTTACCTAATAAATGATAACAAAGAGAGACAACTAAATGTTAAATAAAATAAGAAAATCTTATTTAACAGTTTAATCAAATACGAACATTTACAATTAATATCCAAATAAGAGAACAAAAAGAGAGAAAGAGAGATTGAATTTCGCAAGTAGCAGGCATTCTGGGACAAACGTTTTCGTCGTTTCGTGAGAAGAAACTTGCGTTACACGTGTTTCTTTTGAACAAATCGTAACTAGGCCACGGTTGTAATAACGGGGTGCTTTTCGAGCTCTGGACCAAGCAACCGAACCAGGGTGCATTAAAGATTAAAACTCTTCGAGAAATGTAATGAAAAGGTCAAAACAAAAGAGAGAAAAACAGAATAGCGACGGAATCATCATACGAGTTTGAGAAATAGGAAAATTAAAAATATCTCCGAGTATGCGTACGTCCAGACTTTTCATAAAAATATATCCTAGAAGCGATATCCTGCTCATAGAAATGTTTTACAAAATGAAATTCTTTTGTGCGAATTATATTTTAACCAAAAAAAGAAAAAGAGAGAGAGAGAGAGAGAGAGAGAGAGAGAAACGAGAAAGAATTCAACGCTCTTCTAATTCAATTTTTCCTTTTTTTTTTTTTTTTTTTTAATTCGTTAAAGTTAAAAGAATAACACTCGAGTGTTTCTAGCATATTTTAATAAAAATTTATTAGAATATTAATATGTATATTTATATATATATATATCATAAATATTTATAATATAAATTTACTATAGATTTATGTAGACAACTCTTAATAAAAAAAAAAATTACTGAAAATTCAGTAGAACAATGGAACATCGAAATGATGACGAGCAAATACGAGAAAATATCCAATTGTCTATATTTAAATGGAATTTCGAATTTGAAGGGAATTTTCTTAGAATTTCATTCGAATGCCTGGTTTACTTGTACTATTCATGGAATGCATTACTCTCTCTCTCTCTCCTCTCTATCTCTTTTGAATGCTGCGTAATAAAACGAGTAAACTGTTCTAGAAATCGTTTGTTTTAGCGAGAAAATGCTTATTCTATAGAACGACCACATAAAGAAACTCTCGTTTAATTTTACAAGGACGAAATTCGAAATATAGAGAAAGAGAAAGACAAAGAGAGAGAGAGAGAGAGAGAAAGAGGGGGAGGAAGAGAGGAGGACAAATCTTTGACGTGGAGATTGTCGAAGATATTTTCTGTCTCTGACATAAACGGCAGTTTCGATTTTGCTCTCGTTTTGTCTCCTCGTTTCATCGACCATCGTCAAATCTATTCAAAAAAATTACTATACCTTTTCTTTTTTATATGTACATATATATATATCGAATCGTCAAAATTAATTCCCATTAGAAAAATTAATTACGATAATTTTCGTAAAAGAAAAAGAAAGAAAAAATTAAATCAAATCAAGTCAAATTAAAATGTCTCTCATGTGGATGAATTATTTTCAAAGAGAAGTTAAAAGGAATAAATGTACTCGAAAAAATCCCGTAAGTGAATAATAAATCGTGATCTTACGATCAAAGTTATTATTAGCTCTTCTAATAGCTCTATTATTATTTTATTATTATTCTTTTTATCTATTTATTTATTTATTTTTTTTTTTTTCATTTTTTATTTCTCTTCTACTATTAAACCATGGAGAAATCGTGCCCGAAGCACGCTCTACTATCTATCATTATTTTATTATAATTGCTTTTATTTTCTTTTTCTATTATTAAATCATAATGTCATACTAACGATCAAAATGTCTTTTTTTTCTTCTCTCTCACTTTTTTTTATCTTATTTTTAAATCACGTCCAAAAATATAAGTGAAATTAAAAAAAAGTACTACTGGTATAATATGTAGTAGTATTGAGTTTCGTGTGTCGTCAAAGTTTATTAATGAGTCTCTGTACGAAGTGTGAGAAATTACGAGTAGCAAGAGCATTTTCCTTTGTATGGATCACTCAGGGGCCAGCTCATTAAGCAATTTTTCCTCATTGACTGACCTTACGCGAAGTCACGCTCTCTCTCTTTCTCTCTCTCTCTTTCACTCGAGTAATACGCTTGAAACGCATGAAATACTTCAACGAACGTCATGAACGTGACTTTTTACACGATTAAGTATTGAATTTTTCACGCGGAATCGTTAATAGACTCGTAATCAAATTTTAACTATCAGAATTAAATATAAAAATTCATTCATTCATTTCTCGAATGTTTTCTTTTAAATTGCGTTATTGCAATAGTTATATAAATAAATATCCTATTACATAATTAATAAATTAACTAACAATATAATAATAAATGACATAAAAAGAATATATATATATATATATATATATATATATATATATATGCAAACGCATATTCCTTTTATTATTTATATTACTGAATAAATATCAACAACATGCCATTCTCGATATTTATTCTTATAGATCATTTATTATCTGTTTTTAAATTTGAAATAGGTCGTGATATTTAATCGCTTTAGGATTACATTATATATCCGAAGAAACCTCCTGACCTATCGCACGCATACACACCCAAGCAATAAATGCGATTACATTTTTCTCTTTTTTTTTTCTCTCTTTTTTTTTTCTTTTTCATTTTTAACATAGATGAGAGATGATAGGAGAACATCGATGGAAGGGGAAAGGCTCAGTAACAACAGTGGTGGTATCGTTGACGGAAACGGAAGCCGACCTCTTTCACAGATCTCCAGTGAAATGGATACTATCGGGCCACTTCAACCTGTCAAACATCGAGAAAAGGCTAAACTACAGGTAAACGAATAAATTGTTAAGTTTATTCTTCTTCTTTGTATTTTTTCTTATTAATCATTGCAAGCAAAAAGATTATCAGATCGAAGAAAAAGTATTATCGATTTGTTAACTATTAAATACCAAAGCAATAATGGACAAAACTTATTCGATCCCCGTTATCGTTATCAGTGCACATTTGACTCATAAGACGATCATTTTTATAAAATCCTTTCAGAGGCCATTAACAAGATATCTACCTATAAAATCAGAGTCCCTGGATCTAAGGCATCACATAGAAACTGCCGGGCATCAGTTACAACTGATCGATGATGTCACGGTTAATACTACCAATTGCAGTGGGTATTTGTCTAAGATGAGTAAAAAGTTTCATCATTGGAACAAACGATGGTTCGTTTTCGATCGTAAGAGGAAGACCTTGACGTATTACAGTGATAGTAGCTCGAAAAAAGCACGTGGAGTTATTTACTTTCAGGTGTGAACGAACAAAAGAAATATAAAATTATTGTCAATCGATATTTTTTATACGTAATAACAATATGGACGATATTATATAAGTCGAAATAATTTTCTTTTTTCTTTTTGCGTATTTTATCCAGTCGATAGAAGAGGTCTATGTTGATCACATGAACACGGTGAAGTCACCACAACCATCATTGACCTTTATCATAAAAACTTCATCGAGATTGTATCATCTGATGGCACCTAGTCCAGAAGCTATGAGAGTTTGGGTGGATGTCGTTTTCACAGGAGCCGAAGGATATCACGAATTCGATCATGGCGTTTGAAGAACGAAAGGTGGAAGAAAACGCTTATAATAATTAATTTGCATTTTTGAAAGAAAAAAAAAAAAGGAAAAAAAGATAAAGATCTCTTGATAATAACCTCGGTCCTTCAATTTGGAATAATAAAATGAGAAGAAGAAAGAAAAAATAAATGCCTGTTGAAGATACGACGGAATTGAGAGAAATCAAAAGGATTATTAAAAATTGAATCCTTTTGTTATTATCGATTTTTATATCGTTCGATTAGAAAAGAAGATTTATAAACGAAAGTATACGAGTATAGTACATTTAATAATTGAAAAAGAAAAATTATAAATAAATCAAAATAAATTGTATGAATGATTTTTATTATGGGCAGCTGCTGAGACCGAGTTTATTATAGCAGCTCGCAATCGATGTACTTTCTACAATGATTTGATACAATGAAATTTCTTCTCTATTGCCATAATTAGCATGAGTTTTTTAAGCATGATTTTAGGATTATTAGCTTTTATGTGATCGAGTAAATCGATTCTTTTTTCTCTTCTTTTGCGTTCGTTTAAAAAAGAAAACATATATCTGAAACATTTTTAATATATCTCGGTGCTGCAACTTATGAGAATAAAATTCTTTCTCTCTCAAATTCGTACAATCATATATATATATATATACATATATATTTGATCTATCTAAATTTATATTAATTTGTTATCGTCTATAAGTTAAGAAAAAAGGTAAAAAAAAAAGAAACGAAAATGAGAGAAAAAGAGAGAGAGAGAGAGAGAGAGAGAGAGAGAGAACAAGTTACTTTGTCATTAAAGCAGATATATTAAAAAAAAAAAAAAAAAAAGATTTTTAGGCCACTATAAAATAATCCGTTTTATGCGCAAGTATTACTCATAAAATATGCAAGTTATAAATATAGTAGAAGTTCGTACTATTTAAACGAGAAGAAGCGTTTATTAGGGTCTCGTAGACTTTCTAGGCATTTTTAATCTAGTCTTCCAGGGTAGAATACATAGGAGGATACACGCCTGTACTGACCTTTATTTTATTATTATTAGTAATATTAATATTATTATTATTATTATTATTATTATTATTATTATTATTAAATTTTTTTTTTAATAAATATTCAAGATAAGAAAATATGCAATTTTTGAGGAACATTGTATATATAATTATACATCGCTTTTGAGGTATTTTGATATATCATTATTGCCATCAATCAGAAGTATATTTCATATCATTTGAATATTAAATTCGCGAATATATACACATTTGTTATATTAATAAAAATGTATCCTCTCTCGAAGTAAATGTAAAAATTTTTTATTTGAATCTGATTGAGATCTTCCCTTTATATCATCGATTTATATATTTTTAACATAGAGATACAAAAGTATACACTGATATATATATATATATATATATATATATATATATATATATATATATATAAGACGCATTAATAAATACCAAGTGTTCAATTTCATTGAAAATTCTTCTTGACTAATTGCTAATTAACTTGGTGTATTTGTTACGTGAATATAAAAGAAATTAGTTATATATAGGACTATATAAACTTAAGTACATATATTATATAAGTATAATAGACGACGACTGTGTACAAGTTTTCTTGAGAATACTTCTATCACGAGTTTATCACTAGAAAAACTTTCGCCCTTTTTTTTTTTTTCTTTTCTTTTAATTCTCTTTTTTCTTCAATTTACCATCAGACAGGCTGCACATAAGAATTTTATACATGGTAAATAGTGCCCTTATACATCATTAAGTAAATTAACATAATTTATCGACATTGTATTAAATATTGCATATTTGTATTTTTGGATATATTTAAGAATATGCGATTGTGTTCAATATTATCTAAACAATATATAAGTATCCGATCTTTAAAAAAAAAAAAAGAAGAAAAAGAAAACAAAAAAGTACATATGAATTTTCTATACTCAAAACCTATTTGTAGTATACCATTAGAAAATATAGAAATACAATTTGTTAAGTACTTTGATATATTTTACTTCGATAAAATACTGAGAAGAATTTTTGTTATGTATAACTTAAAATAACAAAAAAGAAACAATCAAATAATTAAAAATATAATGAGAAAAAACATCTGGAAAGCTTTATTCAAATCTTACTCTTAGTTATATACTAATGTTGCCTATCATCAGGCGATGCGCTTCCAAAATTAATTACAATATTTCGGCGCTAGATGGCGATTAAATTGAATGCTCGATCATTGACATATCCTACTGAAGACTACTTTTTTATATTCTATCATAAGAGATCTACATAACTATATTAAAATTATCTTAGATTTTTTATATTGATTAGAAAAGATCAATTACTCTGGTAATATTCCAAGAAGTTGTTAATAAATAGCTTTATGATTTAGTTATATCATAACTCTTATCGATATCAAATAAAAGTATTCGGCAATATAAAATTTATCTATCCGATGAAAAATATTTATATAATTATAATGAATTACTGATCACATATAATCTTCATGTCATATTTTATTTGTACTATTTTCATGGTTAGAAATAATGAAGAAAATGTGATATTAAAGTCAAATATATTAAAAGGATTTTATATAAAACATTATTATATACAAGAAAAGCAGCAAACTTTTGAATCATTATTAATGAAAAGTTCTTAGTTACATATTACCTTTTTTGCGTTTACTTACATAAAACTGAAAATATAGTTGAAAATATAGTTGAACATACTGTTCATTAATTGAAGTATTTCAATATGTTATGTGTTTTAAAGATTATAACACGAGCCTTTAAGCAGTTTCATCCAATATCTAATATCATTGTGTTTTTTCATGGAAGACAACGTTTCAAACGTGATTGTGTCTCATTTTTTCCCAAAATTTCGATCATTTCGACTACACTTGGTCCTTTCTAAGATAGAAAGAAATCTCTGTTATTTGTACATGCTTATTATATTATATTGTTATGCAGATAATGGTGATGAATACCTCTAAACCACTAAGAACTTTACGAAGCGTTTTCATCAAGCTAGGAAATGAAACGTCATTTTTCTCAGCAAGTTCTTTCAAGTATAATTTCAATATATCCGTTGATAAACTATTCTCATCAGTCTCAGTTAATTTCTTGTCCAAATTTTTAATAGCATCTGCAATTATTAATAACATTATCTATCAATGATTTTCACATATATTCTTTCATACAATTCTAGTTACAATATTATACCTATACATTTAGATGAAGTAATGTCAGGAAGAGAACTTGGTATAACCCATATAAACGCAAAATCAGGTTTTACAAGATCGCTTAACTTACTAATCCTATCTTGTGCCCATTTCAAAGTTGTAACAATATAATCTTCATCTAATTTAAGTATTTTATCTTTACTAAAAAAATAGAAATTGAAATTATTAATACATTGACAGAATAGGATAATATAAATTGTTCTACATAATAATACATGATTTTATAATCAATAAGAGAGGAACATACCAATTTGGAAATGCTTCTTTTACTATTTTTTTTACTCTTTCAACCAAAAATTTATAATTATTTTGATTGCTTAATAACCGTGATATTTCTAACTTATTAAGTTCTAATAATTTTTCAGGTGCTAATTTTGAAGAATTTGCATTTATCCTTTTAATATCGAACTAAAAAAGAAAAAATGCATGATATATGTGAACATTAAAAAAAGAAAACTATTTATACAGCAAGATCAATACAAAATTAAAACATATTGACCTGTTTAATCAAATTTTCATAAGTATATAGTTGAACATCTGAATTTCTTATGAAACCACCACCAGCTTGAGTAACATAATTTAATAATGCCAATGGAAAAATATTAGAATTTCGAAATGAATCGACTCTAATCCCATCTTGTCGCTTAGATAATTTTGAACCGTCGCTATTTAATATTAAAGGTAAATGACCATAAATAGGTGGCACCCAACCAAATGCTCTGAAATGAAAAAAAAATTAAGTGATCTGTCAATTATCCTATTGTAAATTTAATATTTTATATAAAAAGAATATTAAGTTTAGATACATTCTTACTTATAAAGCATTAAATGTTTAGGGGTAGATATTTGCCACTCTACTCCTCTCAGAACATGAGAAATTTCCATGTAATGATCATCAACAACATTTGCAAAATGATAAGTAGGAAAACCATCGCTTTTCATGATTATAGGATCACCTTCAACCTGTGTGATATCGTGAGCTACACGACCATAAATCAGATCATCGAATATTTCTATGTTTGATGATAGCTAAATAATATTAATAGAATGTAAGTAAAATTTCAGTAAAGAATAAGAAATCACATAATTATCTCGAATGTACCTTAAATCTAATACAATACGGTACTCCATTTCTTAATTTTTCATTGACTTCACTGTCAGTAGAATGTCTACATTTGTTATCATATTTAGGTACATGTCCATTTTTTACCGCTTCTCGTCTTAATAAATTCATTCTATTCTCTGAGCAAAAACAATAATACGCAGTCTTATTTTCAAGAAGAGTTTTTATATTTTCTCTGAAATTTATACGATTGGAAATGAATATATTAAAATAATACTTTCTATATTTTTTAATATTTTTCAATATTCTTTGATTATGAAGCATCATACTTATATATATCAAGGCGTTTAGATTGAAGATAAGGCCCATATGGGCCACCTCTCATCGGATCTTCATCTGATATAATTCCAACCCATATCAAGTCATCGTGCAATTTTTCTATTGCACCTGGTACTGTTCTAGATTGATCGGTATCCTCAATTCGTAAAATAAACGAGCCATTATTAGCACGCGCAAATAAATAATTGTACAGAGCTGTACGTAAGCCTCCCAGATGTAAGTATCCTATCAAAAATATATTACAACATTAAATTTTTACATACTTACTGATATAATTGATTATAATACAAAACGATCTTTGAATTATATATCACATGCATAAATAAATTAATTCTAAAGTAAAAATACTTAGCCATATGTTATGGTAATGCGAAAATCTACATATAAAAAAAAAGAGAACTAACCTAACAGCAATAATTAAATTATCCCATATTATCTTAATTATCCACATGCAACGTAATTAAGAATAAAAACGGTATATACCAGTCGGACTTGGAGCAAATCTCACTCTCACTTGTTGAGAACAAAAACGTTTTTGCACAAACAAAAAGTTAACAATTCGAAGTGTACCGCCATGCATTTTCTTAATAAAGTGAATCACATAAAATAAAAAGTACGTAACCTTATTAAAAAGTTACTAAAGCAAATGATTGTTATAGTATATTTTGATCAGAATAATACGCATAAAACAAAAAATTAATTTTTTTTATATAACTTTTAATATGTTTAGAAAAATGATTACACAGACTATTACACAGTATATTAAAAAAGAATCTGCGATTCGAAATCACATATCCGTAACACGAGTATTATTAACAATAAAATATCACGTTAAACTTTATATCCATAATTAATAAATATTAGTTACTATTTAAATTATTTCTATCATAATGATCAATTCAGTAAATTTATTTCTTTTTATACACACATTTACAATAAAATATGATTGGTTAATATCACTCGTTTCATTCCGTTAAAATCGACCAGTCAGAATCGACTTACTTCGCACTATATTCCACTCGGTTACACGATTCAAACCTAAAGGCTATAGCCAATTTATCGCTCGTAGCGTACGTGCCTTCAGAGCCAGATAAATAAATCATGAATAAGCAGAAACACTGTACTAATTATGTTTCTATAGTATCGGTACATGAGCTTGCGTAAATAAATTGAGATAAAGATTATTAAAAGTAATAAAAATAGTAATACAACAGATGAAAATAATAAAAATACATATGGTAAATTATACTTCTCTGAATATCGATTAATTCAAAAGTGTTTGTTAATTATTCTACTTATAATATCCGCAGCAAGCCGCCCAGTAGTACTAGTGCTATATGATTATATATAAAATTTCGTTATAGATTTTAGATAACATATATAATTTAATTATAGATTTTAGACATAATTTTTTGATAAAGTTAAATTATTTATCTGTCGAAATATAACTACCAATTTAAAATGTAATTAATACAACGTTAATTGAACTTTGAGAGAAGAGAGATTTTGGATAAATACAGAAGTATGCAGCCATTCGCCCGGTAGTACTTGCGCGATATATATATATACAATTTCCATATAGATTTTAGATAATATATATAATCTAGTTATAGAATTATCATATAATTTAGAAAAATATTTCCATATATCGCAAGTACTACCGACCCAGGTCCCACCGCTTGGAGGTTGCTGCATCTGGGGACCCGCGAGCTAACGGGGACTCTACTCTAAAATTCGCGTGACCGGCGTGATCAAATAATCGGCGTACTATAAAACGAAGTCCCCGGTAGGACTTTTAATCGCGCCCGACACTCCCGGGAGTGTTATAATAGCGGTGACTCTACTCTAAATTCGCGTTCGCGGCGTCCACGTACCAACCGAGAATTCAGGCGGCTAACAGGAGGAGGGTCAGTCCACGCTTACGGATAGCAATCCATACCGCTCGGCAGCACACGAACCGACACACGACCGGTCATTATTCGGTTTAGCAATCAAACGAAGTCCATTACCGTAGGACTTTTATTCGCGCCCGAGAACACCACGCTTGTGCCCGCCGACACAGGCGTTAGTGTTCTTCCTATCCTACCCGTATTCGCGTTTAACGATCGAGTATGAACCGACGATACATCGGACCTGAGCCGATATATCAAAATCCATGAAGAGGAGGAGAAGAGAGAGAGAGAAGAAAAGAAAACTGAAACATGCGCGCACGTGAAAATGAAAGAATTCGAAAGAAAAGAAAGAATGGACATCCGGAAGGTACAATGAAACACATGCACGTGTGAAAACCATGAAATTGAAAAGAGAAGATGGATATACAATATCGCAACAGCCGACTAAAACCAGAGTACGAAAATAGAGCTCTATTTTGCGATACTGAAAGAAGAGACCCGCACAGAAGCCCACGCCCATGAGCCCAACTCATGGGTCCCACCCGAGAGGAACTGGAATAATTAATCTGGAATAATTATTTCAATTATTACAGAGTTTTACGTTTCAATGAATAAAAATGACTGTGTACTTATTGCCGAATATACGGAAGATGTAAGAAAGAATGTAAAATGTGCGAACTTCGACTTTTAATTTGGAATTATATGGAAAAGATTTCGGAAAAGGTTTTGAAATATGCAGCCATTCGCTCGGAAATACTTGCACCTTATAAGATTTCGATATATGACAAGTACTTCCGACCCAGGTCCCACCGCTTGGAGGTTGCTGCATCTGGGGACCCGCGAGCTAACGGGGACTCTACTCTAAAATCCACGATCCGAGATGCCTTCCGCTTCGGGAGCTTCAGATTTCTCAGCAAACTGGAGATGTGTAAAACCCCGCTTACAGATCGCTCCACCGTCCACACCGTCGGCTTCAGACATCTCGAGACACGACCGGTCGTGTCTATATTTCGATCTCAAAATCAAAACGTAGTCCTCGGCAGGACTTTATCTCGCGTCCGCGAACACCCACGCGCGTGCCGGCCGTCACGCGCGTGAGTGTTTTCTCTAACATTCGCGTACGGAAGCAAGGAGACATACCCTCCCTGCATATAATAAATATTATATGCAGAGAGGTTCCATTAACTTCCGTGTAAAAATCCCACGATGATTGTTCCCTCGGTCACCTAACCTGAAACAGAATAAAATTAAGCAAGAAATAAATAAAGAGCAAATATTAAAAGATAATAAATATTAAATATAAATGCAAAAATTAAAAAGTTAATAATAAAAATTAAATATAAGTACAAAAATTAAAAAGTTAGTAATAAATAAATAAAAGAGCAAAAATTAAAAAGATAATAAAAATTAAATATAAAACAAAAATTATCTGCAAAATTAAATGCAAAAATATATTTATATTCAAAAACTTCCCTGTAAAAATTTAATTTCACGATGATCGGTCCCTCGATGATCGCTTCCTCGACGATCTAACCTGAAACAGAAAAAGAGTAAAATAAAAGATGAGAAAAATACAAAGAGAAAGAAGAAGAGAAAAAGAAAAAAAGAAACCGAGATTATTTGCGTAAGAGCGCGTGAGACAAGTATAATGCCAAACTATTTGTGTAAAATCAGAGTACCATAATTGATTTCGATTTTTCGTAGTGAAAGAACGAAACCCGCCTAAGGCCCACACCCGAGGGCCCCTCCCAAGGGTCCCACCCGAAATTAGTAATTTATAAAAGTTAATAAGAGTATTTAATATAATAAATAATAATATATATAATCAATAAAAGTAAATAAGAATAAATAAAAATGTCAGCAAACACAAATGCGATAGAAAAGTTTTCTGTGCGTTTTCTTAAATTATTAATTTATAATTTTGATATGTTCAATTTATTTATCTGTGAAAATATAACTAACAATATAAAATGTAATTGATTTTACGTTTACTTTAAATTAAACAGAAGAGATATTTTTGAAAAACATTGAAATATGCAATCATCCACCCGGTAGTACTTGCGATATATGATTATTTATACAATTTCATTAAAGATTTTAGATAACATATAATTTAATTATAAATTTTAGAAATAATTTAGATACAGATGTGAATATATCGCAAGTACTACCGACTAGATAAAAGTATATAACTATAAAGTATATAATCAATATAATAGATAAAGTATATAATTGTCAAAAGTCTATAATTAATAAAAGTATATAAGTAATGAAAGTAAAGAAGGATAAATGGGAATGACAGAGAAGATAAGTGCGACAGAAAAGTTTTCTGTATTCGTGATGCGTTTTTCTATTAATTTTATAACTTTATTAATTTAGAATTCTGATATATTCAATCTATGTATCTGTTAAGGTATGATTAGCAATATAAAATGTAAATGATTTAAATTATTTTAATTAAAATTTGACAGAAAAGAGATTTTGGAAAAAGATTGAAATATGCAGCTATCCGCCCGGTAGTACTTGCGCTATAGGATTATATTAGTTACAGATTTTAGATGACATATATAATTTAATTATAGATTTTATAAATAATTTAGACATAGATTTCACTATATCGCAAGTACTACCGACCCAGGTCCTACCGCTTGGAGGTTGCTGCATCATAGGACCCGCGAGCTAACGGGGACTCTACTCTCTAAGATTCGCGAGACCGGCGTGAACAAATAATCGCCGAACAAATAAAACGAAGTCCCCGGTAGGACTTTTAATCGCGCTCGGACACTCACGTGTGTGTCCAATTGACTCTACTGCAAAATACGCATTACCGGCGTATTATAATCTACATTTTAAGCAAATAAAAGCAAGTCCACGGTAGGACATTTAATTCGCGCCCGAACACTCACGTGGTGTTAGTTCAACGTTAACTCTACTCTACAATACGCGTTCCCGGTGTTCGCGAGGCAACATGAGCGAACAGGGACATCAAGTCCGCAACGGTATCCTACTGGGGATAACGTTGAGGCCGTCAGCCTCGGATGCCCACATCCCACCTTTAAGCACGACCGTCCGTGCTTTTCGTATTTCGAACAATAAAACGAGGTCCACGGTAGGACCTTTAATCGCGCCCGAACATCCACGTGAGTGTTAGAATAACGGTGACTCTACTCTAATTCGCGGTCCCGCGGGGTTGCATACACCTCACCATGGACTCAGGTGACTATAGATATAAGGTGGGTCAGTCAACGGACTGAACATCCTTACAAATAGCCATATACCATCCTCCTCAGTAGCACATAGACCGTCTCACTCTACAGTCATCCGGTGACCGTATCACGACCGGTCATTATTCGGTTTTAGCAATCAAACGAAGTCCATTATCGTAGGACTTTTAATCGCGCCCGGGAACACCACGCCTGTGCCCGCCGACACACGCGCAAGTGTTCTTTCTATCTTACCCGTATTCGCGTCTAACAATCGAATATGAAACAAACCATTCGACGATACACTGGACCTGCGCCAATGTATCGAAATCAGTGAAGAAGAGAAGAAGAGGGAGAGAAAGAGAAGAAAAGGAAGCCGGAACGTGCGCGCATGTTAAACCGACAGAACTCGGAAAGAAGGAGAGAAAAGAATGTCTGTAAGATGGAATGAAACACGTACATAAGTGAAAAAGATGGAAAAGAAAAGAAGAGAAAAACCAAAGTACGAAAGCAGAGCACGATTTTTCGGTACAGAAAGGAGACCCGCACAGAAGCCCACGCCCATGAGCCCAACTCATGGGTCCCACCCGAGAGGAACTGCAATAATTAATCTGGAATAATTATCTCAATTATTACAGAGTTTTACGTTTCAATGAATAAAAATGACTGTGTACTTATTGCCGAATATACGGAAGATGTAAGAAAGAATGTAAAATGTGCGAACTTCGACTTTTAATTTGGAATTATATGGAAAAGATTTCGGAAAAGATTTTGAAATATGCAGCCATTCGCTCGGAAATACTTGCACCTTATAAGATTTCGATATATGACAAGTACTTCCGACCCAGGTCCCACCGCGTGGAGGTTGCTGCATTGGAGACCCGCGGGCTAACGGGGACTCTACTCTAAAATCCGCGATCCGAGATGCCTTTCCGCTTCGGGAGCTTCAGATTTCTCAGCAAACTGGAGATGTGTAAAACCCCGCTTACAGATCGCTCCACCGTCCACACCGTCGGCTTCAGACATCTCGAGACACGACCGGTCGTGTCTATATTTCGATCTCAAAATCAAAACGTAGTCCTCGGCAGGACTTTATTTCGCGTCCGCGAACACCCACGCGCGTGCCGGCCGTCACGCGCGTGAGTGTTTTCTCTATCATTCGCGTACGGAAGCAAGGAGACGTACCCTCCCTGCATATAATAAATATTATATGCAGAGAGGTTCCATTAACTTCCGTGTAAAAATCCCACGATGATCGGTCCCTCGATCACCTAACCTGAAACAGAATAAAATAAAGCAAGAAATAAATAAACAGCAAATATTAAAAGATAATAAATATTAAATATAAGTGCAAAAATTAAAAAGTTAATAATAAAAATTAAATATAAGTACAAAAATTAAAAAGTTAGTAATAATTAAATACAAGAGCAAAAATTAAAAAGATAAAAATTAAATATAAAAACAAAATTACATGCAAAATTAAATACAAAAATATATTTATATTCAAAAACTTCCCTGTAAAAATTTAATTTCACGATGATCGGTCCCTCGATGATCGCTTCCTCGACGATCTAACCTGAAACAGAAAAAGAGTAAAATAAACGATGAGAAAAAGATAAAGAGAAAGAAGAAGAGAAAAAGAAAAAAAAGAAACCGAGATTATTTGCGTAAGTGCGCGTGAGACAAGTATAATTCCAAACTATTTGTGTAAAATCAGAGTACCATAATTGAGTTCGATTTTCCCTAGTGAAAGAACGAAACCCGCCTAAGGCCCACACCCGAGGGCCCCTCCCAAGGGTCCCACCCGAAATTAATAATTTATAAAAGTTAATAAGAGTATTTAATATAATAAATAAAAATATATAATCAATAAAAGTAAATAAGAATAAATAAAAATGTCAGCAAACACAAATGCGATAGAAAAGTTTTCTGTGCGTTTTCTTAAATTATTAATTTATAATTTTGATATGTTCAATTTATTTATCTGTGAAAATATAACTAACAATATAAAATGTAATTGATTTTACGTTTACTTTAAATTAAACAGAAGAGATATTTTTGAAAAACATTGAAATATGCAATCATCCACCCGGTAGTACTTGCGATATATGATTATTTATACAATTTCATTAAAGATTTTAGATAACATATAATTTAATTATAAATTTTAGAAATAATTTAGATACAGATGTGAATATATCGCAAGTACTACCGACTAGATAAAAGTATATAACTATAAAGTATATAATCAATATAATAGATAAAGTATATAATTGTCAAAAGTCTATAATTAATAAAAGTATATAAGTAATGAAAGTAAAGAAGGATAAATGGGAATGACAGAGAAGATAAGTGCGACAGAAAAGTTTTCTGTATTCGTGATGCGTTTTTCTATTAATTTTATAACTTTATTAATTTAGAATTCTGATATATTCAATCTATGTATCTGTTAAGGTATGATTAGCAATATAAAATGTAATTGATTTAAATTATTTTAATTGAAATTTGACAGAAAAGAGATTTTGGAAAAAGATTGAAATATGCAGCCATCCGCCCGGTAGTACTTGCGTTATACGATTATTTATACAATTTTATTAAAGATTTTAGATAACATATAATTTAATTATAAATGTTAGAAATAATTTAGACAAAGATTTGAATATATCGCAAGTACTACCGACCCAGGTCCCACCGCTTGGAGGTTGCTGCATCTGGGGACCCGCGAGCTAACGGGGACTCTACTCTAAAATTCGCGTGACCGGCGTGATCAAATAATCGGCGTTCTATAAAACGAAGTCCCCGGTAGGACTTTTAATCGCGCCCGACACTCCCGGGAGTGTTATACTAGCGGTGACTCTACTCTAAATTCGCGTTCGCGGCGTCCACGTACCAACCGAGAATTCAGGCGGCTAACAGGAGGAGGGTCAGTCCACGCTTACGGATAGCAATCCATACCGCTCGGCAGCACACGAACCGACACACGACCGGTCATTATTCGGTTTAGCAATCAAACGAAGTCCATTACCGTAGGACTTTTATTCGCGCCCGAGAACACCACGCTTGTGCCCGCCGACACAGGCGTTAGTGTTCTTCCTATCCTACCCGTATTCGCGTTTAACGATCGAGTATGAACCGACGATACATCAGACCTGAGCCGATATATCAAAATCCATGAAGAGGAGGAGAAGAGAGAGAGAAGAAAAGAAAACTGAAACATGCGCGCACGTGAAAATGAAAGAATTCGAAAGAAAAGAAAGAATGGACATCCGGAAGGTACAATGAAACACATGCACGTGTGAAAACCATGAAATTGAAAAGAGAAGATGGATACACAATATCGCAACAGCCGACTAAAACCAGAGTACGAAAATAGAGCTCTATTTTGCGATACTGAAAGAAGAGACCCGCACAGAAGCCCACGCCCATGAGCCCAACTCATGGGTCCCACCCGAGAGGAACTGCAATAATTAATCTGGAATAATTATCTCAATTATTACAGAGTTTTACGTTTCATTGAATAAAAATGACTGTGTACTTATTGCCGAATATACGGAAGATGTAAGAAAGAATGTAAAATGTGCGAACTTCGACTTTTAATTGGAATTATATGGAAAAGATTTTGGAAAAGATTTTGAAATATGCAGCCATTCGCTCGGAAATACTTGCACCTTATAAGATTTCGATATATAACAAGTACTTCCGACCCAGGTCCCACCGCTTGGAGGTTGCTGCATCTGGGGACCCGCGGGCTAACGGGGACTCTACTCTAAAATCCACGATCCGAGATGCCTTTCCGCTTCGGGAGCTTCAGATTTCTCAGCAAACTGGAGATGTGTAAAACCCCGCTTACAGATCGCTCCACCGTCCACACCGTCGGCTTCAGACATCTCGAGACACGACCGGTCGTGTCTATATTTCGATCTCAAAATCAAAACGTAGTCCTCGGTAGGACTTTATCTCGCGTCCGCGAACACCCACGCGCGTGCCGGCCGTCACGCGCGTGAGTGTTTTCTCTAACATTCGCGTACGGAAGCAAGGAGACATACCCTCCCTGCATATAATAAATATTATATGCAGAGAGGTTCCATTAACTTCCGTGTAAAAATCCCACGATGATTGGTCCCTCGGTCACCTAACCTGAAACAGAATAAAATAAAGCAAGAAATAAGTAAAGTGCAAAAATTAAAAAGTTAATAATAAAAATTAAATATAAAAACAAAATTATATGCAAAATTAAATACAAAAATATATTTATATTCAAAAACTTCCCTGTAAAAATTTAATTTCACGATGATCGGTCCCTCGATGATTGGTCCCTCGATGATCTAACCTGTAACAGAGAAACAGATATAATATTTGTCTATGTGCGTGTGAGAAAAATAGAATTCAGAATGATGAATGTGTATCTCGAAGAGCGGTTCATTCGAAAATCAGAATACAATAATTGAATCTAACTTTTCCTTAGTGAAAGAACGAACCCGCCTAAGGCCCACACCCGAGGGCCCCTCCCAAGGGTCCCACCCGAGAGAAGATAGAGTAGTTAATCAACAATTTAATCAACTATTTAAAATAATTGTTTAATTTAAAGTGTGCAGCTATACGCTCGGTGATAGTGCAATCCCGTTAGGTATTCTACCTGTAAAAGTAAGTAAAGAATATGCTATGTATTTAAATGTTCTTATCTCATTCCCATGTGCACTTTCAGTGGTCCTCACAATTGCCATATTTTATACGTTTCGAAATTATTAATTTAATACAAAACTTAACTTTATAAAACTAAAATTACGGATTTAATTGAATTTTAGGAAAGAAAAATGCGAAAAATTTATTACTTGATTTTAATAATAAAAATGTATAAAATATGTAAAAATTCTATTCGCGGACGCGTGGCAATGTGAGATGGGAGACGGAATGTTACGTAGTCTCAGTTTCTAAAAATAATATTATCATTATATAAGAGCATTTTGAGTGACAACATGGTATAATGAAAGTATGATTAAGAGCCATTCTCGAAATGTTCTGTCGAACCTTCGAAAATAACTCAATAATCTAATAGTTGCCCTCTTGAGCCACAATATGTGGGGGCCTCTTCGGCATATAGCCTCTTCTTTGCTTCGTGCCCTAACCACAACCATAGAACGCATTCGATAATTATCGTCAGTACTAAAGAACTACAACCGATCATTTTCTAAGACATAGAAGAAAACTAATGAATCTAAAGCAACTCTAAACCAAACCTGAAACGAAAAATCGAGAAAGCATCGGAAGGGAAACGAGAATTAATATATTAATTGCTGAAAATCCTAAGCTAAAAATTGATTAATATATTCTATGTTCTACGCGTTGTGATTCTACAAGTCTCTTTATCTTTTATCAATGACTCTACTTTATTCTTTCAAAAGCAATGACTCTATTGAGACTTTTCTTTTATTAACACAATTTCTTAATCTTTATTAAAAATGTTATGAAAAATCATTGGATGCTCCTTCTTACAAACAATTACTCTAATTATTATAAAATAAATTATATAATTTCGTTTGTAATCCAGAGACTATCCATCGCGAAAGTTTTCTTGCTTATTCATTATTAAAATTCGCGAATATCGCGATACTTTACTATTTTCGCGAGAGAAAGTTATTTCAAAATGCATTTAAATATTCGAAATTTCAAATAATTATAATTAACGCGTTTAAGCAAGAAGACTCTATCCTGATCTAATAAATAAATCAAAAAATAACGAACCATTCACGAGTAAATCTCCGAAGAAGTTTACTCGTGGTCACTCATTGCTCTTCTACTAATTAATTACAACCAATCACTCGTGCCGATTCGGACCTTTCGTCCTCGGCATGATTGAGTGATAGGAGGAATTTAAAAATTAACTTACTACTTTAGAAGTTCTGCGACGGCTCCAAAACACTGCACCGCGACTTAGGTCGAAATTGAGGGTGGATGATTCGTAGTTGGTTGAAAATGAGGTAGGTCGACATCGAAGTTGGTCGAGATCCTCTTCGGTGATGCACTGACTCTAATTCGCGGTAGATATTTATTAACGCACGGACACTGAATTTATTTCGCGAAACTCTATTATATATTATAAGAACAGTCTGTGCGACTGTTAGAAAAACAAAAACTTTTACGAACAAACACTGACTCTAACGACTGCATTGCGCGCAGTCTTTGCAAAAACACTTATGGTTTAAGTCGCGAAACGCGAACGAACAAACACTGATTCTACATCGCGATAAATTTATTTTAGCGATGCTAACACTCGATTACATCATTGCAACGCGCGCGACTGCAAAGAGGTTCTGAAACAAAAATACAAACGAAATAATTAGTGTCATTGTTATATTGAAAACTGTATAAACCATTCAAGAAATATGTAATAGAAAAATATATTTACTTTAAGTCTTCGTTGAAACTTGTACACGAAACCGCGTGCTGTGGGATCGGCGATGCGTGCTCGTCAAAATTGAAAGTAAATATGGCCCACGGACTGTCAGTCGTCCTATATATGCCTTCCTTGTCAACACGGGAGGGGAAATTGCCCCACTTCTCAATTTCGATCTGAAACAAAGTATATCGAGTAGAATACTGAAAGAATTAATGATGTACTTACTTTAACCCTTCGGTACTATTGCGGAAACCGCATGCTGCGGAATCGCCGATGCGTACTCATCGCAATTGAAAGTAGATATGAACCACGGAGTATCAGTCGGTCCTATTTATAATTTTCTGGTCGTCTCGGGAGGGGAATGTACTCCCACTTCTCCATATCGATCTGAAACAAAAAATATCACGTAAAATATTGAAAGAATTAGTGATATACTTACAAAAACCTTCGGTACTACTTGCGGAAACCGCGTGCTGCGGAATCGGCGATGCGTGTTCATCGAAATTGTAAATAGATATGAATTAGGGACCGTCAGTCGTCCTATATATGCCTTTCTTGTCAACACTGGTGGGGAAAGTGCTCCCCCTTCTCCATATCGATCTGGAAAAAATATATCGAGTAGAATACTGAAAGAATTAGTGATCTACTTACGATACCCCTTCCTTACACCCTGCGGAAACCGCGTGCTGCGGAATCCGCTATGCATACTCATCGAAATTGTAAGTAGATATGAACGAGGGACCGTCAGTCGTCCTATATATACCTTTCTTGTCAACACGGGAGGGGGGAGTGCTCCCACTTCTCCATATCGATCTGAAACAGAAAATATCACATAAAATATTGAAAGAATTAGTGACGCACTTACAAAAATGTTCGGTACTACTTGCGGAAACCGTGTGCTGCGGAATCCGCGATGCGTATTCATCGAAATTGTAAGTAGATATGGACCAGGGACCGTCAGTCGTCCTATATATACCTTTCTTGTCAACACGGGGAGGGGGAGTGCTCCCACTTCTCCTTTTTTCTCTGAAACAAAGTATATCGAGTAGAATATCGAAAGAATTAATGATGTACTTACAAAAATGTTCGGTACTACTTGCGGAAACCGCGTGCTGCGAAATCCGCGATGCGTATTCATCGAAATTGTAAGTAGATATGAACCAGGGATTGTCAGTCGTCCTATATATGTCTTTCTTGTCAACACGGGGGGGGGGAGTGCTCTCACTTCTCCATTTCGATTTGAAACAAAGTATATCGAGTAGAATATCGAAAGAATTAGTGATGTACTTATAAAACCCTTCGGTACTACTTGCGGAAACCGCGTGCTGCGGAATCCGCGATGCGTATTCATCGAAATTGTAAGTAGATATGAACCAGGGACCGTCAGTCGTCCTATATATACCTTTCTTGTCAACACGGGGAGGGGGAGTGCTCTCACTTCTCCTTTTTACTCTGAAACAAAGTATATCGAGTAGAATATCGACAGAATTAATGATGTACTTACAAAAATGTTCGGTACTACTTGCGGAAACCGTGTGCTGCGGAATCCGCGATGCGTATTCATCGAAATTGTAAGTAGATATGGACCAGGGACCGTCAGTCGTCCTATATATACCTTTCTTGTCAACACGGGGAGGGGGAGTGCTCCCACTTCTCCTTTTTTCTCTGAAACAAAGTATATCGAGTAGAATATCGAAAGAATTAATGATGTACTTACAAAAATGTTCGGTACTACTTGCGGAAACCGCGTGCTGCGAAATCCGCGATGCGTATTCATCGAAATTGTAAGTAGATATGAACCAGGGACCGTCAGTCGTCCTATATATACCTTTCTTGTCAACACGGGGAGGGGGAGTGCTCTCACTTCTCCTTTTTACTCTGAAACAAAGTATATCGAGTAGAATATCGACAGAATTAATGATGTACTTACAAAAATGTTCGGTACTACTTGCGGAAACCGCGTGCTGCGGAATCCGCGATGCGTATTCATCGAAATTGTAAGTAGATATGGACCAGAGATTGTCAGTCGTCCTATATATACCTTTCTTGTCAACACGGGGGGGGGGAGTGCTCCCACTTCTCCTTTTTACTCTGAAACAAAGTATATCGAGTAGAATATCGACAGAATTAATGATGTACTTACAAAAATGTTCGGTACTACTTGCGGAAACCGTGTGCTGCGGAATCCGCGATGCGTGTTCATCGAAATTATAAGTAGATATGACCCAGGGACCGTCAGTCATCCTATATATGCCTTTCTTGTCAACACGGGGTGGGGAAATGCTCCCACTTCTCCTTTTTTCTCTGAAACAAAGTATATCGAGTAGAATATCGAAAGAATTAATGATGTACTTACAAAAATGTTCGGTACTACTTGCGGAAACCGCGTGCTGCGGAATCCGCGATGCGTATTCATCGAAATTGTAAGTAGATATGGACCAGAGATTGTCAGTCGTCCTATATATACCTTTCTTGTCAACACGGGGGGGGGGAGTGCTCCCACTTCTCCTTTTTACTCTGAAACAAAGTATATCGAGTAGAATATCGACAGAATTAATGATGTACTTACAAAAATGTTCGGTACTACTTGCGGAAACCGCGTGCTGCGGAATCCGCGATGCGTATTCATCGAAATTGTAAGTAGATATGAACCAGGGACCGTCAGTCGTCCTATATATACCTTTCTTGTCAACACGGGGAGGGGGAGTGCTCTCACTTCTCCTTTTTACTCTGAAACAAAGTATATCGAGTAGAATATCGACAGAATTAATGATGTACTTACAAAAATGTTCGGTACTACTTGCGGAAACCGTGTGCTGCGGAATCCGCGATGCGTGTTCATCGAAATTGTAAGTAGATATGACCCAGGGACCGTCAGTCATCCTATATATGCCTTTCTTGTCAACACGGGGTGGGGAAATGCTCCCACTTCTCCTTTTTTCTCTGAAACAAAGTATATCGAGTAGAATATCGAAAGAATTAATGATGTACTTACAAAAATGTTCGGTACTACTTGCGGAAACCGCGTGCTGCGGAATCCGCGATGCGTATTCATCGAAATTGTAAGTAGATATGGACCAGAGATTGTCAGTCGTCCTATATATACCTTTCTTGTCAACACGGGGTGGGGGAGTGCTCCCACTTCTCCATTTCGATCTGAAACAAAGTATATCGAGTAGAATATTGAAAGAATTAGTGATGTACTTATAAAACCCTTCGGTACTACTTGCGGAAACCGTGTGCTGCGGAATCCGCGACGCATACTCATCGAAATTGTAAGTAGATATGGACCAGGGACCGTCAGTCGTCCTATATATGCCTTTCTTGTCAACACGGGGTGGGGGAGTGCTCCCACTTCTCCATTTCGATCTGAAACAAAGTATATCGAGTAGAATATTGAAAGAATTAGTGATGTACTTATAAAACCCTTCGGTACTACTTGCGGAAACCGTGTGCTGCGGAATCCGCGACGCATACTCATCGAAATTGTAAGTAGATATGGACCAGAGATTGTCAGTCGTCCTATATATACCTTTCTTGTCAACACGGGGTGGGGGAGTGCTCCCACTTCTCCATTTCGATCTGAAACAAAGTATATCGAGTAGAATATTGAAAGAATTAGTGATGTACTTATAAAACCCTTCGGTACTACTTGCGGAAACCGTGTGCTGCGGAATCCGCGATGCGTATTCATCGAAATTGTAAGTAGATATGGACCAGAGATTGTCAGTCGTCCTATATATACCTTTCTTGTCAACACGGGGGGGGGGAGTGCTCTCACTTCTCCATTTCGATTTGAAACAAAGTATATCGAGTAGAATATCGACAGAATTAATGATGTACTTATAAAACCCTTCGGTACTACTTGCGGAAACCGCGTGCTGCGGAATCCGCGATGCGTATTCATCGAAATTGTAAGTAGATATGGACCAGAGATTGTCAGTCGTCCTATATATACCTTTCTTGACAACCAGGGGGGGGGGGAGTGCTCCCACTTCTCCATTTCATTCTGAAAGAAAATATTTCGCGTAGAATATCGATAGAACGATATATATGATATAATTCTGCAGTTACATTAACTCTTTGTTTCTACTTGTGTAAAACGCGTACTGCGATAACTGTGCTGTGTACTCGTCGAAATACAAAGCGATACTGAACTTGCACTAGTCAACGTCGGTCAAAGGACTTACTTTGTTTTCTTCTCGCGAAGCCAAGTATCCCCACTTTGCTATTTAATTGTAAGAGAAAATAAGATATATAGAATGAAAGAAAGAAGAGGCTATATAATAATACATTTGCATGAACTCTTCGTTAATACTGGCAGGGATCGTGTTTTTTGAGAGCTGCGATTTGTAGTCGTCGGAGTACAACGGGAAAATGAAGTAGTACTGTCAAAATCGGCAATGATACGACTTTGTTTTGTTGTCGTGCGTAGCCGAATATCGGCAGTGTGATTTAATAAGAAAATAAAATGAATTAGAATATAGAATATGGAAAGAATGAATGATACAATAGTGTACTTGCTTTAACTCTTCGTTACTACTTACAAGAATAGCATCCTGTAAGATCTGTGATGTTTACGCATCGAAATACAATGGCAAATTGATCCAATAATTATCAAAGTCAATCAATGTTTCGTTTTGTTGACGTCACCCATGTTTCAAACTATCGCTTTAACAACGATCACATGTAAAAATTTTAACAGAAAAAGAAGTGAATTTATTATTTGTTCACTGTGTTCTCAGATGTGTAATATTTAACTGAATTTAGTATTGTTTAAATATTGCTTTATTCAACTGCTCGTATTGTTTAAATAAATATCAATTTCTCGACGCTTAATTAATTTTGAAGCTCGCAAATTAAGAGTAGGAAGAGCTTCGGTCGGAACATAGAGGTAGTTGATCCAATAATTGTCAAAGTCGATCGATGAATCGATTTTGATGACGTCACGACTAACCCAGAACCGCCATTTTCAAACTTAAGTTTAAAAAAAATTGTTATATAAAAATATACTTACTTCGTTGATACTTGCAGAAAAGAATTTTGAGAAAGCTCCGATCTTTATTCGTCGAAATGCGAAAAGAAACATACAAGGTCAACCACGAGGCCGCTTTTAATTATGTTACAATAACCTAATATCGCGAGTTCTGAGATATTAACATTTCTGATTAATGTTATTTTCTGTTTATCGCGTGTTACGAATTGTGTAACGTTTAACCGAATGCACTATTGTGTAAATATTAGTTTTTTTAAATATTTAACTTCACGGACATTATAGATCGTTTAAATAATTTTTAATCAATCGAACATTCAAATTGTTTAAATTAAACCGTAGGGTAAGAATTTTGATGTTCACTCGTCGAAATATAAAAGAAAACTGGTTCGGAAATCGTCAAAGTCGTTCGTCTATACTTTTTAGTTGACATTGAACACAGTCAACTATTTCGAGTTATAATTTGACTCTTGTGAAATATTAAATGAAATTTTAATATTAACACAATTTTACGATTGTTAATTTAAATATTGATTATATTCTGTTTCTACATATATACATTACATTGTTAAAATTAATATACATATAATACATAAAAGGATTAAAAGGTTTCTGAATATCTTAAAAAGCTTTATTTTTATACATAAGCTATTCTCTAAAAAACACCGTTTCTATATACGATTTTTTTCAAAGGAAATAAAGCTTTTCCAAAAATTCATGAAAGCCGTGTCCTCGTTAGAACCATGAGATGGAGAGACACTCAAAATTATTTTATTCGTTTTCTTATGTTTTTGCCATATGTACATGTAGATGTAAAGTACAAGATCGTTTTGATTTAGAATTTGACATCCAGTATCATTGCCGTTTCTTAATGTAGTTATTTGTATTCTTCTTGTTATAATTCTAAATCTCCGATAAATAGGTTAACATGCATTCTCAGTCACATATTATTGGTGTCCCATTTTCAAGAGGCTGCCGATTGAATTTGACTTTTCCAACATTGTGGTGCTAATTCATCCAGTCTATGATCTAAGAAGTTAACACAATTTGTTAACTGAGTTACCATAGTTTCTACCGCACGTGTATGAGAAGAAGTCATATTAGGTAAAAATGATTCTACCATCATCACCTGCAAGCATTTACTACTGTTTATCTCAGGTGCAAGTATAATTAGAAAACATTTAAAACAACTTTGCATAATCATAAGCGAATAAACGTAAATATATCGTTACCCGTTTTTCTAAATTGGCAAGTTTAGATTTGAAAGCATCTAAATAACCAGGTGGTAGGCTCCGTTCTTCTACAGGACCTAAATTTAGAAATGAAGAAAGACATAAATTAATACAGTTACATATATTCTTGATTCATTAAACACAATAATGCTACAACTTACAAAATTGATGTACTCCGACAACATCAATGATAAAAGGCCTGTAAACCATTAATTTTCTCTCAGAAAATGAACATATTGTACATTTCTGATTTATTTTATGCTATTATTAATCTAATT
Organism: Vespula vulgaris; assembly: GCF_905475345.1. Taxonomy (NCBI): domain Eukaryota; kingdom Metazoa; phylum Arthropoda; class Insecta; order Hymenoptera; family Vespidae; genus Vespula; species Vespula vulgaris. The sequence goes on along the minus strand of NC_066599.1, from coordinate 1,188,265 downwards.
TTTGATAAACCATCAATTTGTTATACTTGTCTTTGTGGGATCCTCTAAGCAAAGAAGACAATGGTATCAAATTATTATCGTGTCTTCTTATTTTTAATACTTTATTATTATCTTTTTCTATACCAGCCCAATAATAAATAGATATTCTTAATTCATCCAACGTTACTCCAGGTACAACAGTAAAACAATTTAAAGTTGTTTGTAACGTATCGTTTTCTGATTCTAAAAACAAAAATAATAATATATATTAATTAATATAAAGATAAACAGTATATATTTTACAAAACGATATACTTCAATTATACTTAACATATGTTAATTTTATTATCTCGTAACCTTTTTTGTTTAGAGATCATATGTTTGTATAATTATCTTTTACATATATATTTATATATATATATAAAATAACATATAATCGTAAACTTACCAATTTGATCGTACCTACGTATCAATATCCACATATTTATTTCACTCACACCCATTTTGTTTTTTTTTAAAATATAATAATAAAATAGTGTAATATTCAGAACGATATGTTACACCGACAAATTAATGTATCAACGAGTTTAATTAATTATTGATACATTAATTAAAAATATTTACAATACTTTGGAAGATATAGAAAAATATTTTTATATATAATAATCTTTAAACTGCTTTGAACTAATAACATATAGTCAAAGTTTCAAGAGCGGAAACTAACTTCTAGCTTTTATCTAATCCGCATGAAACACGATTTTCTTTTGTGTCGTATCGCGGATACGAGGAACGTACGAGAACCGATAATATGAATCAGAATGTACGAAAATACATAAATTTATATGTATTTTATATAAGTATGAAAATTTTCATATACATATATATATATATATTTCTCTTTATTCGTTGTATGCATATGTGTGCGTGTGTCTACACAATCTTTTTCTTATCATCAAATCTGTCCTTCCTTTTTAATTTTCCCTTTGACGAATTTAAAAAGAACAACGAATTTAAACTTAAGAAATTTTTCTTAAAAGCATTTCGTAACTGATTCTCGTCTCGCATAAAAATTTAAAAAGCGATTGGATCTAGATAATTTAGAGAACAAGGGTCTGATGAGTCGTCAGATTAGATAAATTATGAAAGTGACTAATTAAGCTGGATACTGCATACTTAAAACGTCGTTTCGTATTTATAACATCCCTTCGAAAAAATATTTTATACGATTTATCATTATAAGATTCTATTTATTAATACAATAAATATTCTGGGAATAAAATTGCTTAAATATTCAATTTCAAATAAGATATTTTTTTTAAGGGGAAATATTGTATTAGTTGACTTTTAACGTTATCACCGTCATGATTTTTTTCTTATTTAATCTTACCTAGACTATCTGGGTTGACTGATTCGCCTCCCTAACTGGAAAGACCCTTTGCACCCTTAATATACACCCTTCTACAAACAGTAACGAACGACGAAATAACCCCTTAGGCGCCACACGCAAACCCTTCCATGTAATAGCAATAGCTTTGAAACGCATTTCCTTATAACTTCTCCGATCAAATACGATAATCTTACGATATAATCGACTTTATTATTCTTTCAAAAAAAAATGTCATTCTCATTTTTCAACTTAAATTAAAAACTTGTTAATCATACAACATTCGTTAGTAACATCACACAATTATATTTACATCTTCTTTATTATTATATCTACTGTTGAAAATTACTATTAAAATATACATAATATTCAATTTTGTAACGATCAGAACAATTATACTTATCGCTAATTGCGCGCCATATTTGATTTATTTATATCCCTATCAAGGAAGTAGTTGTATTCAAAATTTGAAGATAATTGAAAGGAGAAATAAGACGAATGAAGGTAAAATTTTATTGATGGTATTTCGTATAGATTAAATTACTTTTCGTATGAAGATTATTCCGTTTAAATTCATTCTCTTCTTCTACAATAAAAAAAAAAAGTAAAATTAATTGAATTCTTTCAAATATTTCGATTTATTTATATTTTGACTTATCTTGCTTTTGTAAGATTCGATATATCGTTTTTTTTATTTTCTTTGTATAAGAAGCTCTCTCTCTCTCTCTCTCTCTCTCTCTCTCTCTCTCTCTCTCTTTCTCTCTCTCTTTTTTAAAGCGAACGGTCGCAGAACACGAATAATATAGATATAAAACATAGGTGTGTTGAATCGAAGATGCTTTTTGGTCACGTGTCTCAAAATGACGTCATAGAAAATGGACGTGTCTACAGCCACTTCCGAATTCGAGATGTCGCGATTCATAGCGTCGACTAACATCCGGCCACGTTAAAATAGATTATTTGAAGTAAATTTTGTCTGGGAGTCGACTATTCCGTCGCAAATACGATTTGCTGAGAGAATTGTAGTTCGTAGAAGGTGTGTGTAAATGTGTGTTTAATAATAATTAGATAAATTAAATGAAACGGAGAATGGATTACTGGTCGACATGGATGCTTATTGTTTCAATACTTTTTCACACTGTTTTACTTACGGGTGGCGTCGAGTTAAGCTTCGAATTGTCTGATAATGCAAAAGAATGTTTTTATCAAGAAATTGAAAAGAATGTTTCTTCGACGCTTGAATTTCAGGTACTGTATCTGTCCTTTTAACGAAACTTATTTCGTTTTAATTTTCATACGTATATATATTTGAAAATTACGTAAGTTAAATCAACGTTTAACAACATTCTATGATATACATTAATGTATTTACTTAAGATATTATCATTACTCATATTTACTGCAAATGTCGATCTGTTTTTTATTGAATTAGGTTGTGACCGGTGGCCAATATGATGTAGATGTTACATTAGAGGCACCGAACAAAGAAATCATTTATAAACAAGTAAAAACACAATTTGACTCTCATCCATTCGTACCAACTATGTCAGGAGTATATAAAGTATGTTTTAGTAATGAGTTTTCTACGTTCTCTCATAAGCTTGTATATATGGATTTCCAAGTTGGAAATGAATTACCACTTCCCGGTCTTGGAGAACATGTCACTGTTATGACTCAAGTAGGTATAAGAAAGTCATTTAAATCACTGAGATAGATACAACATAATAAATACATTTACTTTTCTGTTACTCTTTAGATGGAGTCATCGGCACAAGTAGTGCATGAAAATCTAAATAATATTCTTGATTACCAAACGCATCATCGATTAAGAGAAGCTCAAGGCCGTAAACGAGCTGAAGATTTAAATGAACGGGTCTTATGGTGGTCCTTGATGGAAACCGTTGCTATTATTGTTATTTTTATAGGACAAGTGTACATTCTCAAGAACCTCTTCACAGAAAGGAAACCCTACCAAAGGATTTAGCAAGATGTAAGAAATTTTTGTTACTTGTGGCTGAAATAAAAAGGCAACATATCCATCTAAATAATCTGGTCAGTGGTGATACACACTCGAGAACTTTGGATGTTGTCATGATTGTTAGTGGAACACAGATATCGTGATGTGTCTTTTCTACATCTATGCCAAAGTTAAAGACTTGGCAAGACAAAAGAAAGAATACAACATGAAAAAGATGTTTGTTTTATTTTATTTTTTTTTCTTTTCTTTTTTTTTTTTTTTTTGTATATTCTGAAAGAGGATTGCTGTGAGATACATGCGTCCTTAGCACATTAATTTATGAGATATGGAACATTTTCTCGCGGGTGTCGTTAGAACTATGAGCCATCAAAGAAGAAGGTGCAAGTGTTTGGAATGCCATACATTTTAGCACTGTAAACTCCTAAGTTGTAGTTATATTGACATAAACGGTACAAGAGACACTGACGTACTTTGTCAAGTTTTTCTTACTGTGAATGTGTAAAATAATAAATTAAAATGTTTGGGCGCAAATCTTTCTTGTAAAAGTATAAACCTTTTACCTTTGTAAGAACATTGTAATGGATAGATAAAAAAATAACAAAAATAATACAAATTCAGGTACTAATGTACTGATATCTATCTGCAGTTCGCACAATACTTTTTTTCTTTTTAATAAAGTACTTATAAATTAATAATACTAATAAAATAACAGCGTGTCAAGATATCGGTGGTGTAATTAAAGCAGTTGATTCAGCACATGGACTTGGCCAACCACAAAAAGGATAAGTTCCTAAGAATTAAAAAATGAGAGATAATAATATAGAATAATATATGATTTAAAGATAACAGAAGATAACTAACCAACGAGAACAGGATAAAATGGTGGTGGACTGCATAGAACCGGTGGAGTTGGTAAAACGTTACGCGCTTCATATTTCAAACCACCAAATCTTACAGAGGTAGTAATTTTAGGTTTGACTTTACAAGGTGAACCAAATTTTGGTGGACATTGAATCCATGGGGAATATTGTCTCCAAATGGTACAAGGTGAACATGGAGAATAAGGAGTACATGGCATGCATACTGAACTATTATAAAGAAAAAAAAAAAAAGAGAAATTTTAATGAAAATAAAAAAAATATTAAATTTCTATCATAGACTTACCAATTGTCATTGCCTTGACACGTTATTGGCATTTTTATTTATTTATTTTACAAATTCACAAGAAGTAAACACAGAAAATTTATTTTCAAAAAAGAAGTCAAAAAGCACAAAATAATTAACAAACAAATAAAATTTCTTTATAAAGCGAGTAACTTCAGGAGATATTGATTGTTGACGAGTATAATGAGCTCGAAATAATTGATATATAAGCATTCGTTTACATATTATTTTGTGAAAAATGTTACACCTCGTTCATTTTTTCGAAAATTTCTTTTTTTATTCATCAAATTTGAATTAATTTCACGAAACTATTTGACGGTACAATTTGAATGTGTGTGAATAGGGCCGAGATATTGATAGGTAGGTTAGGCTATGAATCTACTCTCAATGCGTATTGATAGGGACGGCTAACGCTTCAAAGAGGCCCTGTGTATATATGTGCATATATATACATACATATATATATATATATATATATATATATATATTATGTTATGTATATGTATAAATGTATGTATACATATGCACTCTTTCGTAACTCGTAGCAAGGAACGCGCTTGAAATTCGAAAGAAGCCCGTCGTTCTATGTAAGTAGATATATATTCATGTACATGAAGTTTGTAAATGGGCCATTTATTTTGAGCTCCGTACATGACAAGTTTTCAACGGGTTTCTTCGACGTTTTCTTACTCTGCTTTATACACTTCTCAGAAAATGCGTTTCAATTTTCGTTTTCTATATCACCGGGCTATCTTAACCTCTTTAGGATCGATTATTTTCTAATATTAAAAAGGTAACTATCTAATGTACGATCGAAGTTACATATTAAAATTTCAAGTAAATAGTAAATTACAAGGAGAAAAAGATAACTTGAGAAACATTTAGAATACGTAACCAACAAAATAATTAACGATATTACATACTTGACGAATATTTGAATTCCCAACAAATTCAAATATACATATACATATCAAATTGTTTCATATTCGAAATAAACCTTGATATAGTTATCGTCCTATAGAAACGTTAATTGGAAGATTTTATGAATGAAAAGGGAAAGTTCGTAAATTAATAAATATCTTATTTGTTCCTTTTTATTTTCTTTTTTTTTTTTGGAGGGAAAGAAAAATACATCGAAAACGAGTTACACGAAGGTAGGCGTAGGGTGTAAAATACGATAGCGACGGTAGTGATGCTAAGACTGAAGTAGTAGTGGTTAAATGTATGTTCTTGTATACACGATCGCATATGCGCGCGCAGGAGTGTAGTGGGGAGGGGGGAAGGTCGCGCGCGGGAATAGCTGTTGCGAGCTGGATAGGAGGGGGGAGGTACGGTATCGCGACGTTCGCACGAAGCGTGTTGCACGAGTTTTCAAACGGCTACGTAAGGAGGCAGGTCGTTCTCGGTTCCTTTTTCTCTCTGCCTCCTTTTTCATCGCTACTTTTACGTGTTATTTTATTATATATATCTTTTCTCATTTCTTATTTTATTCTTCTCTGGAACATCGATCGACAGATTTTTGGATCGAGCAACGTGCATCAAGTGCAGACTTTTGTGAGATTAGAAAAAGAGGATCGAAGAAATCAAAAAGAGTGATTTTCGTTGGTTTTCATCATCATCGTCGTCATCGACGTCATTTCTCATCGTTTGGTCAACATCGTTCCAGTCCAAACTTCGAAAAAAGTAAGTTTTCCTTTTATTCTATTATTTGAACGATTTTTTTTTTTTTTTATAGATGTTCGATCGTCCTAACGCGTTTGTTCGTTTTATATATTTATTCGATTGATTTCGTTCATAAATAATATCTGTATATAACGTGGAAAGAACAAAGAATATTTCGATATTTCCTGTGATTTGTAAAATGCATCATGGAGAGTGAAAAACAGTAGGAAAACGCGCCAAGTATATATCTATAAGAAAACAAAAGAAGATAGATTGCACGTTACGAAACAAAGATGGTCGACCTGTTCGCAAATGCATCGAATTGTAGGTATTCGACATTAATAGTAATTTTCTTTGTTTATTCGTATTTACAGGAATATAATAGTATTAGTAAGAAAGTTTGCGTTCGTTGACCTGACACTCATCTAGATTTAAGTATACTCATAATATATGAAATCCATTTATATCAGTCGATCGAAGAATTGATTTTATGGTTATTAATTATAAACGAATGTGTGTTTTATATATATACATAATGACGTATTAAGTCCATATTTTAAGATTACATTTTCATCGCTTTCGTCGTTAATATACGCGATATAATATTCGTCGTACATTTTATTTCCAAGAATTTCCTATATAAACACAGACAGAAAGGTCCTTCGCATGAAATCACAGTAAACTATTAGTCATAATGTAATTATAATAGCTTTTTTCTATTTCTTTTTGATTTTCTTATTTACAAATTGCGACTCTTAAATTACGACTCCGTTTCATTTGAATGTTTCGTAAACGATAAACAAAAGTGATATTAAAGGACGAATACCAAAACATTATTATTGTTTTTAGAACAAAAAATATTTAACAACGGTTATTGAACTTTCTATTGTTCTTTCGATAGATAGACATTGTAACACGAGATCGTCCTTCAACACGCATTATCATTCGCAAGAATAATTTCGCATAATATATTTCCAAGCATATCGAATTACTTATTTAATATTTTTATCATTCTAAGCTGGTAAAGATAAATGATAATCATTGAATTATTTCTTTTTACAAGGATTTCGAGTCAACCTGTTGAATTTTATAAATAATAAAAAGAAGACATTTTTAATCTCTTCCAATGGAAACCATCTTTAATCTCTTAATTCCTTTTAGCTCAGAAAAAAAGTTATGTCCATGATTAATAAATCGAGTTGAAGTAATTAATAAATGCGAGTTAACTAATTCAAGCTAATTTCCATTGCAGAGATTGATGCATTATAATTGCAAAGATCGTAAGAGATTACTTATCTAATATACATTGTTACATGATTGTAAATATCAAATCTTTTCTCTCTCTCTCTCTCTCTCTTTTTTTGTAACGTTAAACAAAAAGATTTTAATTTTAAGTTAAATACAATGGAAAATGGGATATAATAAAATAGGAATATAGAAATAATAAAAAACGTACGTATATACGTTTTGGATACGTATATGCGAATATAAAAAAATATATATATATTATACATATATAAATTCGCAATGTAGAAGTACGGTCAGATTTTAGTTTGGCTTCTTTCTATCGCACGTGAAACGCAACGCTCTTACGATCGATCTTACGTCCAAGAAACAACTCGGTTTCATCGTCGTCGACATCGGACGACGACGACGACGACGACGACGACGACGACGACGGGTCGATGGCCCGTGGAAATATAATTATATATACATCACACACGCCAATGACGAATACAACGATCACGTCAATAACTTGAATATACATATGTTTATATGTATATATATATATAATACTATCTATGTAATGGGTCATAGAAATGATTAGAAACTTTCGAAATCCTATTAATCTCGTTTTCTAGATTAATATATATATATATATATTTGTATGTGTGTGTATGTATATATAAATTAAATAACGAATTTGAATTTTATAGTAAAATTTATGGATAATAATATAATTTATAGTTGTATCTCTCTCTCTCTCTCTCTCTCTCTCTCTCTCTCTATCTATCTATCTATCTATCTATCTATCTATCTATCTATCTATTTATTTATCTATAATATATATTTATATATGTATATATTTCTTCCTGTATCTATCTATCGATCTATCTTTCTTTTTCACACATTAATTTGGATTTTATATAAAATAAGAGACTCGTTCTCGTTTCGTTAGCTTCACATTGAAAGGAAAGAGAGAAAGGATGAGTTTTAAGATCTTCTTTCTCTCTTTATTAAAATAACCTAGGTATAAGTATAACTTATGTTAGAGCTACCCTACCTATATCTTTTTCTTCTTACAATCAAGACTGGTTCCAGTTATGGAGCATGGAACGCACACCGCAGACGTGCTCGGTAAAGCAGCTACATGCGTTTGCTCTCTTTTTCTCTCTCTCTCTCTCTCTCTCTCTCTCTCTCTCTCTCTCTCTCTCTCTCTCTCTCTTTCTCTCTCTTTCCTTTCCTCCTTCTTTCACGGAAATTATCATAGAAGAACGGACGATTTCTCTGTAAAATTCATCATTTACGATCGGTGCTTGGTTTTCTTTCTTTCTTTCTTTTTTTCTTATTTATTCGTAATTATGTACATGAGAGAGAGAGAGAAAGAGAGAGAGAGAGAGAGAGAGAGAGAAAGAGAAAGCTACGATTTTCTCGTAATTAAAGCGATATTGATCGATGAATTATTATTTATTATTATTATTATTATTATTATTATTATTATTATTATTATTATTATTATTATTATTATTATTATTATTACTGTTTTTCTTCCTTTTTTTTCTTAACTAGAAGCGAAATTTCATAGCAAGCAATTCGTTTAAATCGACTTCAAGAAGAAATTCTCGATTGCGATTATAATTATTTATTTCTCAGTAACGAAAAGATATTTCTTTTTATTTTTTAAATCGATGAAACCTTGTAACATCTTTTATATGAAACCTTTATAGCATATGTGATTTCTCTTGTAGAAATGTAGTTATAATATTTATTTAACGTGATCGTGAAATTAATTAATATAAATAACTCGAGATGGATAATTTCTATTTGATATTTTAGGAATAATGAAAAGCGAGAAAGAAAAATTGTGAATCGAATTGTTAATTATTGATTTACGAAGGTGAATTAGATACATACATGCATACATATGCACATACGTACATATACATACATGCTTACCTTGAAGCGTGAAAAACAAATTAATCCTGATGTACCTTGCGATAAATTAGTTCACCAGCCGTGCAGTCCTAATTACTGTTGCAGTTAAGAGGAAGAGAAAGAACGATAGAGTGAGATAGAAAAGAAGTTAAAGAAATGAGCACGTTTGTATTTACAACAGTGGGAGGATTTCGTAACGAGCGAGGAATTCTTATGGCGCTTTTAAAATGAAAAGAAGATGAAGATATACTTTACTTAAGAGAAAGAGAGCTAGAAAGAAAAAAAGAAAGAGAGAGAGAGAGAGAGAAAGAATAATATGAAATTAACTCGCGACCCAGATCATTCTCTTCTTTCACTAGTCTTCAGCTGATTTCATTTTTTTTGCGTGACATATAACATGAGTTATACGCGTGTCGTAAATAACAGATTTTTCTTTTTTGTTTATCGATCTTTTTTGTCCAGATCGTTTATAATATATACGCATACAAATATACATAAGAAATTATCGAAATGATAGATAAAAAAGAAACCATATTGTTCTGTTTCTTTTTTATTCGCTCATTCATTAATTCATTCATTCATCGTTCGGTTGAAATTGGACAGTGTAAAAATGTTTTAATGCTTATGTAAAATAGTTTGATGAGATACATATGTACGCGTCTCTATGGATTGGGGAAAAAAATTCGTCGAGGATTTCCGATAACGATGGGGAGAAAAAAAATTGAACGAGTTGGACGAGTTTCAATGTATAAAAAAAAAAGAGAGAGAAAGAAAGAAAGGAAAAAAATAAAATGGAAAAAGAGAGAAAAAATCGTAGAAGGGTGATTCAACGAACGAGTAGGGAGAAGATTGAACAAAAAATAAAAATGTTGAAAGAGGAGGATGTATAAAAACGAATATATAAAAGTTGAATTATATAGGTCGAGAGTTAATTTTGCATCGTTCTTTGGTCATCGATTATTCAATTTAGTACATTTACAATATCGCATATTGTATTGTACTTTTATATAATGGTATTTATATATTTGTCTCTATCTTTCTTTTTTTTTTTTCTTTCTTTCACGTTTTACATTTATGAACTTGTATGCATTTTTACAAGTATATCTTGTAAAAATCAAAAACGTATTTGAATATCTTGCTTTTTGTTAACAATTTTTTTTTTATTTCTGTATATATTTCTATCTCTTTCTCTCCTTTTTATTTTATTTTATTTTTTTTATTTTTATTAAGACAAAGTAGTATATATATCTTCTCGTGGCTTTCGATTCCCAGGATGCAGCGAAGACGGACGGTCTCTCTCGGTTGGAATTACCGTGAACGTATTAGATTTCTATTTCCGCAAACTGGTGTGTGTGCGTACGCGTGCATGCGCGCTCGATCCTCGATTTAAATTAGTTGAAATTAATCAAAGCACAATATATATGCCTGTGCGTATATTTATTTTGAAAAAAAAAAAAAGTTCTCTTTCAAAATGTTTCTTTTTTATTATCGTTCTTTTCGATAGATCGATCGTTATAAATCAAAATTTAATAGAGAAGTATTTTGTAACAGACATACGTATTTTATTTCTATTTTTTTTTCCATTTCTTTCTTCTCCTTTTTTTTTGTTATTTTTATTTTCGTTATATTCCCTCTCGAGAGTTATTTCGATTTTATTTATACATGGATTACAACGTTCGATGATGCAGGTCAACATTCCAGCTACGTTTACTTTTATAGCGATCTCGTCAAACCGGTCGGCATTCTCGCCAAGGATTTTCCCATTTTTGGGTTGGAAGTTAAAAAAAAAAAAAAGAGGGAGGAAAGATAAAGAAACGAAGGAGAAAGGGAAAAAGTAAGGTCTGGCGCGAATGTATTTTAACTTTCGATCGATATGGCATTTATCGATAATTTTTTCAGCGTTGACTCAGAAACTCACGCACGCAATGATATTTATTCCTTCTTTTTGTTCGTTTACGTCGATTTCTCACTGATCTAGATCATGGTTACTTAAGTATCATAGTACGATAATGTTATCTGTCTGATTGCAATAATAAAATAATTAACATACATAGATATACAAAGCGATCAAATACATACAATAATACATAATACGTAATCGTGTGATTATAATAATAATGATTATGTAAATTTCACTGATGGAGTAACGAAAAACTTGTATGAAAAAGAATCTCGATTCGTTCTCGTAATTAATTTTATTATTATTAACATTTTTTTTAACTTTATGAAGTTATAATTTAACTCGATTAAGGATCACAAGTATAACAGCGGACATAGTACTCGACACGTAGCCATTTCCCTTGGACAATCGATCGGAAGTTGTAGGAGAGCGATTCTCTTCTCTCTCTTTCTCTCTCTCTCTCTTTCTCTCTCTATCTCTATCTCTATCTATCTATCTATCTTTTGCCTTTCTCTATCTCTCTGTCTCTTTCTTTCTCCCTTTCGAAGTTGCACGGCTATCGCTTGGAGCTATCGTACGAGCACAAGTGGCCGCGTGCAGAAAGTGCAAATGCAACGACGGAGAGGGCGCAGTAAACCTCCCCTCCTTCTCTCTCTTTCTCTCTCTCTCTTCCCCTACCCTTTTTTTTTCTTTTTCATCTCCAACAAAAGCTCCATCAGGAGGAGGAAACACGCGAGGGAGAGAAACGCGAAACGCTTCAACGTTTCATTCGCGTAGCCGCTAATAATGAATCCGTGTGCGTCGGCTTGTTCTTTGTGGGTTTCATTTTCTTTTTTTTTTCTTTTTTTTTTTATTTTTCTTTTTCTTTTTTTTTCCTTTCTTTCGTTCTTTCCCTTCTTCCTCCTACTTCTTTCTTGCACGCTTGCTTTTTCCTTTACTCTTTATGCGTATTTTTATGTGTATATATATTCTTTTTTTTTTTTTTCATTTCGATATGTACAATATCGTGTAATTCTTATTCTAGATATTTAAATCTTCGTTCTTTCTCTTTTGTTATTCTTGTCAGAAAAAAAAGGATTGTCAGAAATGAAAAGAAACGAGAGAAAAATTTTCGTCTTTTTCTCTCTCCAGTTTGATCTCCGAATTCTCCTGTCATTGTTCCGATTATTATTATTATTATAATTATAATTATTGTTATCATAGAAGAAGAGAAGGAGAAATGAGGAAACTTTCTTCGTGTGATACTCGAACGTTCGTGAAAGCGAGAATAATGAAAGATGGATTTACGGTCGTTCTCGATCGAAAATCATCATCCTTTTCTCTCTTTACGGATCTTATCCGCTCGTAGAATTTTCATTTTGTCTGATCGACTTTCATTCGTTGAAAAGGGATAGATAAAAGATCATGGCCGAATGTCGACGACGATGATTATCTCTTTTTCTTTTCTTTTTTTCTTTTTTCTTTTTTTTTAACATCAATTGTTCGAAAAAAGATTGCACCATTTTATAATTTTATGTAATGATTCTTATAGATTATTATAAAAAACTTTTATATATAAGATAATTTCATATATCCATGTATAATGAAGGGAAATAATTATTTTTTCCTAACGAAATATTTTTTTTTTCTTTCCTTGGAAGAAATCAATTTCTCTCTTGTTAATTTTGGCATCATTTTTTTTTTGTTTCTTTTTTATTTTCTGGAAATAATTTGGTAATATTCATTTTCCTTTTGAATCTAATGCATCGTTGTAACATCATTGTTTTAGAAAATAATCGCCGGGAATGTCCGTGCACGGTAAAATAAGGTGTCGCCAAGGCGCGGCCAACTCAAGGAGCGATACGTAAATGAAGCCAAATGAGAGAGGAATGACGCTTCCAATATCGAGCTATGAGAAGCTTCTCGACCAAGTTCGAGAGCTTACTCACGAGACGAGACTGTTGCAACGAGACTTGCATTCTGCTCTCTACAACGCGAACATCCCGGCAGACGTGAATCACAATTTTAATTACGAGAGACGCGATTGTAAAAAAGGTAAGTCGAATGAAATCCGTCAAAAAAAAAAAAAGAAAAAAAAATGCGAGATAAACTATATAGAGAAGATTTTGAAAGAAGTTCATAATATGAATCTATTCTATAGTTTTCTTTTTTCTTTTTCTTAAAAAAATGTATATTATTCAATATGTAAACTACGACATTTTTAAGAATTACCCTCTATATGAATAATATGAAATTTATAATATTACTTGAAATAATATATAGCATGTATACATTTGTAATTTTTCTTATATATATATATATATACTATTTATTTGATGTATACTATTTATACTACATGTACCATACTAATAGTATAACATATTATTAAAATCTCTATTTAACATGATATCTTTTGTGAAAAATTCTCGATCTTGATCTCGATTTTTTTATTATATTCGGAAATATCTTAGAACGAATGTTAGACATACCATTTTCAAAGAATTTGCCGCGCATCCGCGATTACGTCGCGTTATCGTCGCCTAGAGAGAAAAAGAGAGAGAGAGAGAGAGATGCGTGAAACTCGATTTAAACTATCACGAAGAGGATCGTGACACGTGCTATGTCTAGCGCACGGCGTCTGGACGTTGAAGAGACGACGATGGCTTTGGATCGGTGCCACGAGAGCTACGGTGCTACGGTGCTTTCGACGAGAAAGAAACCGTCTGAAAGAAAATAAAAATATATTAGATGAATCTCGGAGATGTTTGAAATAAAACTAAAAGTTGTAAACAATTCTAACAGTTTCATATAAAAATATAAAAATGTAATAATACAACTTATTTTAATAATTATTATAGAGAATGATTTAAGTAAAGTATTACGAACTGTTTTCATTAAAATCGTTTTATCGATCTGAATTTTTTTATTATTATTATTATTTTTTTTTTTGAACATTAAACGTTACCACGATATTAATTAATTAATAACAACGACTATCCCAATAATTTTTCTCGATTCGATTTCATTCATTTTGAAAATGTTTCTAACGATTTCGAACGAAAACGAATTTGTGAAAACACTTTACGTGAACCACCTTGTAAATATATCTATATTTTATATATATATATAAATTAATTAATTGTTACATATTAATAAACTAATGATACAAATAAAAGTAGAAGCAGCCTGACAGTCTGGTCTTTTGGCTCGGTGACAATTGAGAAAGAGAAAAAGAGAGGATAAAACGTTTCTACGAATTTTGCGCGCAAATCTTTCTTCTCTATCTAACTTGGAATACATACGCACACAAATAGAAAATCCCATTACTATTTCTATTTTATTTGGCACGTATAAAAGGAAATTTAGGTATGTGACATAATACTAGAGGTGAAAGGTGAAAAGAGAAAGAGAGAGAAAGAGAGAGAGACGTATTTCGAGCAAGTAAACGAGATCTTCGATACATTCGCGTGTGCGAAATGTTTGTATGCGCGAGCGACCGAGATAAACAGTAGATAGAGACATGCATAATGAGAGAAAAAAGAGGAAAAGAGAGAGAGAGAGAGAGAGAGAGAGAGAGAGAGAGAGACAAAGATATATAGATAACATTGCGTAAAGTCTTGAAATTAGAAACATAAGAGACAGAAAAGAAGAGAATCGTTCGAACGGGACGAATGATGATACATTTTTCTTTTTTTTTTTTCTTTCTTTTAACTTCAATTATCTCTCTTTCTCTTTTTTCTCTCTTTCTTTCTTTCTCTCCCTCTCTCTCTCTCTCTCTCTCTCTCTCTCTCTCTCTCTCTCTCCCTCTTTCTCTCTCTCTCTCTCTTTTTCTCTCACTCTTTCCCATTTGAGTTTAATTTTTTTTTCTTCTTCAAATTTGTTTTCTCCTATCAAGTACAATTTTAGCGATGACTAATTATCGTCAGAAGAGAGAAAATTGAAGGAGTAGTTAACGAGAGCTAACCTCGTCTCGATTCAAAGGCAACCGCATATAAGAGCATGAGAAACGTGTGCGACCAGGCATCGAAATAATTTTGGTTTGACTCGAGTGACTCAAGTTCGAGGGCAATTCGCATGGATTTTCTCAGTGAGTGCTCATTATGCAGCGTGTTATGCCACGTAGTTGGCGAAAGGATTTCGAAATTTGTGCGAAAGGAATTTCTCTCTCCCTCTCCTCCCCCTCCTCTCTCTCTCTCTCTCTCTCTCTCTCTCTCTCTTCGTATTTATCAAACGCGAGCAATGTTTTATTTAAAGAACTCAAGAGGGTTGGTACTTGATCCTCTTCTTCTCGTAACCTATGTATGTATGTATATATGTACATACGTAACACCATTCAATTATATAAACACGTGCGAACGAATCGTCTATCAGTATATTCGAGCACTCTCCACATTATTTTTGCATCCTTCTAGCACGATTTTACATACAATACGCTTTTGTCGATCGTTTCTAACGAGTATCAAAATGTATAAATGAATAGTTAAGTCGGGACGGTATATCTTTAAAAAAATGTTAACTCTTCATCCTCTGTAATTCAATTTTCTTTCGAGTTCTAAGCTAAAATTATATAATGTTATGTTGTAGTATTACTTATAATAGTATAATTATACTATTAATATAATATGTA
Source organism: Vespula vulgaris (assembly GCF_905475345.1). Taxonomy (NCBI): domain Eukaryota; kingdom Metazoa; phylum Arthropoda; class Insecta; order Hymenoptera; family Vespidae; genus Vespula; species Vespula vulgaris. The sequence goes on along the minus strand of NC_066599.1, from coordinate 1,172,436 downwards.
CTATATATATATATATATATATATATATATATATATATATATATATGGTAAATAGTATGTGATATATTGAATATTATATATCGTAATATACTATTAGTATAATATACTACTATATATAATTATATTATTAGTCTACATAGTATTTCATTATCTTGATCAAATGTTTAAAATATTATTATTATTATTATTATCATTATTATTAACAAAAATACGATATATCTTTCAGGAAGAATCCTGACAGATAATATAATAAGAAAGGACGAAAAAAGACGTAGGACTGAGGATGGACACGGTTCTCTCGTCGAGTGCAAGTAAGTATAGAATTTAAAAACAAATATGTATTTTAAAATACAAAACTCATGGAAAAAAAGAACTCGCAACTCTCTCTCTCTCTCTCTCTCTCTCTCTCTCTCTCTCTCTCTCTCTCTCTCTCTCTCTCTCTCTCTCTCTTTTTCTTTCTCTTTCTCTCTGTCTTCTTCGCCACCGGCGTAACACAGAATGGAAGTTGTATACAATAGCTTTTACTTCTGGTTTGATGGCACCAAATATTGTGCTGGACGCTTCTTTGCTCTTCCAACGTTCTGAAAAAACTTCTGTGATCGTTAGCTTTCATCTTCTCCGCAAAAGCTGCAGCAGGTTCTTCTTCTGTCGCGTCTACCACATTTATCTCATGTTTTAACGCTTCACTTTTCATTCTTCTTCCTTTGTCTCGCTTGTTTCTAAAACTGTTTAGCATTTTACATTGGGATATTTAAACGGAAACACTTGTTTATTTTCTACTTTGTTGAAACATTAAAACAAAACGTTCTCTGCTCTTTAACAATATATTTATATACAAAAGTTATTTAAACGATATGTAAAAAAAAAAAGAAAAAGTTGATGTAAATAATAAAACAATTTTTTTTTTTATTTGAATAGCAATCTCAGACTTCGTCCACGATTTCTATCGAATTTGGAGAGTGTCGACTATTTTCGATCAAGCGACCTCACCAGTCGACTTTTGGCCCAGAGAAGCTACGAGCACGATCGATTGATCTCGCAGGTAAGCTGTAGCACAGTGGCTGGTGTGTTAGTAAGCGTTTGGTTCCTTTGAGCCACGTCTCGTGCAAGCAAGCAAGCAAGCAATCAAGCAAGCAGCAAGTGCGAACGTGTAAGAGCTTCGTTAACGAACCCTCTCTTTGTCCACACGCACCATCATCGTACAACCGAGCTTAGTAATTCAATGTACAACACTGTTGGACCAAGTGTAAGCCAATTAACAATCAATCACCTACATATATGTGTACATATGTAGATATATATATATATATGTGTGTGTACATATATGTCTGTATTATGTATATATATATAGTTCTTCTCTATTTACTTTTCCAATTTGATCTGGAATAGAAAGTCTTCATCCTTGTCATTTATTTCTTTACAATAGAAAATAGATTGCTAATTGATTGGTAATTTGTGTCTGAAGGAGTGAAAGTTAACTCAGAAATTGGCTACTTTCCAAAATCTAGTAGTCTAATTACTCGATCGTGATTACCACATCAAAGGGACATTTTAACGTCCATTAAGCAACAGAGCTAAAGATTATCGTTTATTTATGCATAGCTTTACGATCATCGTCATCGCCATCGTCGAGGGAGAATTAAGGAGTCAAAAAAAATTATCTATGGCAGAGCAGATTAAAAACGCAACGTCTCTCGTATGTATGAGACATATGTGTACATACATATATATATATATATATATATATATATATATATATATATATTCATATTTCTGACTCATGCGAGTCATTATCTCATTCAGCTTGATTTGACAGATGTGATCTAGGAAAAAGAAGATAGTACTTCTTTCTGGAATCGAATTAATAATCGTTTTATCAGTCAGTTATAAATATCTTCGTAATTAACTTTCTTGGAATAATTGCGTTTTTACAGACTTATGATTTTCATTCCCTTTTTTTTTTAATTTTTTTCTTCCTTTTTTAATTTTTTTTTTGAGGTCAGTAAGAGCTCGCATTGTAGGGAACACGTGTTGGTATCTATGAAACTATCAGCAACGAACGAGTTAATACGTTGCATCCGTAGTTGCTTGCTTGCTTGCTTGCTTGCTAGCTCGCTCGCAACGCTGTACTTTCGACCGCAGTGCAGTCGATATTAATGCAACGAAACGTACAACGTTAGATTAGAACTGGGAATCGATATTAAAGTTATTTCTTCAAGCCGATGATTTAGAAGTAAGAGATTTTTTTTTTTTTTTCTTCTTTTCTCGCAAGTTTTTCATATTCTCACGGTGTATCCGTTTAAGAGAATACTTAATAGTGCGATGCTTTAACCTTAACACGACCTGACCTAATCTGTCGTTTAAAGGTTACGTAATTGTACTATATATAGTTTTGTGTGTGTGTGTGTGTGTGTGTGTGTGTGTGTATTTATGCAAACTGCATATATGCAGTGCATTATAAGGTGTGACATTTTAATGAGGAAACACTTGAATATTTTTCTGACTTATTAATATAAAGTTTATGGGAAATAGCTATTTTGTATTTTAAATGTTATAAATATTCTTTGAGATGCTTTTGAAAGTATAACTCGTTTAACACTTGTATATTCATGGAAAATTTATAATGCAACAGAGATAAAAGATAATTGTGATATATATATATATACATGCATATATATCTATGTACGTGTGTCGGTGTATGTTGCATATATAAAATGTGACATTCAAATGAGAAAATTTGAACGTTTCATTGTCGTTTACTAATGAAAAATTTATAGGAAATTCTTTTTTATTCCAAACGAAAAACTTTCGAAAGTTTAAATGATCTATCTCGTGTATATTCATAGCTATTTTATAATAGAACAGATTTGTAATTGTGCTGCAGGATGTGCCATTTAAATGAAAAGTCCAATTTTTTTCTGCTTTTAAGCTTTTCTGATTAATAAATAAAAAAATTTCATTCCTTTTTTTATTTCAAACGAGAAACCAGTGAAAGTTCAAATGATTTATCCTATGTATATTTATAGAAGATTTATGATACAACAGATTTATCATAGTGTCATATATATTATATAGGATATGCAATTTATATGAAAAAATTAGAAAACTTTTCTCTGATCAATGAATAAAAATTTCATATAAAAAATACTTTCTTATTTCGAACAAGACTCTTTTAAAACTTTAAATGACTTACCAGGCATATTAATAAGATTGCATGAATTATAATGCAAAAAAAGAAAAGAAAACAAAACAAAACAAAAAGAGAGAGAGAGAAATAAAAAAATTCTTGAGTTGTTCTCAGTATCATTATCACCAATTCATTCATTTTCATGAATGTTATCACAGCAACATTTCGAAGCTCAAGTTCAATGCTGTGAATTGAGTGCGTTCTCTCGAAAACGTCCAGTGTGTATACTTACTTGCCCTTCCGCGTGCCCTTCACACATACACATACATATGCGTATGTATGCGTATATATACACACATGTATATATAGTATCAAGTAGGAGTGGTAGAAAATTATGGGGAAATCGTGAAAGAGAAAGAGAGAGAGAGAGAGATTGAGAAGAGGAGAGGAGAGGTACAGGAGGAAGAGAAATTTCATTGGCGAGCATGCGCCATACTCATGGGGGAAAGATCTGTGGGGGAGAAAGGGGGAAAGGTTTTGCCACCACTCTGCTTGCAGGGGATGTTATTGATCAGGCTTTCTCTCTCTCTCTTTCTGTGTCCCCTTTCAATCCAACAAATAGCCTGAAACTGTTTATCCCCATAGGAAGAATACTGATATTCATAAGTAGCTGCATTTCTCTCTCTCTCTTTCTTTTTCTTTTTCTTTTTTTCTTATCTTTTCTTTTCATAATATTTGTTTAATCGTAATGCTTAATCTTTTATTCTTTGTTTAGATCCGATCGTTTTAAGAAAAGAAAAGAATTATATTGTTTAATAATTTTCTTTAATTTTTTTCTTTTTTTTTTTTTCCCAAATAGAAAAGATTTACTACTGAACCGGGAAATATTTTTCGTGGAATGTTTGTTCTCTTTTCGTAATCCTTATCTTTTTTTTTTTTTTTCTTTTTTACTTCTTTAGTATAAGAAAGTTTTATTGAAGGATCAGATAAGATAGTTTCTAAGCATTTACTAATCTTCAAATAAAGGAAAGTATAATTCAAATAATAAAAAAGATCTATCAGGCCGAAGAGTCTTTTAAGTGGAATATTATTTTCAGTATCTTTTTACTTCTTTTTCTTTTCTTAAGAATCGAACGGATAAAATTTGAATACCTTAAAGGGATAAGGAAAAGGGTTGAAGAGGCTGCAGATAGAGCAGGGAGATATGTACAGAAAAAGAGAGAAAGAGAGATAAAGATAAAGAGAGAAAGGAGATCGAGTGTAAGAGAAAGAGAGAAAAGTAGAGTACGAGCGAGAAAGAAAGAGAGAGAGAGAGAGAGTGGGAGTCGTCGGGAGGAGAGAAAGAGAGAAAGAGAGAGAGAGAGAGAGAGTGAGAGTGAGTCAGTGATGGCGCACAGCAGCCAGGCCGAGCCCAGCTGTTCTTCGATCCCCTAACCTACGTCAGTTTATATCAGCCACTTAAGCTACGTGCATTCGAATTCCGTTTTCTTCGTCGAAGACTATTACGTTTAGTGTGTCGATAAAAAATTAAAAAGAAAAAGGAAAAATCATTTTCCTAATTCATCCGATCAAAATAGTAAAAATGATTCATTTGCTCGTTATTCTTATATAAAAGGAAGACAGAGAGAGAGAGAGAGATAATAATTAATCGAGTTCGTTGATCGACATTCAAAGTCCTTCAAGCTATTTCAGTCTGAAGTTACAGAGACGTTGCTGCGTTTCTTTGCGGTCAAGCTCGTTATCGTATTCGACCTTCCACGCTCTCGATCCTTTCCGTTATGGACGACTCACTCTGACGGTTCTTTTGAGTCACTGCATACCAGCACAACTGGTGGGCTTTTCCATTCCTTTCAATTTAGTCTTCTTCTTCTTCTTCGTCGTCGTCGTCGTCGTCGTCGTCGTCTTCGTCGTGTAGAACTCCGACGTTCGAGTTGAAACGCGTTGGTGCTAAAACGTTTTGTGTGTGCTCGAGTTGAAAGGCGCATGGTTTGCTATTGGTTCGTGAAATTGCTTGTTCAATCGTAATTATTCAGCAAGGATTCAGATTGTTCGATATCTTGAATGTATTATTTAATTGTACGAGAAGTACGTGCAGCAAGCAGTTCGTAATCGTTGAGAAATAATGAATTTTAACAATTGAGAGATGAAAAAGAAGTTTCGTTTTTGAACATTAACGATATAATTTTTGTCAACTCTTCAAGTTATATTTCCTATAGGATCTCATGGAGGATGTTGCGTCGAGCACGTGGCCCGCAAGTTGCATGCTTGGCATACAAAGACCATCGTAAAAGCGTAGCTTGAACAGCGGCAGCTGCTGCGTATGACTATAAATGGAACGTGAAGAAGGGACATCGATGCGTGTTACGTTCAACGAAGGAAAAAGTAATCTGCGAGAAAGATCGTCGACGATTTAATTATCAAGACGACGAAATTTTATAATCCGATCGATTGTCCTTAATACTATTAGAGAGAAAGAGAGAGAGAGGGAGGGGAAGAGAGAGAGAGAGAGAGAGAGAGAGAGAGAGAGAGAGAGAGAGCTACAGACACACGCATGCACACAGATCAGCATAAACAAGGTGTGAAGAGGCTATAAAAGGGGGTTGCTGAAATGGCAGAGGGACATTTTGAAAATCTTTGCTTCGACGCATGCGTCGAGCCCCAGTCCGGCGTCTGATGGAGCACGATGAGATTGAAGAAGGAGAAGAGGAGGTGAAGGTGCTAGAGAAAGCTTCGGAAATTGAAGAGACGCAGATTTGTGATGTTACTACGAACGAGTCGATTCAAACAGGACGAGATTGGATATCATCGTGACGTTTAAATCAACGTGTCCCGATTGAATTTGATCGTACGAAGATCATTTATCCGGACATTATTTTTCTTAATACGAGACTCGGGGAAATCAGGTTGATGAAAGATGCCTGGAGAAAATCGTGAGGATCGGATCAATCATTCTTCGCTAGGTCTACCAGGTGATACTCGTCAAGGATCATTAAGTTCATCGCCACGTCGATCAAACAACACTATGATTCCTTTGCCCCGTTCAACGAAATTCGTGTCATCGAGCAATACAGTGAATCCAAAGACTGTAAAGACTAAGAGAAATCGTTTGAGATTGATCATGGAGAATAAGGAAGCTTTTGATGCTATCGAGAAGGAAGATCAAGAGGATAGATCTTACGACGATCGTTTTGGAAGAACTTCGACGATCTTACGATACTCCAAAGTCACACGGGATACTTATCGGACTAGCGATTGCAAGGTGATTGTCCTTATAATGAACGACGTGTCCGTGGTGTTTACGTAACATCCTCCTTGGATTGCAGAAGTCATTTCTTAGTGGAAAAATAATCGTGTGTCTTTTGCGTTAGATTACGAAAACGATTTATTAGATCTACGGATTGATTATTTTCGTAAACGCAGGATTTAATTTGAATATATATATATATATATATATATGTACGTAGATTTCAGTGATTCTTGAAATATATCAAAAAGTATTTTTTTCTTGGCACGAGGAATAATTTTCAATCGATTATACGGTCTGAAGAAGCTAAAAGCGGCTTATACCTGGGCCAATGCTTACTAATTTATGAGTACATTGCCCGTAAAACAGAGATGCAACAATTCCAAGCTTACTTTCGCCTTTCTCGCATCACTGATTGGTATGCTCTGTTTTTTCGTCCTCTTTTTTCTTTTTCTTCTTCATTTTACTCACAGAAAAGTCTCCCTCGATAGCTTCGTCGAACGACCAGACTATTTTTAATAGCTCCTTTTTTCTATTTTCACGAACGTTCGGAGACGAGTAAACTCCGTGATATATTATTCTCTGTAATACTCCAATATTATGCGAATGAATGAATTTGCAAATAGAAACGCAAATGAGTTTCATACGATAGTCGTATTTCTTGATATTTATAATTGGCCCAGATTAACTTGTTAAAGTTGTTAAAATGTTACTTTTCTTTATGAGAAACTGTATTTGTACATATAAACATGTATTATGCCGTAACGAATGGCTCTTGTATAGGTATAATTTTGTAATCATTATCGTCATTCGATGACGGTAACAATGGTGTATAAAATCAACATAAAATGTTGAAATAACGTTTTATGCGAGAAGAAGAATCGTTCGAAGTACATACATACATACGTACGGGATCTACGCAACGTAACACCTGTAGATGGTAAATCCAAGGTCAAGCGCGGCATTTAAACTCACATTTCAATCTCCCGCCAACTCCAATTGACCACTTAACAACTGCGCGTTGAATCGTCGCTCACGGAAATTGGACTTTTTTTCTCGATTCTTTTCTAGCACTAGTTGAGTAAAAAGAAAGTAAATCGCTCTATTTCATGCAATTTTCTCCCTTTGAGAAAGTTCTTATAACTAAGAAGTGAGGAAAAAAAGAAAAGAAAAAGAAATAAAATGTAGAACGAAGTTGTGATTTATCTAGCGAGTTTAGACAGTCAACGAGATTCTCGTTGATCGTTCCAATTGATTTTCGTTGTTAGAAAATTTCTTATAATTGCTGAACGGTTGCACAGCGTTTAGTATCAATTAGTGGAACACCAAGAAGGAGTGATAAGGATTTAGTCAAATAACAGGCAATTTTCTACAATTTTAACTAATTATTAACTATCAGAATTGTTTACGAGGTTTGTTAAAAAAAATCATATAACGTGAAAGTTATAGTATACTATTACTTGGTATAACATAATTATCTGCAATTATATTATACCACGTATATCACATTATACTAATTATAAATATACAAGTATATGACTCGAAAGTTACATGATAGTATAGACGGTGCAAAACAATTTATGCGCATAGAAAAAAAAGAAAAGCAAAAAAAAACAGAATTACCTAGGAAATCAAAGTCGAAAACTAAGAATCATTATTAAATACCAGTCCCGTGTGAAAGACTGTAAGATACTAATAACTCCATAATGAATATTCGCTTGCCCTTAGGAGGACGTGGAGGTGGTAGCATCTAAGAAAACTTGGGGTTTGTTACCGGAGGAAAATCAAGAAGGAAGTGGAGGAGGTGGAGGTGTAGGAGGAGGTGGAGGAGGAGGAGGAGGAGGAGGAGTGGTAAGAGTAGGAGAAAGAGGTGGATTGGTAGGGGATCCTCATCACTCGTACGAAAGATTCGAAGTGGAAGACTGCGTTGGTAGTAGCGGTTTAGGTAGCAGCAGTAGTAGCAGCAGTAGTAGCAACAATTTGGCTAGCGGCAGATATAATCAGCAAAGTGTTAGGCGCCCCATTCGTATTTTTGAACGTGGTAGTACGGCCCTGGTTTACCCCGTGGTCGTCGCGGCGCACGAGCCAGAGACAAGCTGTTCGAGACGTCCAGCCGCTTCAGCGGTGCCGGCAGTGCCGGTGGTGGCGGCACCCACGACGACCACCACCACCACCATCACGGCTGCCACGACGGCTACAACAGCGGCAGCGGCCGTACGATCAGTAGCCGCTGCCAAGAACTTGCTCATTGATGCTACTGATGCTGATCTACGTGGATCTACTTACCTATCATCCAGTTTTATCAAGGATACTAAGAAAGAGGATGCCATGGAACCTGAGATCAAAGAAGAAGATGAACGGAGATCGTCCGCCTCCAGTCCTGAGGTAAATCTCTCTCTCTCTCTCTCTCTCCTCTCCTCTCGCCCTTTTTCTTTCTTTTTCTCATTTATTTGTATACCGTTTTATCCTTTTTGTCTACTATTTCTTTGTACAAACGCGTGTCTTCCTTTCTATCGTCTTTTTCTCGCAGGCTTCTTTTAAGATTAAAACCTTGTGATAAACCGTGCGATAAAAGTGTGTATTCAAGGGATAATTCTTCTTCTTCATTTCGCGTGTGTGTGTACGTGCATCCCTGTGTGTGTATGCGTGCGTGCGTACGTGCGTGTGTGATCATCTTCGGTTTGCTCTTGAATGATCTTTTTTAAGTACTGATGCATTTTTTTTTTTTTTTTGGAAATTCATTTTCATGGTCGTTTCATGGAGTCTGGAAAATGAAAGAGAGAGAGAGAGGGTGCTGTCGAGCTGCGCCTCGTGGCGCACGTACATTCCGTATATACACGTTCACTAACGTAGCACGTATTGATTTTACTCGAGCTCTCGCTATTTCTCTCTCTCTCTCTCTCTCTCTCTCTCTCTCTCTGTCTCTCGTCTGTCTCTTTCTCTCTCTCTCTCTCTCTCTCTCTCTCTCTCTCTCTCTCTCTCTCTCTCTCTCTCTCTCTCGCTCTTAGGCTCTTAGTCTGTCTTCCTTGTCTACTCTCTTTTCCCTCCCCCATCCCTCTCCCTTACTTACACACAAGCATGCATTTCCCTTCGGCGTATTCCTCTTCCTTCCTCTCTTTTCGTACATGGACAACCTTTAAGTTATTCTTCACTCTTACATTCGGCTCATCCTCTTCTGCGGATGCACTTTGGAGAAATGAATGTGAGTGAGTCATACGGTATGCATTAAAAAAGATAAAGAAAAAAAGAGAGAAAAGAGAAGGAAAGAAAAATTGGAAGAAAATTAAAAAACAAGTAATAAAAAACGTGTAAACGATGACTGCTAAATTTTTTTTCTGATTGATCGACGTAGTACTGTCCTCGTGACGTCAGAAAAAAGAAATATTCTCGATATATAAGAAATTGCGTGTGTCGTATAATTTTGAAGTCTCATCGTTGCGTGTATCTGCGTTGTTGCAGTTTTATGTGAGGAGAAACAAATGTTACAACGAGGATGGCAGCAGCGAGGAAGAAAACAAGCCAGGTAGTTCCTTGCAAGGTCATGGATTACCCTCATCCTACAGTGGAACTTGGCCCATCAGAAGAGATATATGGGCGACCCAACAAATGGGATTTTCCAATCAACAAAGTGCATCGAGCTCTACCCATAACGTAAGCTTCGAACGACGTCGTAATCCGAATATTATCTTTTCATATAAATCAAAGAAAGGATTTCACGAATGACGTTGTATTGCAGGACATGGCAAGTGTTATGAGTTTCTCTTCGAATTCTGGTACAATGCTTGGTACTTCGACGGAAATGCAAGGTCATCGTAGATTAGGGGCTAAAGTTGACGTCGTATATAATTTGTTAAGCATGCTAGGAAGTTCCGAAGGTCGAGAGGACATGAGCGCGACTTTATTATCCATGAGCACTTCTATCGACAGTTGTCTCGTCATGAGACAATCAGGTTGTCTACCTTTGCTCGTTCAATTGATTCATGCTCCTGGACAAGATCCAGAAACGAGAGAAAGGGCGTCCCGTGCATTGCACAATGTGGTACACGCCAAGAGCGATGAGAGAGCTGGACGTCGAGAGGCCCGAGTTCTCAGGTTTCTCGAACAATTACGAGATTATTGTCAATCGTTGAGAACGTCGTTGGAATCGGGACAGGCACCGGATCTTGAGAAACATCCAGGACCAACGATAGCGGCCCTTATGAAATTATCTTTCGACGAAGCACATCGTCATGCGATGTGTCAACTCGGTGGTCTCCACGCTGTTGCCGAATTAATAGAGATGGATCACCTTGCCCACGGCAGCGAATGCGACGATCAAAATTGTATAACTTTGAGAAGATACGCGGGCATGGCACTGACGAATTTGACCTTCGGAGACGGCAATAACAAGGCTCTTTTATGTTCCTTTCGAGAATTCATGAAAGCGTTGGTCTCGCAATTACGAAGTCCCAGCGACGATCTCAGACAAGTAACTGCGAGCGTATTGAGAAATTTGTCATGGCGTGCCGATAGCAGCAGCAAACAAACGTTGAGAGAAGTCGGCGCTGTTACGGGATTGATGAAAGCCGCGATGGAGGGTAGAAAAGAGTCCACCTTGAAATCGATATTATCGGCACTTTGGAATCTATCTGCTCATTGTAGCACGAACAAAGTGGACATATGCGCCGTTGACGGAGCACTCGCTTTTCTCGTTGATATGCTGAGTTACAATGCCCCGTCGAAAACTTTGGCCATTGTTGAAAACGCCGGTGGTATATTGAGAAACGTTTCCTGTCACGTCGCTGTTAGAGAAGATTACAGAGCTATCGTGCGAGAAAGGGGTTGCTTGCAAGTGCTTCTGCAACAATTACGATCGCCCAGTCTGACCGTCGTCAGTAATGCGTGCGGAGCCCTTTGGAATCTCTCGGCTAGGTGTCCACAGGACCAACGTCTCCTTTGGTCCCTGGGCGCGGTACCCATGTTACGTAGTCTCGTACATTCGAAGCACAAAATGATATCGATGGGTTCCAGTGCCGCTTTAAAAAATTTACTCAGTGCCAGGCCTGGATGTAGCAATCTCGTCCAGTTGGATTCAACCGCGCGTGGACTCGGATTACCAACTTTACCTTCTCTCGCGGCCCGAAGACAACGAGCTCTAGAACAAGAGATCGATCAGAATCTAGCCGAAACTTGCGACAACATAGAACCCAGTACTTCGCCAACGAACAAGGACGATAAATTCACGTTCAAGGTCGATCACAGTTTCCTCGCCGTTAATACCCGTGGATTACGTTCTTATCAATTGTACAACCAATCGAGTACATCCGGGACTAAATGCAACGGAGTTTCTAGAAGCGAAAGTAGAGAATCCATGAGGTCGGTGACCAGTACGCATTCGGATACGATATTCGAGAGGGTTCATCGACACGTCCTAAACGGGATGTCACCGACCGAGTCGCAAGGTAAACAGTCCTTGTCGTTACACGCTGCGACAGGATTCGATAATGGAATACAAATGGATAATCCGAAGGCTACTTCGTCCGAAAAGAAATACACGTTGCGCTACAAAAATGCTATACCAGAAAATCTCAGACCTACCGATATCGGATTCGGTAATGTCAGCGAATTACGTTCGACCACTTCTACCATATCGTGGTCGTCGGTGCCCGATCAAGAAGCCGTTTGCTCGCAAACCCTATTGCATTCCTCCGTCGAAGACAATGCGTCGTTACTCAATCAGAGCATCTCGTCTACTTCTAAATTTAACAGCCAATCTAGCGTCTCGGAAGAAACAGAAGTAACTGTTTGCAAGAATTCCGAATACCGATCGGACGTTCCCAAATCTAAATCGGAAATCTCTTCGCAACTATCCTACGTACCTGACAATTTTTCGAGCAATCAGTGCGACGATTACGATCGCATGTACACGGATAACTCGTTGTTACATCAATGCGATCCTCTGAATTCCATTCAGAGTGCGATCTCACCGACGTTGAGTCATAATTCCGAAGAATCTCTGTTTCGAAATTATGCCGAAACAGATCTCGATCAACCGACGGATTACAGTATACGATACGCCGAACAAACCGTAGAGGACGACGAGAAACAACATGCCGCTTATTTCGTGACCACGGAACAAGGTCTTATTCAAGAGGACACGATTAAGATGTATTGTACGGAAGGTACACCGCGTGGGATTTCATTGAATTCGTCGCGAGCTGCTTCCTCTTCGGACCTGCAGGAAGATAGTAAAGTGAAAAGTTTATCGAGGAAATTGTTAGAACCTAACAAATTAAACGATATCGAGCACAACGAGAAAGCTTCGTCGTCTTTGGTGGATATCGAGAAAGTCGATTTACGTTTTACGAATCAAGATAAGAAACAAGACTTCGATGCTACCAGTAAATTTATAGAGAAACAATGGCAGGAATCAGTACCAGGTAGTTGTCAATATAATAAAGATAATTCTACGAAAATAAATCCAACGGACGTTAAAATAGGTAAGAGCAAGCTCGACGATGAAACGTTTGTGTGCGTCAGACTTTAATACCTCGTTTGATCTTTATCGACGTTATCTCGTTCGTATATGCATGTACAGATATATTTTTTTTTTTTCAGATAAGCACGAGATACCAATTAATCAAAGCATCGCATTCGATACCGAATCCAAATCCTCGAAAGAGTTATTTCCGAACAAAGCTACTTCTTACGTGGGAAACATTGATCAAGCTAGCGACGTGGACGAAGACGACGAAGATTTACTTGCTGCTTGTATCAACATTGGAATGCAAAACAATAGGTAGAAAATATATGGTTTCGTTCAACTCGATCACGAGTATCTTTATAATTTGATTTCATTGTTTCTTTTTGATTGTCGCAGACATAGGCATTCCTTCATAGGAAATAGTTTCGAGAAACTCCCAAGAGCAGAGAGTAATTTAATGAGATATCAAACCAGTATTGCTTTGGATCAAGTAGAATCCAATGATTCTATTGGTTCTGCTACTGATACTTTCAATCTAATACAACCAGAACCTACTGGAAAAGCACTGCCTACAAATACTTTGAGAGAGCATTCGTCGGCTTTGTCGGATACGACGAAATCGTTCAACGACGATTTATCGATAACCAAAGAAGACCAAACGGAATTGGAGGTACGTACTCTCTTCTACCGAACGGAAAGGATAACGCCGTACGAAGCAAGGTTTCTTACGTATTTATTCGCTTTATTATTTTAGGAATTAAGCGACAAAGAAAAGTCGATGCTTTCTCAAAATACGCAGAAACATTCATCGAACAGTAACGTTAGTGAAGTTAGTGTAACGGATCACGATAATTTCTCTGTTCGTACTATACCATCGACGATAGATATAACTCTTAGCAGTAAGGACACAAGCACGTCAAATATCGACTACTCTTTGCAAGAGAGATTAGAGTCTTCGACGAAGGAGCGCTTTAAAACATGTAAGAACGTTGTTTGCCTTGACAAACGTCTTAAAACGGGAGAATCCACGAAGTGGAATGAGACGTTGTTAAACGAGACGGAAGTTTTGGAAAATATATGCGAGATAAGGATGAAGAGTACTGATTCTGAAAGCAGTAACTCCATCGATTCCGTAGAGCAATCGGAGCATGCACTGTTAGAGCTGTGCATACAGTCTGGACTTCCTAACACAACTGAAAGTATTACGGGAAAGCGTAGTGGCATGATCAACAAACAGCAGAAATTGAACGACGAGTCTTGCGCTCGTTTAAAAACTTCCTTCAAAGACGAGCTTAACGACGACGCGAGGGACGACGTTGACGGGAAGGGGACGTACGTCGTTGACAAAACGACGACCAAACGAGTGGAAGAGGACGTTTATAGGCGTCAACGAGATCCCGACGCCATGATCGCGTCGTTGGATCGGCTTACAGCTACCTTGGTGCAACAGACCGAAGCAATAAGAGAAAGAGATTCAAATACGATGAAGCAAAGTATATTAAGCGATACGTGGAACGAGGATTCCCCTAACGAAGTTTCATTTCCGAGTATCAGCATCAGTGCTCCTATGATCCCTTCGTTCAAAAGCGACGTTCCAGATGGTCAAACCACGACCATGTCGGATACCGCGGAAGACGATGAGGACGAGCACGCGAACATGACGGATTCGAAAATTATTCAACAGGAAGCGATCAAATTGGCAGAAGCTGTTGATGCCGAGGTGAACAAACAAAACGAAATGGAAACAACGAGTATGACGTCCATCGATCTCGACGCTATCAAGCCACCATCTTCGATGGGAAGTTTGTTGTCACTGACCGCAAGTTACGCCGGACCTATGGACAATACGGAAAGTTACGTCAACAGGGACAGATGTTATTCGACGTCTCTTCCGCCTGTTCAAACTAAGAATCAGTCGCCCGTCGACGCGCGAAATTGTCGCAAGAAATCATTGCCTCTTGGTGTCGTGGCTAAAAGAGCATTGAATCAGGGACAAAGTCATACGGGTAGCTTAGAAAATCTATTAAACGATTGCGTACACTCCCATTTGGAAAATGTTAAGCCACCTTCTGTAATGGACGAATTGTTCGACGTTGGAGATATGGAGAACAGTATGTTGAGCGTAGCGAGTATTACCTCGGAAGTAGCGGATAACAAGGATCATGATTCGCATTCTTTGTCGGGAAGCGATCCGGTATTTGACTTACTCAAGCCCGTGGCAAACGTATTGTCCATCACGTGTATGCGATATGCCGAAGGTATGCAATCGAGTGGCAACAACAGTCTCAGCGAGTATTTAGAAAACATCAATCCTCCGTCTCTCTTCAACGAAGTCAACGAAATGGATCGATCGACGATGGAAGGAAACACGGATACCCTTTGCAACGACACCCTGTGCATGGACACGGAATTGCGCACGGAAGAGGTGCCAGCTACTTTGGTAGAAGCCATCGACGAAGGTGAGAACGATACCGACGAAGGAGTTACCACCATTTCCTCGGAATATTGCGTGAGCAGTTCGGCCGAGTCGACTCCGAAGAAGAGATCGAACAAAAATCATTTAACTCCCAAACAAAAGAGAAATCTAGCGAAGGAGAGATACAAAACGTATACGATCGCCGCTGAATTCGTAAAGAAGGAAGAGGAGAGACGCAAACAGGAGGGCAAGCCAGGAGAGACACCGAACAAAATAACCACCCAGGGCAAGTGTTCTCCTTTTTCCAAATTAACACCCAAGCAGCGGAGACAAGAGGATAGGGCACGCTTTCAAACCCAAGTACTCGAAAATCCCTTTCCCATTATCAATGCCATTGTAAGCAACAAAGAAGAGATTGATCAGACGTGTTGTCGACAAAAGGACGACGCAGAAGTTGGAGACCCAGCGAACGCTGCTAAATCTTCCATTCCTACGCTTACCAAATTACCGATGCCTAGAGCATTAAGAAAGAAGCGCGCCGAAAATCAAGAGAACAAGGAAAGATATCGCACAAGAACGTTAAATGATTCCGAGTGTATGCAAAGGGCCGACGACTGCGATGTCGAGCCAACGACTAACAATTTGGAGAAGGAAGGCAACGCTGACAACGTCCACAACATCGCCTTGGAAGAAATTAATAACATGTTGGAGCACAATGCTACTATCGTATTAAACACCTTGAACGAGTCTAGCAAAACCCATGCCATCTCTCTCGGAGAAGACGTTTTATTGGATCAAGAAACTCTAAGTCTGGTCTCGAACGAATCCGGATCGGAACAAAGTCTAAGATTATGTTTCGTCAATGGAGTTTCGAAGAGATTGATGGACACGTATACTCATCAAGGAGACGTTTCGCAAAGATTTCAGCAGAATGCACAAGAGGAAAAGGATAAATCCGACGTGGAACATGCACCGGAAGAAAATGATCCTATAGAATCAGGTAGCGATAACGGATCTAATTGCACGGAGGAACAATGTCAGGTAATTAAGCGTCCGCGTATAATTAAGCCAGGAATGGGTAGTAGTAGAGACGTTAGCGCGGATTCGAACGCGACGGACAAGTCGGAACCAGGAAGTCCGAAAGCTATTCGCGGAAGAAGAAAAGCCTTGTATTCTAATCCAATTACGCGTAAACCGACTCCACAGTCGTCTCCGTTGAAACATCCAACTCCCATTAGTGCTATTCCCATCGGACGTAGTAACACTTCTCCTATTGTTAGAACCACCAGGGCCACTACTCTCAGGCAAAGTAATAGTCCAGGTGTAACTGCTACCACAACGAAAGAACCTTCGAAGACAAACGCCAGTCCAAAGATATCCTCCGCCATTGCCAGTTACGAAAATAAAATAAAAAATGCAAATGCTGCGAGCAAAAGGACGTCGGTCCCGAACAAGGGATCTTCGTTGACATTCACGAGATCCAACAAACGTCATAGTACGCCTGCATGCTCGTCGAGTAGCCAAAACGAATCCAAAGTTGAAGTACCAACGAAGCAATTGGAACGTCAGGGAACATTCACCAAGGACGAGCCAGAAGTGGAAAATGCGCCGACGGTATTTTCACCGGCTTCGCCGATAAAAACGAAAATTGCCAAGCCGATAAAAGGAACGTCGAAGATTCACCCAGCCGTTGGGAAATCAAAAATTTCTGTGAGAGCTCATCAAACGTATCAGACGAAGGGTGTAAAGGCAAATGGCGTAGAAAAGCCATTGGTATCGAAGGTCGTGCCAACATTAGGTATTCCCAAGAGCAATATCAAGGTAACAGGCACGAGTAAGGCTGTTGTAACCAATAATCAGAACGCACCGCAAAACGATAATGGAAAAGTCTTTCGAAAAATAGGACCTTTGGGTCAGAGATCTAACAGCAATTCTAGCATCATATCCGACACGTCGAGCGGCGTACAAAATCGCAGATTGGCGAAGGAAGCGACGAGTAAAATCGCTAGTCTGTGGAAGAAGGTAGAAGAGAACAAAAGTAAACAATTGTCCGATAAGTCGGACGGGAGAAAGTGGATTACGCCTGGTAGCGTTACGGGAGAGATAGACGGGCAAATTATTTCGAGCAAACCACCCGCGTTTAGATTGTTCCGTAGTTCTACGTTCGAAGGAGTTCCTCAAGATGACAGTCATAAGGTGTCCATGCAAAAGTCCAGGTCTAAACAGCCCTCGATAACAAACGTTCAAGCCAATGGAGTCAAGTATAGAAATTCTTGCGACTTGAGCGGTATGAACGCAAACGAGGCACCCTGTAAGATCCCTGTTAAATCGTCCAACAATCCTACCACGTCAAGGAAAGACAACGTCGTGCAAGGTGATAACACCGTTATTTTACGTCGTCAACAGGGAAACGACGCTGGCATTGAAATCGACAGTGCAAAGCGTATGTCGCGACTTGGCTCTTTTATAACGGTAGATCCACCTAATTCGGACATAGCACAAATACCAGTCATGTCCGGCAATGGACGTACACCGGCATCAGCCATCGTACCACCCTTTAATTACAACCCTAAAGCAGACATTCCTTCGCACATAGTTAAGGCTAGATCGGACGATGCTGAAGGAAAATTTGAAGTAACTGATAGTCATCAAACGGAAATAGTCACGGCCTCTTCGAGAGTAACGACGGTATAGAAGAACATCCGAGTTTTGTAGCAGTAATTTTATTGTTGCAAACCTAGTCATTATAAACATTGATCCATTTATTTCGCAATCACGTTGCTTTAGTATTTTAGGTATTTCGATTGATTTCTTTCTGTCTTTATTACCTGAATTATTCGTGTGCTCGTATGCAACGTATTTATATTTTGATACGTTTCTCAAATTCTATATATAATATATATATATATAGAGATTTATCGTTATATTGTTTTACTATTTTCGAGATCGTACGGTGATTCGTTTTTTTATATGTAAAGAAAATGGTGAGAGAGAGGTATAGTAGCAGGAAATTCCACAATCCATTCCTGTTCGAGTTTTATGTGTGTTGTATATAATATAGTATGACATAATTCCATCAATACGAGTCAGTATAAAATTATATAGCGTCTATATTAGTAATTACGCGGGATTATTTATTCCATTTTGTATATACTAAATGTGATTAAGAACTGTAGAAAAAAGTTAGCAATGTATGTTATACAATAACACTGGTGATACGCTACTGTACATCTTTAATTAGTGAAAACGAAGAGAAAAGTTAGATCTGTATTTTGTTTCCATCATAGTTAATATGTACTCATTTCGATGAGCGCATCGTCTAATTACTTTTGAAGACTGATAGTGACATGAGATATATTTGGGCAAAACTTGATGTGTTTTCAACATGCAAGAAAATTATAGTAAATTAGTCATACAGTTTATATACACACGCACACACACACACACACACATATGTATGTATGTTTGTATGTGTATGTAATATGTATATGAATTTAGTGGTCTACATAATGCTAAGGTGAAATTATTTGTGAGAAGACAAAATTTTATAAATAATACACCCTAAGTTTCTAGTCTACTTCTACATAAATTTACAGTCAATACAGCTTCTATTTTGATCATATGTCTTATTAGATAAATTAATTCATATTTAAATATGTCTACCAAATCAAGTTATATCATCCTTTTTAAAGGTATATATATATATATTATTAAAATATGCACAGAGATCTATTGCATATGGATTCATGATATTTGAATATAATTTATTATTTTTTTTTTTTCCATACGTTGATATCATTTTCTGATCATATTTTTTCATTATTTAATATAATTACGTTCTGTATTGTGTCATCGTTCCTTCTTTTGCGAACCGCAGTTCCATTAGAAGAAAAATGTTTGGCGTAGTATGGAAAGTTTTTCTTTCTTTTTTTTTTTCTTTTTTTTATATCTATTAAATGGCATTTATAAGTATTCAGCCCTGTTCCAGTTCAGGTTAATTAAATTTAACCATTCCAACTCGGATAATCAGGGTCATTTTTATTTCTTTCTTAAAATCAATTTTCTCTGCATTTTGCATATTTTTCATGATCATTGTGTAATAAGTCTCTTTATTCTTCTTAGGCGATAAGTAACATTTATTTCTGTTATATTATATTTTACATTTGGCAGGTATCTAAGTATAATTTGTATACTATTAAGTGCTGCATAATAAAATTTCTAGCTACTATCTCATGTTTTTCATTATAAATATTTACTATTGGATATAATAAAGAAAAAAATTCTTCAAAGTCCTATCTCGTAAAGGAATCGATTGGTAAAGGGGGGGGGAAAAAAAAACGTAATAGATAAATTTTTTTTTATTTTCATATATATATATATATATATGATTCAAATATGTTATATGGGACAATTATAAAGATTGATTGATTTATCTTCGGATACTGATGCAATAATATTGTTCTTTTGTGGATTATATTTTACTGCCCATACCTGTTAAAAATAATAAGGTATGATTATCATTCGATTAAATCTATAGTTTATATATAAGACAGTTTACTTGTAATTATAAAGAATGCTATGGTACGCGAATGTATTTGCAGGCATATACATATTAGTGATAGTTAAGTATATAAATATCTTTTTAGATAATGAATATTTTTCATTATTTATGTAATACTTATACCTGATCATTATGTTCATTAAATGTATGCAGACATTGACGTTGTGCTAATTCCCAAACTTTAACTGTGTGATCCGAACTGCTAGATACAAATCTTTGTCCGTTAGGTGCAAAAGCTACTCCAAGTACCCAAGAAGCATGACCTGACATGGTTCCTGCTAGATTGGCATCTTTTCTATAATAAATATAAAACAAATATATAATTTTTAATTTTTAGAAAAGCACATAATAAGTATTAACATAGCACAAAGTCTATAATGATATTGTTAGTTCTTAAATTTATTTGGAAACTGACACATCGTATAGTTTCATGTGTCCGTCATCCGATGCGGTCAAGAGTAATTGAGAATCAGGAGAAAAACATAAGGATCTGATAGGCATTGCATGACCTAAAAAATAACTTTTTAATATATCTTTCTATAATAGAGAAAGAGAGAAAGAGAGAGAGAGAGAGAGAGAGAGAGAGCGTAGAATTAATATAACAAATGTTAGTTTTTACTTTCTTAAATGTACCTTCCAATGTGCGGAGAACTTTACCATAAGTAACATCAAAGATATTAATGATACCATCTATTGCACCGCTAGCAATATATTTACCATCAGGACTCTAGAAATAAGAATCGATATAAACTTGCTCTCTGTAATCAATGTAATAGTTCCTATACACACACAAATAATTTATTTTAAAGTACGTACGTAAGCGACACTCAGTGTGAATTTTCCACCTCTTGTATCTAAAGTTTGCTCTTGTTTTCCGCTTTCTGTTCCATATAGATGTATTTTACCGGCATGACTCCCAGATACAACAAATATATCATCAGGAGAAAATACTACTGTCCAAATATCGACCGGACCTACTTCTATACTAGAGATTTTTTCGCCAGACTCCAAATCCCATATCTTTAAACTTGAATCAAGCGAACTTGATGCACACTCTGCAAATATAATTACTAATTATTACCCGATATTGTATTAAGAGGAATAAAACATTTTTTTGTCATTTAATTAAAACGTACTTAAACCATCCGAACTCACAGCTACTGACACGACTCCAAGAGAATGACCGGTTAATTTATGTTTTAGTTGTAAAGTACCATCTTTATGTTCCCAAACTTTAACGGCATCGTCCACAGATCCCGTGACTACGTATTCGACCGTGCCTTCTTCGTTCGATTGCATAGAATCTCTGTAGACATAAATTCAATATAATTTTAACGAGGTGATAGCATCTGACAGGAACATTATCATTTAAAGAATACTACCGTGAATCTTCGTTATCAGGATTCACTTCTTTCTTCTTCTTAGGACATCCCCAAGCGCAGGTCCAGATACTGTCTTCGTGTGCATTCTCAGTTTTATTAATTAAAGAATACTAAAATGATATATACGATATATATACGCACCATAATTAATATATCAAATCTATGATACACAAATATGTAAATAATCACAAAAATATTCTCACCATTTTCTTGCAAACTTATTTATGTATGTACATATATTGTCAAATATTCTTTTAGAGGTTATGCTTGATTATATTTTATAAATATAGACGAAACATAAGAAAAATGTATTACAAAAGTATTATGTTTTGAAGTACTCAACTTTGTAAATGGTAATCGAAAAATATCGATTTTTATTTCATAAAAAATGTCTTACAAATTGAAACTTAACGCAATAACGTGATATCAATTATAGAATACGAGTTAACATTTCTAAAGATATCGAAATAGAAGAATATTTTCAAATTACTCGGAACGACATAATACAAATACAAAAGATAACGCCAATACGCTTTTTATAATTACATTCATTAAAAATGTATCCTTATTGAAATTTTTACTTGTAAATTCGACAAAAACACAGTGCCCCTTTTGAATCTTTCGATAGATACAACACTGGAAAATCCTTTAAAATGTTATCGGTCGGACATCTAGCGGTAAAAAGGACGAATCAGTTTTTACCTACGATATATCTATTTTCAATGGAAACAGGCCGTTTAAAAAATTATCTTACCGATAGAAAAGCTTCCTTCGCCGCTAGATGGCGAGTCAGTCTCGATTATCGAAGAATCAAATCTAACGGATTCCTTATTACTCGGTTTAAATATTTTGAACCAGTAGCCATCTTGGAAATTCGCGCGCGAAGGAAAATCTTATCGAAGGAAATCGTTTTATCTAAAATTCCTTTTTCTAAATCGTATCGTCATTTTTATCAAGCATCTAACGAATTTTCCATCTTCGGAAAAGTCGATAAGGTATAAATCAATGAACGATGTCGCAAGTGAGTTACATTTTTTTATTCGCACGAATGTTTACCGCAATGAACATTGAAAAATATCGATGGAATTACGCACGTAGAACGGTCACTAATATATTCTCTTTCTGTTTCAGGATCCAAGCAGAGTGTTGATTCAGTATCCGATCGCCGTCCACTACGAAGTAAGTACTTACATATTTGATAATTCGAACGTTAATCTTGTCGTTATATATATTTCTTTCTAATAGGTTATACTTTTTTATACCATACATACGTACACACGTATATACATACATACGTATATGTGTACTGTGTATAACCATACACACGTACACACACACATAATCATATTTATCTTAATAAAATAACCGTTGGGAATGAAGAAAGAATTTCGAAATAGTAATCTCAACGATTTTAGGTTACGTCATATCGTAATCGAGAGATTCGAAAGTCTCTCTCTCTCTCTCTCTCTATCTCATTCTAATAACGAAGCAACAGGTTCAGTTTCACTTTTTATCTCGGCTGCAAACGAACAGAGACAAATTTATGAATGGAAGATGGTGAAGAGAGCAAAGGCGCACTGAATTCTCGTTAGATTCGAATCGTCCGAGTCGTCGTCAGAATCGTTCGATGTATTCGAGTCAAATCAAAAGCTCTCTTAGGTTACTTCAATAAGTCCATCCATCCATCCATCCATCCAACCATCCAACCAACCATCCAATCATCCATCCATACATCCATACACTCGTCCATACATTCATCCATACATCCATCCATCGCATCTATCTATCCATCGCGCGAACACACACAGCGGTACCGGGTGAACAGGATGTGGTGCACCACAAAACTTTATTGCTCGTTAAATTGTAACTTACGTTTGACGCCTTGACGTATATAATCAGTATTCTACCCGTTTCCGCGACTTTTTCTATGTTCCTTTTTAATTTTTATTATTTTTATTACCTTTTCTTTCTTTCTTTCTTTCTTTCTTTCTTTCTGTCTTTCTTTTTCTTCTTTTCTCTCTCTCTCTCTCTCTCTCTCTCTTTTTTTTCTTTTTTTCTTGTCAACCCCCGTTTCATTCGTCATCCCTCTTTTTCTGCTCGATATAATCTTGTATATTTATGACGTAGATTACTAGCGTTTCCCTTATCCATCTCTTCTCTCTTCTTATCTTCTTGGGTATACGAGGATTTTTGATAAAAAAAAAAAAAGGAAAAAAGAAGAATAAATAAAATAATATCAAATCGATATTCGCCGCGTTAGGATCATTCGGTAGAAGATTACGAGTAAAACGTTTTGATTAACGAACCTAAAAAAGAAAAGAAGAAAAGAGAGAGAAGAAAGAGAAGAGAGACAAAAATCGTGAAACATTCTTTTTATCTGTCTAATCTGATTTATTTTTATTTATACTTTGCTACATCTAATTGGAAAAAAAAATAAGGAACGAACGAGCGATCATATATAAAATAAAGAAAAAAAAAAGAAAAGAAAAGAAAAGAAAAGAAAGAAAGAAAAAGAATGTCCCAGTAGAAGAAGACTTTCTTTTCATTTGGTTAATATCTATTTTACTCTGTCGATAAAAAAGAAAAAAGAAAAAGAAGAAGAAGAAAAAACGATGGAAAAAAAACAATCGATAAATGTCCGCGAAAAGTTATCCACCGTCGATAATAGTAGGAACGACAAAAAATATTTCTTCGACTTTTTTTTTTCTTCTTTTTCCTAACGAAGATCGATACGTACGAACGTTTCTCCTCTTTTGCTTTCTTTTATTAATTTATAAAAACGAAGCGTAATGGCAAGCTTTCTCGTGTTTTCTCGCGAATCGAGTTTGAAGAAAGAAGATTGAGAAAATTCGTATTGGTGCAAATAGGTGCTTTCTTTGAGGTTATTGTTAGAATTTCCTCGATAAGTCGCTTCTCTCTCGTTGGTACTCGGAATGGGATTTTTGCAAGGTGGAATGCTACAACTTCCTTCGAACGGGCGTCATCGACCTAACAGCAAAAGAATAAGAATGCCAAGCCTAGGATATGCTCCTGCATGGTAAACAGACGCATTCACAGAAATCTCCACTTCCTTTCGCGCGCTAACACTCTCTTTCTCGCTCCTTCTCTCTTCTCTCTCTCTCTCTCTCTCTCTCTCTCTCTCTCTCTTTCTTTCCGTCTGTCTATCTTTCTCTCGTGGCTTAAGTGGCTTAAACTTAAGCAAAGAAGAGGTAATACTTCTTATCTATTTTCTTTTATCTCTGTTTCTTACTGCAGCTGCCCATGCGTTGCTTCTTACTTTTGGCCTCTATTCTAATTCACAAGTTTGGTGATTTTCTTTCTTTCTTTCTTTCTTTCTTTTTTTATACTGTTTCTTTTCCCCTTTAAGTCTCTTCTTTTTCAAGTTTTTGTTATTGGATTTATATGTTATATTCGTTAGATTTATGTTATATTCTTTATACATTTACATCTATACGATATCGTTCTATGTTTGTCAAAGGAAAAAAATGGAGAAAAAGAAAAAAAAAAGAATCTTCTCTCTCGTTCTTTTCTCAAAGTTTTCTCCGGAAATGAAACTTTTGTCGAGCAACAACGCGTGCTTCCTAACCAACGTTTCGTTTTAATTTAAGCAAGGGGTAACTACGAAAATTAGTTGGATATCGCGATATCGTTCACGTTCCTTCCTTCCTTGTTTTCTTTCATCCTTTCTCTCTTCCCTTTCATTCTTCTTTTTTTTCTTTCTTTCTTCCTTTCTTCCTTTCTTGCTTTCTTTCTTTCTTTCTTTCTTTCCTCCTTTCGCTCCTCTCGAATTATCTTAAGGAAATCGGCCGAACCGCTCGCTGCGGTTCTTCTGCATCCTGCAAAGAAAATTACTTTCGTTGGAATTTCGACGACCACACAGGGGAGAGGGCTCGCTAACGGATGGAAATCCCTTCGAGAGGGTCTTCGAATCCTCTCTCCCTCGACAAAAAAAAAAAAAAGTAAAGAAGAAGAAGAAAAAAGAAAAAGAAAAGAAAAGAATGTAAGATTATAATGTCTACGAGAAATTAACAATTATGATTTTGTGTATCACGAAAAAAAAAAGAAAAATGGCGGAAAATTACGGTAAACTCGATGGTAACGATAACAACGAACAAAATAGATAGTTTTTTTTTTTATATATATAAAAATCATTATTTATCGAGAGTACAATTACAAAAGTAAATTCTCTCTTTCACTTCATTTAATATTTTCGTGCGAATTTAATACAAAAACTAACGAGATCGTATTCGAAAGAGTTAAGATGGCGGGACGATAGATTATAGAAACGAACGAAAGAACAAATAAAATAGGATATTTCTAGACAAGAAACAAGAAGAAAAGTAAAGTAAAATAAAATACGGATTCATCGATTTCGTAAAAGATGATCATCAATCGTTCGATAGGACTTTTAATTTCTTTCGCGTCAACGTCTAATAAAAATGAGGTTATTTTCGATCGAGGAAAGAAATATGGCGGATGATATGGTATACGTAAGTAATAGCTGCGTAATAAAAGGGCGATAAATGTTCGTAAAACTCGTTAGAAGTTTGCGAGGATATTGTGGCCTTGTAGTGTCTCTCTCTCTCTCTCTTTCTCTCTATCTATTTCTCTCTCTCTCTCTCTCTCTCTCTCTCTTTCTCTATCTATCTCTATCTTCTTGTCGGCACGTAGAAAAGAAAGAATTCATCCTGTGTAGACACTTTGAACGCTGTTAGCTCTATAGGCTGTATGGTCTAGCATAGAACAAGGAAGGTTCCAAGAATTCGTTTCTTTTTCTACAGTCGACAAACAGCAGAGAGACAGGAGCGTCATAAAACGGTTCCAGTTCCCACGGGACCATACTCTCTCGCGCCAAGGTTGTTTAGTTCTGGTACTGAAAGAACGGCTTCCTTAGATCCTTAGATGCTGCTGGAAGAAAAGGAAGGTAATACTCTCGAGAAGTTAGGGAGGGGGAAAGCGAGAAAGGGAATACAGAACTTCTTCTCTCTCTCTCTCTTTTTCTTTTTCTTCTTATTTCTTTTTCTTTTTCTTTTTCTTTTTCTTTTTCTTCTTCTTCGTTTCTTTTTTTGGTACATTAATTTTCAACCACCTTTGCCTTTGTTCTGAACTTCAATTAATTTTTGTTTGATATCTCGTCGGGTCTTTAATTGTCTTCATTTGTGTGTACACACAGAAAATTGCAATAACGCCTATATCGTTAAATAATTAGTTTAATCGTTACTTTTTCTCTTCTTCTTTTTTTATTTTTGACATCTCCGTAAGCATCGTTATTAAATTAAAAAGACGTCTTTGCTATTAGGATCAGCTGATCGCATATTCGTCGATTATTATCCTTAATTAATTATTTATTTCCTTCTTCTTCTTCTTCTTCTTCTTTTCTTCGACGTCGTAAATATTAAGATATTATTGCTTTACGAAGACGTCTTCGGAATAAGTTGAGTCAGGGTGAGTCCTTGGAAATATTCGTATTGGAAAAGTGGAGGAGATGGAAAGTTCTCTTCTAGTTGTTTCAACTTCCCTGTAGTATTGTTACTCGGTAGTCAATAGTTAAGCACCATAATACCGTTTGCCTTTTTGTTATGTCAAGGAAATGGCGAAGGGCAGTGAGGTTATTTATTACATTACCTTCTTACTTAAGGAAGTCTGGGCTATTGCACCCGAAGCCAGTCCATTGTCGTTCGGGAGAATTGCAAGGAGAAGAAGCAAGCTCCTTTAGTTTTTAAACAGGTAGGAGATTCACATCCTCGCGAGACAATCGTTTCTTCGGTTTCGTTAGTTCGAGGCAACTAGAGGCGACTAGTTTACAATTTTTCGGGTTTCTTTTCTTTTCTTTTCTTTTCTCTTTTCTTTTCTTCTCTTCTTCTCTTTTCTTTTTCTTTTTCTTTTTCTTTTTCTTTTTCTTGAAGGATTGCCAAAAGTACGTAAGTCATCTTTAAACGTAAATTATTCTTTTTCGTGAGCCTTTCAGGCTTGCAGTTACGCTTGTTATTTTACAAGACAGTTTTTTGGCCTTTGCAATGATTTTTTTTCTTTTCTTTTCTTTTCTTTTCTTTTTCTTCTTCTTCTTCTTTTTATATATATATATATATATTATCCGAAAGACACATATGAAAAGAAAAGAAAAGAAAAGAAGAAAGGACATTGGCCTAAGGAGTCGTAAAAAAATATCATTTACAAATTTTAGGCCCGTCTGAAAATTTATGTAAAAATTTATGCCTCGTCTTGAGACTTTCGATCTTTCACCATCTTTTTACGTCTGTTTTCAACTATTGTTTGTTGTAACCGTTCTTTGAAGAAAAGTATTTCTTCACTTCTCGATTTGATAATACATTTTATCTCGAATGGGATGACTTTTTTCTTTTTTTTTTTTTTCGATTTAAAAAAAAAAGAAAGTACGAATTTGTTCGAATAATCGTTATCGTTACACTTTTCGAGAAATAATTATCGAAAATTAGTCATTTAGTCGTTTGGACGAAAGCGGACGAAGCAAGGTTCGCGAGCTTGGCGAAAAACGCGACGAAAACGTCATCCTCGTGTGACACGTGCACGGAGAGAGAATCAAGGCGAAAGCAAAAGAGAAAGAGAGAGAGAGAGAGAGACCGGAAGATGAAAGTTCAATGGCTGATCGTCCTGAAGGACTCTTTCCCACGGTTTAGCAATGAGTTCCTATTTACTTGAGCACCGACATCGATCTTTCTTTCTTTCTTTTTTTTTTCTTTTTCATTTTTTTCCTTCTCATCCTTTTTTTATAGTCACTGTTTTAAGTAGATCATTGTCGAACCTGTAGAAGGATTGAAGGTCGCAAAACAAAAAGAGGGATGAAAAAGAAGAAGAAGAAAAAAAATGGAGCAATAGATTGCTTCTAATTTCTCTTTTTTTATTTTTATCCTTAGTACATTGTTATTATTATTAATTTATTTATTTTTATTTTTATTTTTTTATTTTTTATTTTTTTTTTTTCGTTGAAATAGATATTTTTTTTTTCGTTCCGACATGCACCGCTCTCTTTCTCAAATTTTAATTTTTCGTTGCCCTTCTTTCCTTTATTTTCTTTTGATTTGTGCTCGCGTCCTTTGAGGAGGAATTTTTTTTTCCATTTTTATATTCCTTCTTTTTGTTTCCGTCTCGTCGTCGTTCAAAAAAATTCGGATGACAACGTGAGCGTAAAAATTCTCCTCCATGTAAGTATTTTTCGAAGAGATTCCCGTATACACAATGTACCTTCCACGTTATGTATACGAGAGTCGCATGAATTTTTATGTTCGACTACGATCTGCATATAATGACGATGCTGATTGGGCCGGACGTGGCGCACCTCTTTATCTCGATTTCTTCGTTTCTTTTTTTTTTCTTTCTTTCTTTCTTTTCTTTTCTCTCTCTCCCTCTTCTTCTCTCTTTTTTTTTTTTTAACTACAGACACACATTCGAAAAATAAAATTCATTAGTCGTTATAATCGACACGCATGCACCGAATGAATTTTCTCTCTTTTCTTCATTTTTTTTTATTTCGTTTGCTCTCCTCCCTTCTCTATATCTCTGAAAGATTTGACACGACGAAACACGTGCATGGGAGGGTTTATCGTCTCGCCATTATTATTATTATTATTATTATTATTATTATTATTATTATTATTATTATTAAAAAAATCGTTCTCTCTCTCTTTCTTTCTCTCTTACCTCCCGCCTAGAGAACACATTAAAAGTTCAAGATGGCGGTGTCATATGGCGCCAGAGATATATGTATCTCTATACACTTCATATATTATAACGAGTGCTCTTCGCGAGAAAACACAAATAAACAGAAATTACCCGTTTACAGGACTACACAGGGGTAGAGGATTATATCCTATATACATACATATATCGGATTAGAAGTATAGTTTAGTTTGGTATCTCTCGACTTGGTCATAATTTAGAAAATGTTGAGTGTTACTCTTTTTCATGAGAATTTTCTTGCTCTTTTTCTTTTTCTTTTCTTTTTTTCGTTTCTTTTTCCACCACTCATTTTTTTGCTCCACCAGTTGGAAGAACATCTTGGCAAGATGCTCTCTCTTGTAGGGATCTCGAGAGGAATCCTTCGAAAAGTAGGACACTTTTCTAGGATTTCTCTCTCTCTCTCTCTCTCTTTTTTCTCTTTTTATTTTTCTTTTTCGAAGAAAAACGTTTGAAGTTACTGCGACACTTGTTCACCATTTACGAATGCTGATATTTTGTTTAAAAGATCTGTCTTTACGATTGTGCCACCCATTAAGATTTTCTCAGAAGGAGCTAATAATTTTCCTCCAAAATATTTTTTTTTTATCCGATATAAAATAATTCACTTTATTCTCTCTCTCTCTCTCTCTCTCTTTTTTGTAAGAGAAAAAGATCACTCGACAATTTCGTTAATCGTCAATAAAATAATTAAGTTGTCTTTTATTTTACTTGAAAAAAAAAAAGGAAGAATCGCGCACGACCTATGATAAATTAAATAAAATACAAATGTCATTCTGTATCTAAAAAAATGTATAACATACCGTAACAGCGTGATACGCATTATCCAAAACAATAAAAAAAAAAATTAAAGAAACAGGATGATTGTCACGTTTATCTTTATGATCAAACAACACACGTCATGCACTATCCCACATTATTAACACCCTTTTGAATTTTCCACGCGTTCGATCCACAGATTATGGTTTCGATATCGCATAGTCAGACTCGGACCGTCTCGAAAATTCCCACAGAAAATATTACAGTAGAACGACCACCGTCAATGAAGCTCCGTAAAGTGGCACGAAATAGAATAAGGGCAGCATGCCTTTCGTGGGTTTCACGGGATGTATCACGGGAGGTTTCACCATAGTAATTGCATTTATACTATATAGACACTACATATATGGAGGTAGGCAGATGTTTCTCTCTCTCTCTCTCTCTTTCTCTCTCTCTCTCTTTTTCTCTCTTATTCTATGGGGTCGCGTGACGGCAGAATCTTTCTCGCGATATCTCGTGGTCCTTTAATGGCCCCCATAACACACACATAAAAACACACGAGCGAACAAATAAATACACATAAACGCAAACACATACATATGTATGTATGTATGTATGTATGTATATTAACAGTGAAATCACGAAAGCAATACGATCGTTTATTAATCGTCGACAGCCACCATGATCGATAACCTCCACGATTATCTCCCGTTATCTTTGGAAAAGAGATGATAATATCGTGATACGGCAAATGGTTTATTAAGCCAAACCTTATGTGTAAATTATTTCTTCCTGTGTTAATCATTTCTTTCTGTTTCTCTCTCTCTCTCTCTCTCTCTCTCTCTCTTTTTGTTTCTTTGATAATTTTAATTAGGCTTCGGATTTAAAAAGTATATATAGTCTTCTTACATTATGTTTGGGGAAAAACAAAAAAAAGAGAAGAGAAAGATAGAAAAAAAAAAACTAAGAAAAGAAAGACTACACGAATGACCATGATTCATGGGGAATTGAATTTGTTCATCTTTTGTTCTCTTTTTCTCCATATCTCTTTTTTTTTCCATATATTTTGTACATATATATGTATTATTATTTTTTTTTTCCTTTTTTTAGGATCACTACCTACATGGACGATCGTACGAACGATCAAGTTTAATGAGAAAATTTAATGAATTAATTAACAGATGAAGATAACAGCTGTTCAACGTGACATATTTCAACATCA
The DNA here is from genome assembly GCF_905475345.1 of Vespula vulgaris. Classification (NCBI taxonomy): domain Eukaryota; kingdom Metazoa; phylum Arthropoda; class Insecta; order Hymenoptera; family Vespidae; genus Vespula; species Vespula vulgaris. Next base: position 1,141,549 of record NC_066599.1, on the reverse strand, counting down.
CAAAGTGAGTCCCTTTTCTTTTTGTCCTTATTTTTAACTTTCTATAACCAAATTGATTTTCGTGTATAAAAAGGAAAAAGAAATTATTTAATAGGTGAAAGTTATAGTATGGTGCGATTATACTGTACTAATTACCACTTATACTTAAAAATCATCAAATAATTTTCGATATGACGTACCATATACGACAAACGTAACTCTTTCCGTGATATATTGATTTTTAAAGTTTTTCTTTAATCGTTCATGCTTACTACATTCTCTTGTGAAAATTAAATTATATGAACGTATTAAAAAATCTTATAGATACACATATGTGTATATATATATATACACACACCTATATTTAAAAAAATTTCTAAAACCATACAACAAACGATATAACATTAAAAACTCGAATTCATGGGCGATATTAAAATACCCATAAAATTATTACGAATTAATTTTAGAATGTTAACCACACTTTTGCATATATCAGAACACGATTAACGCTTAAGTGCGAATTAGAATGAATGAATGAAAGAGAAGAGATAGAAGAGGGAAGAAGAGAAGGGAGAATTAAAATGTCACTCGAATCAGGTTATTGCATGATGTAAGGTACCCCATAGGATGGTTGTGGGTAGTTCTGGAGTGTTAAGCACATTTTGCATATATCAGGACATGTTGATCTACGCGGAAATGCGAATCAGACTGAGTGAAAGAGTAAGAGTAAGAGAGGAGAGGTTGAGAAGAGGAAAGGAGAGGAGAGGAGAGAAGAAGAGAGGAGAGAAAAAGAGAGGAGAGGAGAGGAGAGGAGAGAATCGAGAGAGCCGACAACCGTTCTGCCTGTGAACGGAAGACGCCCCGGGTAGGCATGCCCAATGAATTCGTCTGCGACCGAATGGTAATGTTACTGCGTGCGGTCCTTATGTCGTGTCGGCTTGAGCACGACAACTCTCAAGAGAGAGAGAGAGAGAGAGAGAGAGAGAGAGAGAGTATGAGCTTAGCTAAAGTGAAAAAGAGAGAGAGAGAGAGAGAGAGAGAGAAAGAGAATTTCTCTCTTACATTGTCTACACACACATATATATATATATTTATTTATATATATGTGTGTACGTATGTATGTATATATGTACGTACGTACGTATATAACCCAACAGCACTGCCGTTTGCAATTTGTTGTCTGGGCTCCAATTTGCCAAGTGAGTGGCCGTGGGCGCTACCACCGTCGCTTCCGACGGATATTCGGCGTCGAAAATTGCCAATTGTTTCAATGGAACTCGATTCGTATTGTTCACCAACACTCACACAGTATCTACATATGTATGTATTTATATTCTTTACTATAAGACTTCACGCAGAGAGACTTTTAACGTCAGATAAAGTCAGGGATCCAAAAGGTTCCAAAAAGGCTCACTCCTTCCTCTTCAATCACCGATCTAAACTTTTTCCTTGATTTTGAACGTATTTTCCAAAGAATTAATCGCTTTTTTTTTCTTTTTTTGTGGAGATTCTATTATCGAGATATTCTATGGGATATATACTTATTATCAATTAGGATAATCGTTCATGGTACTTGTTTTTAGATAGTTATAAAAATGGAATGATTGTTGTTCTTCTTTTCTTCGTCTTCTTTTAATTTTTGCGAAAGAAATTTCTTTTCTATTTTCTTGTTTTTTCTTTTCGTCGTCGTTCAATAAAATTTTAAGATTAGGATTGGAATTTTTTTTAGAATTTGGATTAGCTTCTCATGTTGTCTATGTCAATGTTTGAACTCGTTAGAACTCGTTCTCGAATCGGAGAGACTCAATGGGGTTATTTTATTGTAAAATTTATAAATGAAATTAATCGTAAATAGTACTTGTTTTGGGATCTATCCAATTTTTTATTCAAACATTAGGATTAGGATGGCTTAACATTATCAACGAGTTGAATCTCGTGTTAGATAGTTCTAATTCGATAGATTCCACAGGGACATTTTATATTGGAATTTACTACTTTTGTTACGAGATCGTACAAATTTTTCATTCTTATATTAAAAATTAGAATTATACCTAGCCCGCGTGTGTGTTCGTGTGTGCGTATGTGCGACTTAATCCTCTCTATTTAAATTGAATGTTAACTTTTTTGTTATTTTATTTGCGAAAGGAAAAAAAGGAAACGTAATATTGTATGGGACTGGAGTTTATATTAATGTATCTTCGTTACGTTCGCGAATGATTTATGCTAAGCTATGTAGCAATACCGATGATGATGGTATTACCTTCTTGAGAATTTATTGAACCACAGAAGCGTTCGTCTTAATCCAACTCTATCGTCCTTCTCTTGACTTCTCAATCAAGAAAGAAAGAGAGAGAAAGCAAAGAGTAAGTTAAGTTAAGTGAAGTTGAGTTAAATTAAGTTAAGTTAAGTTTCCTCAAACGATCTATGGCATTTGGTAGGAAGGCCATGCTAGGTCAGACAAACGCAGAAAGTTATGTTGATTATTAATGCGAGAATCCAAGCCATTCAAACTGAAGAATAACAACAACAACAACAATAGCAGCAACAATAACAACAAAGATGACGACGACGACGAGGACGAGGAGAAGGAATACTAGTCTCTTCGATTCTATCAGCAAAATATTTCCATTTAATTGGACGGCCAACTGGCTATCGGCGAAACGTAAAGCTACCTTTGACACACTCGTCGTTAGGCTCGTTCATCAATCTGGATGGTGACTAGGTATTTTTGATATACTCGTGTCACGTTAGAATGTTGATAATTAAACGTTATCAAGAGAGATATATACGGGTACAGATGTCGTATGGAACGATCGGTGAAAAGAGTTTTCAAGATTTTTATTTATTAGAAAATTATAAATACGTATGTGGGTATATTAAAGACAATATACGTACATTGATATTTTCCATGTCAAAAGTTCGTATTATCCGGAACAAAAAAGAAATTAGCCGACATAAAGAGTCTCGTGAAAGAGTAATCGATGTTTAGAAAATCATCCGTGAACTTTTGACCCTCGTCACCCTGTATATGCGCGAACACGAGGATTCTTCATGGAAATTCGTAATGACAAATACTCGTATATGAATACACGTATGCTCATAGAAATTCATAACGTTCAATGTTCGTGTAAAGGTTCATGGAAACGGATAATATAGAATGTTCAATGTAGAATATAGAATGTAGATGGTATAGAACGGTAGGACACGCGTCCGATTTGAATACACAGAGAGATAAACGAAATAGACGAGGAAATCGGATTGTAACTGTTATCCGATCAACGAACTCGTCCACCTTGATCGTTACTGTAAATTCATTCGTATTCTATCGGTAAATGACGATAGATAGTCTACGTGACCAGGTAATACCTTATCGAAGGACGGCATGAAGCTGCTTCCGTTTCGAGTAAAATCGAAGGACGTCCTAGCATTTACGTACAAATGTATGTACATGGATATAAACGTGTACGTACGTACGTACGTATGTATACGTCTATATGGTATATACTTGTTACACGTGATCTACCGATGGAATTCTTCTAACGCTTCTAACGCTCATGAGGAAAGAAACGGTTTCAACGGTCGACCCCTACGATCCCTAAGGCCATACATCACTATATAACTTCGCTTATGTACATAGATACATAGGTATATACGTATGTACGTACGTACGTATACGTTTACGATTTGATGGCAAGAGTTGGTAAGAACATTACTCTGGTGCTTCTTCGACGAGTAACGACTTGAAGAAGGAAGGAAAAAAAAAGGAAAAAAGAAAAAATGCTCTACAATTAAGTATCATGTTCGTGTCGAAATGTAGCGTGACTTGTGGTTACCTGATGGTACGCCCCACAAAACGCTCTTTGTAATGCATACACAACCCTATGAAATAAACTCTTATCACGAACCTCGGAGATACCTCAAAGGCAACCCTTTTGGCTCTTTGAACTTGCTCGAACGATGTCATTTATTTTTCTACTTTTGAAATTATTATTAAATAAATTTCCATTGGACGTTTAAGACATCCGATTCGAAGAGGAATAAGGGAATTGCGTCGTCTATCGATTAACGACGCGATTGCAGTCGTCTCGTTTGAAGAAGAGAAATTTCAAGAATCGTTCGCGGACGATTCGCGGAGCGATTAGAAGAAGAAGAGAGTTACAAAATAGAAGAAAAATTGAAAGGGACCGATTCAATGAAAATTGCAAACAAATTCGAATTATCGTGAAGCGATTGATCGATTTTCTGAAAGGAAAAAAAGAAAAGGAATAATTTGAAGAAAATTCGTTGCTTTATTAACAGAAATCCGTGGATCGTTTGAGAATGAAAATACAGGTTAGTTCGTTCCTCATCGGTGGATAGAAAATTACGAAATAATTCGTCGATCGTCTTGCTTAATTAACCGAAACGGGGTGAGCCATCGTCGTTATTGAATAATTTCATTGAAAGTGTCTGGAAGACACTTCGTTACGGTTAATGAAGTTCTGTTTAAGTTCTCTTGTGAAACGATTCTACAAGAGAAACGAACGTTCTCTAACGTTCGTTCGAAACTGGAACGTAAGGGAAAGACGTTACGGACTGAAGATTTTCAAGCCCACCCTTCTCCTTCAGTCCAGCAATTAGAGTAATTTAATTATTTAAGACATCTGGTGTATTGCTGTTGGCGAGAAGAGAAGAAAAGAAGCGAAAAGGAAAGGAAAGGAGGGGTGAAGGATAAAGAAGGAAAGAAGAGGAGTTGGAGTGGGGGTGGAGAGTTGGAAAGTTGGGGTTGAAGTTGAAGTTGGGGTTGGGGTTGTTGGACGCGTGCCATACGTCTAGAAAAGAAACCCTAACTCCTTAAATTCATGGTAGAACGTCGAGTATGGTTGCTATCTTAAAATCTTCCTTTCTACGTTCATCGAAGACGTTTGATGCGTTTCTGCGATTAACATGTATGTATTATGTATATGTATATGTATATATATATATATATACGTGTATATAGGTATGTACCTGAGTTATAGGTCTGATAGGTGGTGTATGGCACGCGTGCAGCACGTGCGTTTACTCGCAACCGACCGGTGGACTTGGATTAATACTTATGCACTGCTGAACAGAACCGTAGAAGAAGAAGAAGAAGAAGAAGTAGAAGAAGTAGAAGTAGAAGTAGAAGAAGAAGAAGAAGAAGAAAAAGATGGTGGACAGAAGACATACGAGTACATCGTGACACGATGCCTTATGTTCAAGAGTGGTCTCTTTCGAAGGCACTCACTGGAAAGCTGTCATTCCATGGAATTTCAACGTTCTGTTTTCTTTAAATTGATCACTATTGTACATGGACGTTGGTTTACTCGTTCTGCCAACAGTTTTCTAACGTTGTGTGTATGTGTGTCTTCTTTCTTGCTTTCTTTCTTTCTTTTTTCTTTTTCTTTTTCTTTTTCTTAACTCTTTGTTAGATGTTTTTAATGATAGCATTGTTATTATTGCAATTCGTCGTTGTTTATGACAGGATACTTCATATTATCTACTCACGATAAATTTCTTTCATGGTACTCGTGATAGTTTATAATTGTTCATAATACTTCGTAATAGCTCGTGTAAATTTTTAATAATTCATAACAGCTCATAGTAATACATGATAGTTCGTGATGCAAAATCGTCTGCGTAACAAAATAAAAAATGCAGAAAGAAAGAAAGGAAGATACTTAGCAAAAAAAAAAAAAAGAAAAGAAAGAACTACTGAATCCATCGATCTGTAGAAAATTTCGCAGGAGAAAAGAAAATTATTGAAATATTCGTATCAAAAGATTCGTTGGGAGAATCAAAAGATCGTTGAACGATTTTACGTTAGGACGTGAGATTACCGTTCTTTCTCTAAAGATCAAACGTCTTTGCCCCCCCTTCTTGTTGGAAAAGGGACCGGGAGCATGTGTAGACGAAAAGAGAAAGAAAAAGAAAGAGAGAAAAAGACAGAGAGAGAGAGAGAGAGAGAGAGAGAGTATATATGTATATCAAAGAATAAGAGAGAGAGAGAGAGAGAGAGAGAGAGAGAGAAATGCAAGAAAGAAGAGAGCACGTGCCATAGCACACCTGCGTTTTCAGGGATATGCCATAGGTAAGTCGGGCACCTGGCGAGACTCAGACAGTCTCTTTCTCTCTCTCTCTCTCTCTTTCTTTTTCTTTCTTTTTCTACCCTCTAAAGTAATACTATTCTTTGATGCAAGAAATATTATCGAGAGAAAAGGAAGCTAAAGAATAAAGGGAGGAAGGGCTGGAGCTTCCTCGTAAGGGCAAGGATCGTAGAAACGATAAACGAAGTTGATGAAAGCGTGAACGTGTGGGATTCGATACACTCGTTAACAATCGAGAACAATCGAATACCAAATACTTTCTTTTAAACCTCATGATGATTCACAATGATTCATAAGCTCCTTTATATGACTATTTAACAAGATGGTGAAAGACAGAAACAGAGATAGAGATAGAGATAGAGATAGAGAGAGAGAGAGAGAGAGAGGAACAAGTTTTTATCAAAGTAAATATTGAATTTATTTTCTTAGAATTATTATCAATTCTATTTGTTAGCTCGATAGATGATTACAATAGCAAAGAATAAGAAAATTCAGGCTTGTGTTACGTATTAAAATACGATGGGCAGCTGTTGGCTTATTATTTGGGATCAACGTCTTCGAGTTCCCATCAAACGAGCCTTTTTCCTTGTTGGTAGTACTACCTAATTCATTTTTTTTTTTTTTTTTTTCTTTATTATATGCATGAGCCAGAATCTAAGAGGGGGAATTGAAATGTATGAAAGTTTATCTGGTATTTGAAAATGTGGTACCAACAATTTTGAATCGTGAACGTGTATTATGTTTGTTGGGTCGTATTCAGATTGAGTCTCAATTATCTATCATTATAATCGTATAATTCATGATATTATTGCGTAATTAATAATATGATTTATGATCAGAGATTGACCGAAGGAAGAAGTATCACGTTTTAACATTAATACGATTTTTTAAATATATTAATTTTCTTTTTTTTTCAACATTATGTCTCGTTGAAGATGTAAAGAATGATTTGCATCAAACGAATTCTAATCCTTTTCCCACCCTCGCCTCTACTCCTCGTTAAGAACCAGAGCGAAGATTTAGCGAAGTTTTAGAAAAAAGGAAAAAAATAAGGAGAAGGAGAGAAAAGAGAGAGAGAGAGAGAGAGAAAAAAAAATATGTTGGAGTTTCGCGATGTAGAGTATGAAAGCATTTAACGTATGATACGTTATTTCTTAGACCCCCACTTCAGACTCTTTTTTGAAACCCTCCTGCTGTGAAATAATTTCAAACAAGAAGGACAAACCGACTGCGAGAGGTGAAAAGACGTTACGTATAGTAGTAGTAGTAGTAATATTAGTAGTAATAATACTAGTAGTAGTAGTAGTAGTATTAGTAGTAGTAGTAGTAGTAGTAGTAGTAATAGTAGTAGTAGTAGTAGTAGGGTAGTAGTAGTAATCATCCTCGTCGTCGTCATCGTCGTCAACGTCGTCTCCTTCGTGGTCGTCGTCGTCGAAGGGCTCACCCTTAACATGACAATAAGACATCTGCTTGGCACGAGCTTCCTAAGGGTGCTAGGAGTATAGCAGGCAGTATGTGGTAGGGCCCACCCTTAAATGAAATCGCCATGCTCCGTCGTGGACGATAATCTACGATGCGAGGAGACGCCTGAAGAGAAAGAAAGAGGAAAGGAACGTAATGCTTCTCCCGAAGAAAACGCCAAGGGTTCGTGCATTGATCTTCGTCGTCGTCGCCGTCGTTGCAAACACCTGGTCTGGCTGGCTAGCTTGCTTGCTTGCTTGCTTGCTTGCTTACTTGCTTGTTGGCTGACTGGCTGACTGTCTGGCTGGCTGACTGTCTGGCTGGCTGGCTGGCTGGTTGGCTAGCTGGTTGGTTGGTTGGTTGGTTGGTTGGATGGTTGGATGGTTGGTTGGTTGGTTGGTTGGTTGGTTGGGTTCTTTGCTCGTTTGCTTGGCTGACTGCATCGCCACGAGTCGTCGTTTCTCGCTTCGTTTCATATCCACATTCGATTGACGTCTCTCCGTCATCGTTTAGTACATTATCCAAGGTTAACAGACGAATACTATTACCTACGTTGAAATTTCTTTTCGACCATCTTTGAAATAGTCCGATTCTATCGACTATTTGTTAAGATCATTCTTTTCACGTAGATTGACTTTGACATTTCATTTGATACTTTTTTCTTTCTCTCTCTGTCTTTTCTTTTCTTTTTTAATAATAAACCTGACGATAGATCAAGCGTCGATAGATAAACAGGAGCTCTGATGCGTGTATAGTTTTATTGATTTATGATCGATAGATACGATTACTACTGTTTAATGATATTAATCTTACTATCTTCACGAGAAAGGAAATAGAAAAAGAAATGATTGAAAAATGAAAATAGATATTTTGGATATTTATAATTCGGATGTTTCTCTTTTAAAAACAAAAGACACAAAAATAAAAATTACTGTCGACGTAAGTCGCGGCACAAGTGCCATTATCCTCGAACACAATGGACATTACCTTACGAACAATGAAAGCTCCTCTCACACGGTTGTCTCGCATTCTCGAGGCAAGTGCAAAAATTGGAGGAGGCTCCTTTTGCTGCGGGGTAGCCATATGGCGTGAATTTGATTAATTGCCTTCCTTGGCAACCACCGCCGTTGGATCTTCACCTGCACGCGCGAGCGCATGCAATACGACTACGATGCGTTATGAATGATCAGACGGGGAGAAAGAGAGAGAGAGAGAGAGAGACAGATAGATAGCGAGATAGAGATAGATAGAAACACCATGGAACGTTATTACGTGGAAGACGAATCGTTTTCACCAGAATGCATCACGTAGACGACGAACAGAAATTGTTTAACGAGTTGTTTGACCAACCTTCTACGATTGTGTCTTTGCGTTATGACAACCAACCAACGATCGTTTTCCTTATCAGAAACATTTATAAGTCTGGTACTATCCATAGTTTATGATTCTACGTGAGAGGAAGTTTGATATCAGAGGCCTGATAGAAATATTAACACGTTGAATAATAACGCAGTAACTCTGCTACTCGCGAAATCGATCGATTTCGTAAGTTTTCTTTTTTTTTTTTTTTCTTTTTTTTTCAATATCTTTTATAAAGAAATACAATTTTTGGGGGAAGTTTCATAATGCAGGAATTATAATTATTTTGTTATTGTAGTCGATCATTGAAATTTGTTATATTATGTAGTCGATTTACTCGATTGAACGATGGGAAATCGTAGATATTTATTTGGATAAATGGCAAAACAAATAAATCGGACGATTAATTAAAGGAATGATTAAGAATTATATATATAATGTAAGAAAAAAGCCATTGGAATTTTAACGTCGAGAGCAAATGATTCAAGACTCGTACTTTACAACGTTTTACATTTTGACGAGTCATTTCTTCGTCTTCGTTTCTCTAGCTCTATATATTATACCTTACAGTAGATATTTACGATGAAATGCATGAGTATGCAAACTAGATGCACTATTCTCTCGCGAAGTTTTCAAAGGAAAATCCCGACGTTGCATTCCGTTAGAACAGAGCGTAGAGTTTAGCGATAGTTTTTGATTCGACACGTTCTCCATTGTGTTTATTTCTCGACCGCCATAAGAACGCCATTAACTCTGCTAATATTTTACGTAGAGATTGGACATTGGTATGAAATTATACAATGGGATGATGTTTCGAAGAGATAGGCTAATCATTTCATATGATATACAATGATTTTATTTATTTGTCTACTATAGATAAATAAATAAATATATATATATATATATATATAGCAATTTTAGTATTAATTTTTCTTTTACGTTTATTGGATATTTTTTTAAGATTAAAAAAAATAATATCTCTTTATATCTCAGCTTTCAAATAATTTCATTTTTCAAATTTACTTACTATATCACTTGCAAAATAATGATCGCGTATCTTTGAATACGTTATTTAAATATAAAGAAAAAGGGAAAGAAACAAGGCCGTTTGAAGTCGATTGAGATATCGTCTGATTTCATATAAAAAATAAAAGAAAATTGAAACGCCATGAGAAGAGAGAGAAAGAGACAGAGAAAGAAAAAAGGTTCTCATTTGGATCGAAATTGGACATACATTTAGGTCTTTTAGCTTTCGTCGAGGTCTGTTTGGTGAGAAGAAGAAGAAGAAGAAGAAGAAGAAGAAAAAGAGAAAGTAGAAAAAGAAAAAGAAGAAGAATCGTGATGGCGGGGGAGTGATGGTGGGACAGTGGGGGGATGAATGGAAGGGGATAGAGTCAGCTCGTTAAAGAGATAAGCTAAGGACAGACGAATCATTAGAGTGAAGGAAACTTGGGCCACCCTGGCGTGCGTTCGCTTCGAGCGTTCGCTCGATCACTCTTTGATCGACGATTTATTATTACATACATATATACATATATACATGCATACGTATATTCATACATATATATATATATATATATATATATATATATATGTTCATGTTCATGTGTGTGTTTGTGTTTAGAGAAACAGTTCAAATGTTGTGTGGTCATTGCGCTAGCATTTAATCATTGAAACGTTAATATAATGTCGCGATAACGTTCACGATCATGAATAATCCCTATTACGGGTTCAGTCTTTTATCAACCGGAAGTTGTTTCATTTTGACTATTTTTGTTTTATTTATTTATTTTAATTTTTGTTTTGTTTTTTTTTTTTTTTTTTTGTAAGTATAGAAGCTCGTTCGAGACCTATCTATTTTTATTAATCTCTTGAGTTTTTTTTTTTTTTTTTTTTTTTTTTTTTTTTTTCGCGTAGGTACATGTATATATCGAAATAATTTCATTTAAAAAGAGACAAAGCGTACAATTAATATCAACACCGACGTTTCGCTCTAGACAGGACATTTAACGTCTTCGTTCTGTCCAACGTGTCTATTCCAAGCCACTCGAAAGCGTTGCCATGCACAACGCGACGTTCTATGAATAATACGACGAGTAAGAAAAACGGAAAGAGAGCCTTGAGAGAATGAGGATTTCTATAATTTTAAACTAAAAATCAGACCTGAGATTCGTCAGAGTCTAAGAACTCGTTTTCTATGTACATATTTATCTATTTCTCTCTCTCTTTCTCGAGAGAGAGTGAGCGACTCTACTCGTATTACAATAAGTAGATACATAAGTGTCCTGTGTCTGAACTCTAATGTTTTTCAAACCCGATTAAAATATTAAATCATTTTCTAATGAAACTTTCTAAATATTTATAACAGTATTATCCGATCGTCGACAAGATTTCTTTATAAGATCACTAATTTTAATTATAAAATTAACGAACAATTGTAATAATTTATAAGTCCGCTTTATCAAAATCGAATTGGCTGTAATAAAATCATTGATAATGCGACGTCGTGATTGATCTAATCGTTTAATTATTAACTTGTAGAAAACAAAGTAATATTTTGCATAATTTAGATAAGCACGATTTTAAATGATCATTTTTCAAAGAATGGTATTTCAATAGGCATTTCGATACGTATTTTCTACATTTCAAAATATTCTTCTTCGGTTTCTTACAAAGGAATCCAATAGTGGAGGATAGATATAAGTAATCACTCGAAAAACTCACAGAACGAAGTTAAAACCTTACAAATGGTTTTCAAGCCTATCCAGACGATTTATACGCCATACTGTCGTAAGTTCATAACCTTCGTAGATCCCTTTAATGTACCGACCCTCACGGCTTACCGTCTCTCGTTCTTGCATTCATTGCTCTTACACATACGTATGTATCTACATACGTACGTTGTACTTAAATACATACACAGATACATACAGATACACACACACACACATACTGAAAGAGAGAGAGAGAGAGAGAGAGACATACAGAGATAAATTTACACATATACCAAAATAGAAAGGACGTCTATGTGCGTACAAGAAGAGGCCGGTATTAGTCAAGCGAAAGATTCATTATGACGTACAATAACGAGTTAAATAAATTTACAATTCTAGTGGCAAGTTTCTTATTGTAAAATAACCATCTCGAATATTCATTTGATCTAATGATTTATGTCGATCTTGTTTCTTGCTTTTCTTTTTTTCTTTTTCTTTTTCTTTTTCGTAGATATGAAAAATATTCGTTAGGAGAGATTAATAAAAATTAGAAGAAAATTTTCTTCGTCGCAAGTTTGTTATCATTATCATTATTTTACAGTAGGTATAATTATTCTTTTTCATATTCTGTTTTTTTTTCTTCTTTCTTTCTTTTTTTTCTGTTATCTTATTGTAAGAGACGTCAGTCGCATTATTCATCGTCTATTTATATTATTTTTATAAAATAAAACGTTCCATTTCTCTCTTCGTTTCGTCGATATCTCTCATCCGATGTATCTCATTTCTGATCTCATCTATGATCTCATCTAACGATAAATAAATAAATAAATCTCATTGAGAAATTGAAAGCAACGATCGATCGATCTATACTTTCGTGGTCCTTCGGTTCGATTCCTCTAAGAGATTAGAATAACGATTAGAGAAGTGGAAGGACACGTCTCCTAACTGGATCCGTGTTGCTTGTGTTGGACTTTTAGAATGGAGTCTCTTATTCGGTCGGTCGTAAGTTTGAAATTATGATAGGAGAAAATGAAGATATCGGTGATGATGATGGTGATGGTGATGGTGGTAAGCAGGAAAGGGAAGAAGAGAGAAAGAGAGGAGAGACAGCGAGAGAGAGAAAGAGAAAGAGAGAGAGAAAGAGAGAGAGAGATAGAAAGCTGGCAGAGCGAGAAACGATGAGAGAGGAATGCGGTCTCCTTGGACCTCAGAAGTTTCATCCAACACAAACTCAAACTCACTATCTATCTCTCTCTCTCTCTCTCTCTCTCTCTCTCTCTTTCTCAATCTCTTTCTCTTATTTAAAAATTGTCTTTGTCTCTCTGTCTCTCTCTCTCTGATTTTTAAATACTATCTATCTCTCTTACTCGTTTCGATATTCCTTCTCTCGCTCATTTTGCAATTCTATCTATCTCTTTTACTCATTTTTTATATTCGTTCTCTCTCATTCATTTTTACATTCTCTTTTCCATTCACACATTTCTATGCATTCATCTATTCATTCATTAATGTGTGTGTGTGTGTGTGTGTGTATAGTGTAGTTTTCATCAGCACACTTTTCTCTTCGACGCTTTAAATTTGAAATTGATCGGTATCGAGGCTAATTCGCGATATTACACCTGACATGTTAGTACCCTGCCGTGTAAATGATGATTCTCTAGCTAAAGAATCGCTTCGAACGATAGATTTATCATATACAAGGATGTACGTAAATGTATTCATCTTGTATAGATCGTATATGTCTGTCTGTGTGTACAGACATACAAGTCCACGTATGGGTGTGTGTGTGTGTGTGTGTGTGTGCACGCGTGTGTGTTGATCGGTCTCACTTGCGAGATGCAAAGGCGTCAGTGGCTTAAAGGCTCTCTGAACCTTTTCAGGATGCCTTCACGAAGGTGCAACGCGAGGAGTCGACAGAAACCAAATCGAAAGGTTAGGGTCAGAGCAGCTCCACCTTCTTTTTCTTCTGCTTTTTTTTTTCTTTTTTCTTTTTTTTTTTACCTCCCTTTTTCGTCGTCTTATTCTTGCAAGTCACACCCACACGTACATCTACGTAAGGAATATTGTATAGGCACATATATAACGTGTGTAAGTGTGCGTCACCAATTACAAAAAAGCGTTTCAAATATTTTCGTCATCAATAACGAAATTTGTATTAAGCAATGTTACGTATAATTATCATAATCTAGATCCATTGGTAAAATTATTATATACACATACTTATCAAATTCTTCGAAATTTTGATAGGTAAATATACAATCGATCGATAAACACGTGTGTGTGTGTGTGAGTCATACTGGTCTAGGTCACGTCGTTCCTAGAACTATTATTAGTAAACAATTCTTAATTTCTTTGTACTCGTAAGAGAGGAAAAGGTCGACGCTTTAGTTAGTTTTAAACTCTCATCTCGTTAACACGTAAGTTACTTGTCTTGTGATATAGAATTAACCGTTTGATCAAATTATTCGAAAGAACGCATTTTATAAATCGTAGTCGTATTATATAAATCCGATCGATATTAATAATAATAATAATTTCAAATTCGAGTATATGCACGTATATATACATATATATCTTTTAAATATGCGTCCAATTGTCGTCATTGAAATTATTATTAACGTTACTACAAGTAGTAGGTATATTTATAAAAGAATTCCTCGCGAATTTATTCGTTTTCTTTTAATACGAAAATATATAAAAGACAAACACGTAGTACATTGATAGATATATCGTTATCGAAAATAAAAAAAAAAGAAAAAAGGGAAAGAGGTTCGTCAAATAATCATTAGTCGTTAGAGATCGGTCATTTAAACAAAAAAACAAAAGAGATTAAGTACGGGAATAAATTTTTTTCGTATCTCATACATATGTAATTAAATCTCTTTTGTACGCTATACCTTATGTAGAATGAAATTTTTTATGTTGATTATCGGGAGAAAGAAGAAAAGAAGAGAGAGAAAGAGAGAAGAGAAGAGAGAGAAAAAAATGGGATACAAGCGTGTTTCAAGGGTGGTCCATCGAAAAAGTTGCTTCCGAAACATCGAGACACTTCGATCTCACGTCGACACGCTTGAAAACGTTCGAGATCGGAAGCGTTTTGATCCGTGCGCGTCCACTCGCAAAAGCAACAAGTTTACAACGATCGAATCATCGATTGCTCGAATGCCACACGTCTCTCGCAACATCCAACCGCTGGACCAATGCACCATTAATCTTTGATACCAATATAAATATTCAGAGGAATATACGATATAAATAATTGACTCAACTATACACTCGACTTTAATAATTAACGAATATATATTTTCATTCATAAATACGTATATTTCAGTATTCACAGAACATTTGCAACGATATATATATATTTTTTTTTATTTATTAATAATATATTATTTGTTAATAAATACGTACGCTCATCGATACATGCGTACACGCGTAGAAAGATACGTAGATAAGTATACAAACGTTTACAAAACGTGCGATAACAATACATCGGTTTGTTCATTAATGAATTCATTCATAACGGCTTCATTCATAAGCCCCGCATATTGACAAAACACGTGTTAACAATACATTCATATTTCCATTAATGAATGAATGAATGAATTCATTGATAAACTCGTATATTCATAAAACGTGGGTTAACAATACGTTCATATTTTCATTAATGAATCAACATGTTTATTTATTCGCTTACACGAAACAATATGATTACGTAAATGTACAAATATTCCCAGATTTACATTCGTAAACGACGCGTCGAATACTTTCATTAACGAATCGACGAATTCATTGATAATCTCGTAATATTAATATAAGCGCGTATTAACGATACACGTTTATACCTCGGATTAATGAATCATTGATAGAAACGTACATAGATATAACACGTATATACATACATACATACATATATATATATATATATATATATATATATATATATATATATAATATCACAAACGTTTTAAAAAGATTCTAAAACGAGAATCGTACAAAAGAAAAAAGAAATTCGCTGAGATATCTCGAAGCAAGTAGGATTGAAATTGGAAGGGTGGTATGTTCGAAAAGGAGGAGAGACAAAGAGAAAGAAGGAAAGAAAGAAAGAAAGAAAGAAAGAAAGAAAGAAAGAAAGAGAGAGATAGATAAGATGAAAAAGAAGGAGAGTGCGAAAGCACGAGCGAGCAAGCGAGTTGGGGGCCCGACGATGCGGCAGGTACCTACCCCGCAGGCATTCCATCAAGATGCTATCGAGAGTACTCGGTGGGGAGGAGAAAGAGAAGAAGAGAAGAACAGAAAGAAAGAGAGAGAAAGACGGAGAAAGAGAGAAGAGGCCGGCGAGAGATATTAAAGGATGCTGCGCCATGGTGCCGTCGTTCCCAAGGCACGAAGGGATCACGGCCGAGCCTGGTGCACACAACTTTCTGTGTCGGAGGCCTCCGTTGTGTTTTTCAAGGCGGCTCAGGCGGTGGGCAAAAGCGAGGACCAAAAGTGGGCCCCCAACCCTCGCACCCATCCAAATCCCACTATCTCTCTCTCTCTCTCTCTCTCTCTCTCTCTCTTTTTCTCGGTATCTCTTTCTCTCTTTTACTCACTCTTTTTTATTCACGTTCTTGCTCGGTCTCGTTTCTTTACGGTATTCGGCTATCATTCAACTTCCTTATTGTTATCATTTTACCGTTTCTTTCTAAATTATCTTATTTCTCTTCTTACAGTTTCTTCTTTTTTCTTTCTTTTTGTTTTTTCTTTTCTTTTCTTTTCTTTTCTTTTCTTTTCTTTTCTTTTCTTTTGTGCGTACGCGCGTGGGCGTGCGTTTTCTCTCTTTTTTTCCTTTTCGTTTGTTTAATTGTATACTCAATTTATTTTCGGCATACATATATGTATGTCCATGCTTGAATTTTAATTCGTTCTGTAAATATTTGTTAATTGTTTCTTCTTCTTCTTCTTCTTTCGACTCGTGTTTTTTTCATGTCGAATTACAAAGATCTTGTGTCAGATTTGTTTTATCTGGATCAATTTCGTTATTCGTCGTAAAGAAATTAATAGAGGTCAATTTCAGTCGTTTGAAAGGTATTTAAATATTTCATCATGTTTCGTATAATACTATCTCGTATCTGTTTTCAAATAATACTATTAGTCCGTTTAGAAAATTCTAATCATTGTGACAATGTTCTTAGATATATATGTATATACATGTTATATATCTACAATAATATACATAGTTCGATGAAATTTCATCCATGATAGCATGTAATTTTGTTTGTTTATGCGATAGCCTTATGTGATAAATTTTAAGGGCTTATATTTTCCACATAGGTCAACACCATAAATTTCTCATTCTCATTCTTTCTTTCTCTCTCTCTCTTTTTTTTTTTTCTTCATATCCAGTAACTTTAATAGATCGTTCGTCGATCTTCCTCGAAATTCTTATCTGAATCTGTTTTTTTTTTTTTTTCATTCTTTCCCTCTCTCTTCCTCTCTTTCTCTCGTTTTCTTTTTCTTTTTATCACGAAATATTTGAGTTTGAAACGAGTTCGTTCTCTCGTGCATCCTCCAGCGATTGGGTCCATATCCAGAAAGAGAGAAAGAGAGAAAGATTGAAATTTTTCGTGTTCTCGTTAACGTTCGACCCAACGAGAAAATATCTATATACGTATTTATGTATGTTTGTATGTATATTCTTATCTGCTACGTCCTTGAGAATATTATTACGAATCGTGTCCGGTCGTTGGTCGGTGCTTGCTGACACGGATGCGCCTGCCTGATAATAATTTAGCATTGACATCCAGACGCGATATGAGTTTGTTCTTAAAATAGTTGTTAACGAATGTGATCGTCATTACATATGTAGGTCCGTATGTACGTCAACATACGTAGGCATATTATTTTTATATATATAAATATATATAAAAATAAATTTTTAATAATATTTTTATTTCTATATTCTAATATTTAATTATATATAATTTATATTAGAATTAGAATATTTATTAAATATATCATATATATAGTATGTCGACATAATATTTATTACATACTTAGAGATCTACAGTACAAATTCCCATACGTATTAATTATGAATCAATGAAAAATATCTTCGGAGTATTTACAATTATGCAAATATATCAAATATACGTTTCCAAAATCATTGGATTTAACGAGATCTCGTTGTAAGGGTCGGACAATTTCATATCCAAGCGAATTCGCGCGAATCAAAGATCGTTTAACCCTTGTACATACATACATACATACATACATGAATGCATACATACATACATATATACATAGGTACTTACACTTGTAAGTGAGTTGGCGAGAATCGAAAGGAAGCGGTTTCCAAGGTATACGGAGAAAAAAAGGGCACGCTTGGCTTCTTCCCCGTGTGCTTTAAAGGGCAACGCTTATACACATATTGGATTAAAGGTCTGCTGGTACGTCGAGAGAGAGAGAAAGAGAAAGAGAGAGAGAGAGAGAGAGAAAGAGTGGTAGGCGGTGGCGGCGGCAGCATTGGTATGGGGTTGGAAGAGAACGAACGAAGTTAAAGAAGAAGAAGAAGGAAGAGAAAGAGGATGACGAGGAGGAGGAGGAGGAGGAGGAAGAGGAGGAGGAGAAGAAGGAGGAGGTGGAGGTAGTTTAGGTTGAGACAAGAAGGAGGAGGGAAAGGTATGCGGTACGGTTTTGTGTACGTTTTATTTTCACTGTATGCGTTCACGTATGTATGTATATAATATATAGGTATATGTATGTATGTATGTATGGATGGATGGATGGATGAAAGTGTATGTATATATGTATATATACGTGAACGTTAACCAGTAGGTACGACGTACGGAACGCGTGTACAGGGTGCTCGAAAAGTCATCGACGATCTTTGCAATCGTTCCTTCCGATCGATCTATCCTATCGATCTACCGATTGTATCGTTTCTATTTTGAAAAGTAATGTTTCAAGTAATTATTCTTTGACTTTTCATGGATATTGTTATTCGTTTTCTTTTGATTTAGACGATTATGAGGGGTCAAGAGAGAGGAAAAAGAGGGGAGATGAATTTGACAGAAAAAAAAAGAGAGAGAGAGAGAGTATAAGAGAAATACGAAAAGAGTAAGAGTAAGAGAGAGAAAGAAAGAAAGTATGAGAAATGAAGGGAAAGAGAAAGAAAGGGAAGATGAGTTTGAGAGAAAGGAAGAAAGAGATAGAGATAGAAAGTGCGCGCGAACTCGCGTATGTATGCGTATAAAAGAGAGAGAGAGAGAGAGAGAGAGAGAGAGAGAGAGAGAGAGAGAGAGAGAGAGAGAGAGAGAGAGAGAGAGAGAGTACGAAAAGCCGCTTTAAAAGATGTGCGTAGTCGGAAAGAAGGTACAGGTTGTTAACGGATTCCAGGTAAGGATTTAATTTATTCAGGCTTGGCCTCTCGTGTAAAATGCCCTACTCGCGAAACGGCGCGAGTAAAGGGCGGTAAGCGTGATTCGAACTTTCTCTCTTTCTCTCTCTCTCTCTCTCTCTGTCTGTCTTTTTCTCTCTTTGCTTCTCTTCTTTATTTTGTTCATTTTTCGAAGGACACCTGCTATTTCTTCTTGCTACTCGCCAAAATAAACAAACCTATTGATATTAATCCTCGTTAGAGTATCTCGTTATACCTTCACAGGTTATTGCACTTATCTCTCTGTCTCTCTCTCTCTCTCTCTCTCTCTGTCTCTGTCTCTGTCTCTCTCTCTCTCTCTCTCTCTCTCTCTCTCTGTCTGTCTGTTTTTGTTTCTGTTTCTGTTTCTGTCTCATTCTCCTTTAGCGCGTATTTCATTTTACGATTTGTTCTCTCCGTTTATTTTATTTAGGATTAGTTTTACTTTTAAAGAGTATTTCTTTTTTCTTTCTTCCTTTTTCTTTTCTTTCGCATATATTGTTCTTTCGTAATTTAATCGTTTGGATTAGATTTTTCTTTTTTTTTTTTTTTTATTTAATCGTTTAGATTCACGCGTGACTTTTAAAGTTCTTCCTACGGCTTGTAAACGATGCAAAAGATTCTAAGTCGATCTGAAGGTTCTTAAATGATTCTTTTTCATTTAATCAATTTACTTCTTCTCGCGACGTTTTTAGCTCGTACCGTTTAAGCCTCCAGTTTTACGATCTGAAAAAAAAAGGACAAAAAGAATATTAGCCGGTATTTATGATACGATTTTTTCTGTTGTTTGCACTTTGTATCTCAGACGCGATTAGTTTATTTAATTTATCTTCATTCCATATCGTACTTTTATGTTTAATTCCAAGTGCTGTTCTAATCTTTATAGACATAGTTTGTCTACTTTTATTATAGTAAACATTCTCTCTCTCTCTCTCTCTCTCTCTCTCTCTTTCTCTCTTTTATAATTTCTACTTTATCATAGTCTACTCTTTACCAAGTTATCTTACTGATTTCATAAGTTCATATCTATACTCTTAATCCAACTAATCTTTCCTAATTTTTACCTTAATTTCTAAAATGCATAAATGTTTCTTCTCCCTTCGTCTCATTATCTCTTCATGAAAAAAAAAAAAAAAAAAAAAAGAGGAAGAAGAAAGAAGAAGAAAAAAAGAAAAAAGAAAACATCCTTAAAGAGAACACCCTCGATTTAAAAGTAAAAAGAAAGGATAGGGAAAATGGATAGAAATGGAGGGAAAAAGGAGGAAAGGATTTTCTTTTTTTCTTCATTATTATTATTTTTATTTATATTTCGAGTCGTTCGCGAGGACGTGAACGCCCCAAAAGCCTCGAGCAGTTGCATCAAAGTTGCAGGCACTTAATCGGAATCTCCGTTGCATCTTGTACGCAAGTCGCACGTCACTCTCGAAGATCGAGAATGATGCAGCAGCATTCTCTCACTCTTTCTCTCTCTCTCTCTCTCTCTCTCTCTCTATATATATATATATATATATATATATATATATATATATATCCTTTCACCGCCCTCCGCGAGTCGCGCCTTATATCTTGCGCGTTCGTACCTACATACAACGCAACAACGATCACTTGTTATCGGCGACCTCTAAAAAGAGAGAAAGAGAGAAAAAGACAGAAAGAGAGAGAGAGAGAAAGAGCAAGAGAAAGAGAAAGAGAAAGATAGAAAGAGGGAGAGAAGATAGGTGCAAACTCGAACGTGCACTCACGCAAGTGTACTCGTCCTTTCCTTTTCTTTTTTTTTTTCTTTTTTTCCTTCCTTTTTTTCATCTCCATCTTCTTCTTCCTCTTCTTCCTCTTCTTCCTCTTCTACTTCGTCTTCTTCGTCTTCTTCGTCTTCCTTTATTTTTTTCTCTCAAGCCTCGGTGATAATTATCACCGTGAGAAACGTCGAGTACGCGTATCCGAAGAAGAAGAAGAAGAAGAAGAAGAAGAAGAAGAAGAAGACGAAGAAGAAGAAGAAGAAGAAGAAGAAGAAAAAGAGAGAGCTATCTCTTTCGCAAGAGATAAGCGAGAGTATCGTACTCGACTCGTTTCTTTTCTTTTGCATGTCTCCGCATATGCGCCCCTCCCCCTCCTCTCCGCCCTTATACGTGTGTATTTTATTGTTTATATCTCATCTTGTTCGGGTCTCTCACAAGAGATCTCTTTTTATAATTTTTATTTTTTAAATTCGAAAACCCGTCGTAGTGCAATCGTTCTCTTGGACCTTCTATGTTTGTTTGTTTGTTTGTTTGTTTGTTTGTATGTATGTATGTATGGTTTGTTTTTTTATTTATTTATTTACTTACTTATTTATTTGTTATTTTATTATTATATACATCATCTCTCGATCAGCGTACTCGAGATCACTTTCTTCTTTTTCTTTTCTTTTTTTTCTTTTTAATTTGGAAACACGTCGAATCGTACGATCGTCTTCTATACGCGTGTAAATGTGCGTAAAGTGCGTATTAAGTTTCTTAGTTATTTATTTTTTTATTGTTTGTATCTCATCTCGTCCGGCAAGATGTCATTCTTTATGTCTTTTTATTAATTTTTTTTCTTTTTTTTTTTTTCCTTTTAAATTCGGAAACGTCGAAGTACGATCCTTCTCCTTCGTGCGTGCATGCATACGTATGTTTTATGTTTTAACAATTTTTTTTTTTTTTTTATTTTTAAGTACGGGAACGTCGAAGGCCGATCGATCAATCGAAAGGACCACCAATCGAGCGAGCGAGAGATCGTTTTAAGAATTTTAGTATAAAACGATGGTCGTCGATTCGTTATGAGAAACACCGTTCGTTGTTACATAACTCGTTAGTTAAAATTGTCGATCCTTCGATCCTCTATAATTCCATTTTTTCTTTTCTTTCTCTTCTTGTCCCGAATGAAGAAAATTATTTATCGTAAAATTTGTATTATGACGAGTCGTTAAATTTATTCGGCAAAACATCAAGTCGTTGATACGAATGAAGAGAAAACGAAACGAGTGTTCGTAGTTAAATGATCTTATAAAGAATTAAAACAAATATTTTGTAAAAATTACAAAGAAAGAAAAAAAAAGGAGAACACAGACCGATATAATAATATCTATCGAGCGTGGACACGCTTTAAATATTAAGTTAAATAACAACGGGGAAAAAAATTACACCGTCGTAATTTCTTTAATTTCAAAGACGAACAAAAACTCTGCGAGATATATATATATATATATATAATTTATCGGAAGAAAAACAGAGAGAATAATAAAACCGAATAACGTTAGGGGAGATTTAGAGCGGGACATTTTTATCGATCTTATCGATCGACAGAATCGATCGATAGCTTCGATCCTTTGGATCGAGCCCCCGAGCATCAAAAATTTAATGTTCTCCATAACTTCATTTTTCTGGGCGTAAAAAGAAAAGCAGTACTCCCTTAATCTCGGCGCGTCTCAACCAGGAAAAATGCATCGATCAATGCTACGTAACACACATCGAGAATGTAAAATGGTGAGAGAGGAGTAAAATGGGGTGGGTTGTAAGGGGGATGAGAAGGAAGGAGAGCGAGAGAGAAAGGGAAGATACGGTACATGTACTCGTAATAAGATAAAAAAAGAGAGAGAAAGAGAGAGATAAATAGCTTGAGACGAAAGAATGAGAAAGACAGAGAAAGACAGAGAAAAGAGAGAGAAAAAAGAAAGAGAGAGAGACAGACAGACAGACAGACACACGAGGAACCACGGCGGAACTCATTTTAATTAGAAGGACCCCGTTCGCTTTATCGAGTTATTCTCCCTCTCTTTCTAACGTACACACACACACACAGCCAGAGGCAGTTACACACGACACACTCTTTCTCTTTCTTTCAGACCCTTCCAACATCCTTCTCTTCCTCCTCTTCCTCCTCCTCCTCCTCCTCCTTTTTCTCCTTCTCCTCCTGCTGTTCGTCGGGCCCACATCCATGAAGCCGCCGTGGAATGCGGTTCTACAGGCCCATGGGGTTTGCACGGATCTGTAGTTGTAGTACACGAGGTCTATACGCGAGATCTATACACGTTTCTATAGGAACTAATACTAATAAATGTGTATAAATTTGTGTGTGTGCGTTCGCGTGCGTGCACGTGATTGTAGGTGTGGTGGCGAGAAAAGGAACCGGCACTCTTCTGAGAGAGTAAAAGGAGACCTTGTCCTCTCTTCGAAAGCTCACTAATACATATACGTATATAAGTACATACGTACAAACATATATATATATATTATTCTACACTCTCATCTTCGCGTAGTGATATCAACATTGTCACCAATACCATCGTACATGTGGTATCATGGTAGACTGTGCACCGTACTAATACTATTACCATAGTTTTGAGAGAGATAGAGATAGAATAAGAAAGAGAGAGACAGAGAGAGAGAGAGAGAGAGAGAGAGAGAGAGAGAGAGAGAGAGGGATAAGGATTCTTTCCTTCTCTTCGCTGATGAAAGAAGGAGGGGTAAGGAGAACGGGACCTCCATGGAGGTAGCCACAGTCCAGGGAGGTCCTTCTTCCTTCCCAAAAGCTCTTGCAACGAATGGTGTGTGCTGGAGGAACAACGGGGGGAGTAAAGGGAGAGTAAAAGAGAAAGAGAGAGAGAGAGAGATATAGAACGGCTCCTTCGTAGGATCAAAGGATATATCGGGCCTTCTTTTTGCTTCGATCGTACTGGCCCCGAATTCTCCGGATCGAGTTTCAGATTCTATGCTGGAAACGCCTGGACCCAAATTCTCTCTCTCTCTTTCTCTCTCTTTCGCTTGATCTTTCTCGATCGGTTCTTCGAGAGAAACCGATTTTCGATCTCTCACTTTTCGACTCGTGGCCATAAAAATTTTTTAATAAAATTCGCCCATTATTATTATTATTATTTTTTTTTTTTTTTTTTTATTGATTATCCAGACTGACATTCGAACAATATCAGATCAGCTGACATTTGAATCGTCGAGAGTTCGTAGAAGGTAATTCAAACGTCAGCTGATTTCTGACACGTGATAATTATCGATTCATAATATTCTTTTAATCGACACACACACGCATATATATTTATTTATTTATTTATTTATTTATTTATTTATTTATTATAGATGATTTAATCTAAATTAAAATATTTTTAAAAGAAAATATTTCTAAAAAGAATATTGTTTCTTTTTTTATTATTATTATACAGTCATACATAATACTCGTTCGAAATAGATAGAGATAACTGGTAATCATCAGGTGAATCCCTTGATCCTGTGATATTCTCGATGAATAAACAGGATCCTCAAGTTCGTGTTTTCTTTCTCTAACATTCACGAACTCTCGTTTATGCTCGTTTCCGGTGCATTCAGATCAGCGTGAGCTTCATGTAGCGGGATAACAATGATATGATTACTTTATTCACATACCTACTTCGAGTTACATTGCCATCCTCCATAGACTCTTTCGCTCTCTCTCTCTCTCTCTCTCTCTCTCTCTCCGTCTCTCTATTTTTTTTATGAGAGGGAAAGAAATAGACATAGATAATGTAGAATCACCGAATAATAAGATTCTTTTTCGAGATCGAACATCTGAATTTTGCATGAAACGATCCTTATTAAAATTATAACACTCTGTATCGTAATAAAATAAGATCGATAAGATCCAACGATAAATCAGACTTTCTAAATCTACGTTAGGATCGAACGACAGAGAGAAATTAAACGTGGATTAATTTTTCCTTTACTTTTTGTCAACTTTTCAACATCCTTCTTACGTTTCCTTGCAAACTAGTAAAAAAATATATCGTAATCTTTCATTCGAAAGACCTATTATTCAGTATTCGAAACATTTTCGTAAATTTCTTCGCAAAATAAATTACCCAATCGATTTCGACGAGCTTTTTTGTAAACTTTGTAATATTTGTTTCTTTTCTCTCGTATTTTTTTATCTTGATCTTTTCTTCTGTACAAATTGTGTGGATGCTTCGTATGAAAATACAAAAAATAAGAAAGAGAGAGAAGTATCGTTTCTCTCGTTGAAACAAGACGGTAGTCTCAGGGAACTCGAACTTAAGGGAGGAGACGTAAATGAACTGACCAAATAAGTCTTACTCTTACTTCTTTCCACGAATCGCTTTCGGCAAAGAACGAGAGAAATTCAGAGAGAAAGAAAGAGAGAGAAAGATGCCAAGGTGTAGTTACATGCAAAGAACGGAATGCTTTTCTCGCTCGATGTAGAATCTCTTGTAAAAGGATGCTAAACGCTGTCTCATTTATATATATATATATATATATAAAGAACATATGAAACAAAACAATGAAATATGCAAAACGATTATAACTAAAGTTTCTCTTGCAACGTCGACCATGATCCACACTCCTTCACAGATCGATCGAATTTTCAAGGATACGTTTTATCCAGATATAAAACATTAATACAACCATATAAATAACGATAACAATGATAAAAATAACAACGACTGATACGTCTCAAGAATAATTCTAATTGATAATCGATCTCGTTTAACCTTGACCTTCGTCCATACTCCGTACATTGATTGAACGAAAAGGTAGAGTCGGTGAAGAGCTGCGGCGGAAGAAGCCGAAGACGAAGAAGAATATGCGCCCGCAGGAATTACCGAACGAGGAGGATGAGGATGAGGATGAGGAAAAGAAGAAGAAGAAGAAGAAGAGAGAGAGAGAGAGAGAGAGAGAAGGAAACAGCGATGAAGGAGAAGACGTGAGTGGAAGAGAAAGGTAGGGCTCGATGTGGATGAAAGGGCGGAGAAGCCGTCCAAGGTGGATCGAAAGTGTAGGGCCTGGTGGTCTAAATGCGCCGCTGTCGCGCCATCACTAACACCAACGCCAATAAACACTAACACCATCGAGAAAGAACGTTCTTTGGCCGAAAAGAATATCGCCGGGAGGAACAGCACGCGATTCCGTGCTTCTCGAATTCCTTTTCCTTCTCTCTCGCTCTCTTTTTCCCTTTCTCTCTTTCTCTCTTTCTTCGCACTATCTTTCTTCTTTATCTTCCTGCTCCATTTTGTTGAAAATATGCAACGAAAACGAGAAGGAGCGAAGATTCTGGCTCGAGGCACGACCGAGGAGGACGATTATCGGATTTGCAAATAATGAGACTATGGAGATATTCAAAGGACACCGACACCTTTTTTTTTTTATTTTTTTTTCTTTCTCTCTCTCTCTCTCTCTCTCTCTCTCTTTCTTTCTTTCTTTCTTTCTTTCTTTCTGGTACCATCGTCTACACCCTCGATAAATCGGCTTTCGTAAATAGCTTCGTGAGAAAATATTCTTTTACTTCGGCTGAAATCTTTTATCTTCTTTTTTTCTTACCCTGTGTTCTCTTTTTCATTTCTTTTTTTTTCTCCTCTTTTTTTTCATTTTTTTATCTCGTTCCCTTTCTCTCTCTCTCTCTCTCTCTCTCTCTCTCTCTCTCTCGGAGTATTCGTTAATTTTCGGGATAAGACTTCTGATAGGATTAATATTTAATTGTGACTCTGCAATCGCGCGGATCTATAAAGAAGAAATATACGATTAAATGCGAACAAATTTGCTTTGCTATTGAAAACGACAAAGAGGAAAATACGTGCACATACACACACACACACATATACATATTTAAAAAAAAATCATCAAAGTAGATTAAGCGTACGAAGGATCTTTCGTCCGTGGAGAAGTTTGTCCATTAAGACAGAATCGAAATAGACGATCTGAAGCAAGTTTCTGAAGCAAGTTTCATAGAGTGCAAAAGAGAGTAAGAGAAATAGTCAGAGAGAGAGAGACAGAGAAACAGAAAGAGAAAGAGAGAGAGAGAGAGAAGGAGAATGAGTCAGACGCTAATAAAATCGACTAGAGGCAAAGAGAGACATGGTGGTGGCAAAGTGAGGAGGAGGGAAGGCGTTCGTTCTCTCGTGCTCGCGGGCATGGGAAAAGGCCAGCAGATTCATTGACTGCGGGGGCCTCGAGTTAGCACGGGGTCTCCACCTCCCATTGTTCCATTAACCACTTCACGGAGGCCGAAGAAAGTGCGAGAAAGAGACAGAGATATTAACCTACGTATATAGGCGCGCGGGTGTACACTCACATATACATATATTAGGTATATTCGTACGGAGAGATAAACGTACACACGTCGTATTTAGTTAGTTTTACGTATACGTGTATATGTGACTTGTATAAAGCATATGCATATAAGAACATATTCGTTTACATGTAGATGGAAGTCATTACATATATGGGGAAAAACAAATATATGTATATATATATATATATATATATATATATATATTTATACGTAGATAATACAAATTCCTATTTGGTTAGCTTTACGCTTATATATGTATTTGTATCTATATATATACACACACATATATATACATGTATGTATATGTTGTTTATATTTATAGGTGTGAATCTAGAATAGTTTAGGTGTATTTCTCGCAAATCGCTCCTTTTACACACACTCGTGTGCTTGTATGTATATAAACGTTCGCTATCATCCTATCTTTGTCAATCTTTCATATAATTAACTAAATCCTCTAACACTTCTCTCTCTCTCTCTCTCTCTCTCTCTCTCTCTCTCTCTCTCTTTCCTTCTCGTTTCCTTATTCTCTTATTATCGCGAGCATTTCTCTTTCCTCCTCTTTCTCTCTCTCTCTCTCTCTCTCTCTCTCTCTCTCTCTTTCTACTATCTTTTTCTTCGTTTATTTTAGTAACTTTCCTTATGTACGTAGAATACTTACACATATGCAAGTACGTATGTATTTCTCTTTCCTTTTAATTCGATCAAAATTTCTAATTCCTCCGCCAGACGAGGAGGATGTTGCCCTCGTCTTTCATTACCGTCAATCCTGTTTGCACGTCCGTCATCGTGTCACTTTTTAATAAACATTTTTCTTCTTCGTCGATCTTTGTACGATTTATATCTTTTTCTTTTTTTTTTTTTCTATTAAGATTATCGATCTCTATTATGGATTTCTAATCTTCAATTTATCGACAGTAATATGACAATAATTCTATCAGATATTGATTAACAAATTTTTTATTTATTCTTTCGAAAAAAAAAGAGAGAGAGAAATAGAAAAAGAAACAGAATGGAGTTACACCGGTACGATATAAAAATTCCAAATTTGATTTTTCATTCTCAAAAGTTACTTTCCTCGTCTTTCTTTTATCTTTTTAAATGTTATAGAAGAAAATGGATGCGTGAAAGCTAGTTCGATATGAACTTCCGTTTAAATTCAACGAAAATAAGAATAAAAATAAAAATAAAGGAAGGAAGAGAATTAATAAAAGAGAGAGAGAAATAAAGAGAAAATAAAGAACAAAGAAGGAAACAAGGATAACGAGAGAGATAGTTGAAGTATTTGAATATTTCAAAGATCCGCACTTGCGACCCAGATCTTTTTTGGCTGTGACCCAGATCTTAACTTCCCTATCTTATTCGTGGTTCAATGACTCGCATGCTAAAAGTGATACGCTAATTTATCGTTTAAAAAAAAAAGAAAGAAAAAAGGAAACAAAGGAATAAAAAAAAAAGAAAAGAAAATGTCTACTCGTTTTCGACAAATGTCGTTCGAAAAAACTCTCTCTCTCTCTCTCTGTCTTTCTGTTTTTCATTAAGTAACTTTTTAATAAGAAAGAGAGTCCATATATAATATCCGTATATTATCTGCATACACATTAAGTAATTTTTTAATAAGAAAGAGAGATGGATATATAGATATTTGTACGCATCTCGATGACGCTCTTTTGTCTTCCAAAGATGGTGGAACAAATCAGCTGGGATGTGTCCGGAGAGTCAACGGATTAAAACGAGTGTTGCTTGTATCTCTCTCTCTCTCTCTCTCTCTCTCTCTCTCTCTCTCTCTCCTTCTCCTCTTTCTTCTTCTTCCTTTTTTTGCGTCTGCTCCCTCTTCCTATCCTCATCTTCTCTCCTTCTCTCATTCATCGCGACCGTCTCATTGTCAAGCAGCTTATTTTAAGCGATTACGTGCTGCCAGGATCGGTCTGGCCCTACTCCGAGACTCGATCGTATTCCTCTTCGATATTACGTATATATCTATATTTAAAAGAAGAAATAATAATAAAAAATATGTGCGATTTTTTTTTTTTTTTTTTTAATTTAAAAAAGTAAAATTAAAAACTCGGTACACTTGAATCGTTCCGTCCTCTTCTCTTCTCTTCTTTTCTCTTCTTTTCTTTTCTTTTTCCCTTTCTTTCTTTCTATCTCGATCGAGCGAAAAACAATTTCTATTCGATTACATAATATCACAGAATTGTATTTCATAAACATAAACGCATAAATTCAATTTCTTTCATCATCATTGAAATATTCGTTGTTCGATACGAGACAATCTTTTTTCTTTCTTTTTTTTTTTTTAAACTATCCTTTTTTTTTCATCCAACTATTTGTATCTAGCTATACAATCATACATTCATTCATTTATACGTCATACATACATACATACATACATACATACATACATACATACATACATACATGTAAAATTATTCGTTCAAAAAATCAGTCATCTCTTTTTTTCTCTTCTCCTTTATTTTCATTCATCGCAGCTTCTCTCTTTCCTACGTGTATATATACGTATATATTGTATACATAGTACATACATTGTATACGATCGGTTCCGAAGAATCTTAAAGGTCCTACGACGAGGAGAGGAGAAAGGTACAAACCGAAAGCGATACCAAGCAGAGGGAATATACGGTAGGAGAGGACGTTTCGTATTACGCAAAAACGACTTCCAAACTTCTCTTGTGCAACGTCCGTCCGTAGGAGAGCGCCGGACGAAAACTAAAGGATCGTTTCAAGTTTCCACCACGGTGGGGATATTTAATTTCAAAGATCGAAAGCCGAATGTGTGCGCGAAATAATCTTTCTTTCTCTCTCTTTCCCTTTTCAGTGGACCAACCAACGCGAATGGCGGATCAGTCATCTTGTTTTTTTCTATTTTCGTTTCCGCGGACTTGTCGATTATTTAATTCCTCTTTCATTTCTTTCTTTTTTTCCATTCTTTAAAAATTCTCTTTCGTTTTCTTTTTTTTTATCCCTCTAAAATAATCGATCGCTTAATCTGCGACAACTCTCTCAATCTCTTCCTTCTCTTTCTTTTCTTTTTTTCTTCTTTTTCCGATCGCTTACACGTTCATTCATTTTTGTAAACCATTCGGTCCAATTTCATTTCGAGATTGTACCATTGCAAGACCGACTTGTAAAACTGCGAGCCTAACTACGAGTCCTTGAGAAAAAAAGCCTCAGATTTTTTATACGATCGAGAAAGCTTTGACTCATCCCATGTGGGTGATCTTTTAATCGAAATAATTTTAATGACGTGAAGATAGATCGATAGAAAGGGAAAGAAAGAGAAAGAGTTTTAAATAAATTA
The DNA here is from genome assembly GCF_905475345.1 of Vespula vulgaris. Lineage (NCBI taxonomy): Eukaryota > Metazoa > Arthropoda > Insecta > Hymenoptera > Vespidae > Vespula > Vespula vulgaris. The sequence continues at coordinate 1,111,123 of NC_066599.1, read as the reverse complement.
TGTCAATCGAGAATACATGTTTTTTGATTCTTGGAAGAGACCAAAATGGAGTATGGTCTCTTGGTTATAGCAATGATGATGACGATGGTGGGGGTAGTTGGATCATGGAAGATCATTTCCGTGATCTTGTTTAGGTCGATTGGTTTGCCAGATCGATTCGGCTTCTCGATGTTAAAGTAAAGCGAGCGACGAACGAGACGATAAGAAAAACGCAGATGCGATTGGCTCGACTCAATCTTCGGGTCTTCGTGATAAAGAAAGAGCCGCACCTTCCCCCATAACCTGTTTTTACAGAGAGAGAGAGAGAGAGAGAGAGAGAGAGAGAGAGATCATGGACCGAAATGAGAGAGGATCATTTGTTTTCTACATTCATACCTCGAGTTTCTTCCTTCTCTCTTTTATCTCTCTTTTTCCTTTGTTTTATCGTCCATCTCTTTTCTTTTATTTTATTTGTTCATCTCATCACTATCTCTTTCATTTTTATATTTCTCGCCGTAGCAAATTTCTCATATTATGATCTCACGTTTGTACGTTTCATTCTTTAAATTCTTCATTAAAAAAAAAAAGAAAAAGAAAAAGAAATTAGAGAAATCTTAAATTTATTTAATACGTGTGCGTGCGTGCGTACGTGTGTGTATATATATATATATTCCATATTTCAATCGTAAAAAAACGTCATACAATAGTATGTTAATAACAGGATTATAGGGAAGAAAAAGATAAAAGAAGAATTAAAAATCTGCTCGAATATTATCACTCATGAGATATTCGAACCCGTTTTATTTAATTCGTCTTATTATAAATGTCCCATACTACTATCTATTATTTCATATTTCGTTTTAACGATTGTTATCAATTGTTTCATTGTTGTTAAATTGGGTTGGAATTTTCAAGAGATATAAATAATGTGTACGATCTTTGTGCGACGATACGTATGAGTCACGGTCTCTCTAGGTCACGTCGTTCTTAGAATCAATGTGATCTATATCGATAAATAAACAAATAGTATCCCAATTCCTTTGTAGTCGTAAGAGAGAGGAGAAGGTCGTGGCTTCAGTTCGTCTTAAACTCTCGTTTGGTTAATACGTATATATAATTTACTCCCGAGTAATATAGAATTAATCGTTTAATTCGACGCAACAGAGTACGTATTTTATAAACGATCTTTTTAAACAATCTTTTATCCCATACTCTTCCTCGTTCATTCATCTAATTCTTTTTCACAGAAACATACGCATATATTTTCTATCATACATATTTATTAATGTTCGTTAGATCTCTCTTTCTCTGTTTCATACTATTTCTTGTTCACGTATCTCATTCTTTTTCACATGTACGTTTTCTATCGTTTATTAATGTCCACTACGTTCTTCTCTCTCTCTCTCTCTCTCTCTATTTCATACTCTTTCCCGTTCATCTATCTCATTCTTTTTCATACACATACACGTACGTTTTCTATCATTATTAATGCTACTACGTTTCTCTTTCTTTCTCTCTATCTATCTCTTTCTCTTATAATCTTTCTTATTCATCTATCTCATTCTTTTCACACATAACAAATCCATACATACATATATTCATTCATACATATATATATATACAAAGAGAGAGAAAGAGAAAGAGAAAGAGAAAGAGAAAGAGAGAGAGACTTTCTCGTCTACTTACTCGCTATCATCATTTTCTCTTTATACCGTTTTCTCATTCCTCGTGCAAAAGGGCGGCGTTTGTGGTCCGCTTCAAATATTAGCCGTCCACTCGGTGGTATGCGTGATACCCCGGAGTGCGCTTAAAATATTGAAATAAGCCGCTCTCGTACACCGCCCTTCCATTCCCTTTCTCTTCCCCATCTTTCGTCTCCCTTTCTCTCTCTCTCTCTCTCTCTCATACTCATTTAATTCCGGTATCCTTCTCATACTTCTCTTTTTCTCTCTTCCTCGTTCTCCCCGTACGATCGACATTCCGTGAAGAGAAGAGAGACACGGCGATTCTCAAATATTCTCATCTCGATTCTCGTTTATTGTCACTTGGTCTCTTTAACTGCATAATCTCGTAGCAAGCGAAGGATTTTCTCGAATAAGCTTCATAAATTTTTAGGTATCCTCAAAGGAGCAACGTGCAACAACCAACGTCTCTCTTTCTCTTTCTCTTTCTTTCTCTCTTTTTTTTTTCTCTGTCTATCTATCTCTTTCTCTTTTACCGTAATGGAGATTGGAACGAAAATCCTGTCACGCGTCTAACGAGATACACCCTTCTTTTATCACGTTGTCGCATACTTTATTATTTTTCGTTATTAATATTTCTCTTTCGGACTTTTAGGACCGACGATCTCTTTCGGTATTAAATCGTATGTTTACCCTCTCTGCGAATGTTCGTCTATAGATATATCGTTTCTTTTGTCTATTGATTAATAACGATAGCGTAGAATTCTTAAGTCGTCTTGTTTGTAATCCATTTTATATAGAATTTTATAATAATTACGTATACTCGCAAAAATTCATTTACGACAACATATCTATATGATATAATAAAACTTTAGATAGAACTTTAGTTGAATTTAATCGAATAAAAATTAAGAAATAGATATACGTATCGTACGAAGAAGAATAGAAGCGTAGCAGCGACAATAACCATAACAACAACGACAACAACAACAACATCGAAGACGACGACATTGATTGGTAATAACATCGAAAGAAGAAGAAATGAAAAATAAGAAGAGAAAACTAGGTGAAAGAAAATAATAAATGCGAAGAAGAGAATATCTCTCTCTCTCTCTCTCTCTCTCTCTCTCTATATATATATATATATATATGTGCATAGATAAATAAATACACATATATATATACGCACAAATATATATATATAGATGCATACATAAAAATATATAATATATGTACATATAAATATATATATGCGTACATAAGTATATATAATATATGTATACATAAATATATATATATATATATATAAATGTAGTCGATTTGTATTCCCACGCGAGGAATAGTTAAGAACATCGTAGCCATTAGGCTCAACGTCTATCTTCTAACGCGAGTGCTCCTTTATCGGTAGGAAACATAATAGATAAAGAAGAGAACGTTCTGGCGACGCACACGTTTACGAGCAGTTCGATATGTACTTTTTTAACGCGGTTGCCCCTTGTGTCTCTTTCCTATCTCTCTCTTTTTCTCTCTCTCTGTCAGTCGTCGATGATAAACTCGAACGTGTTATCAAACTTTATTAAAACGAACGAACGAAGGTAAACCGAGCTGAAATTAAACCGTCCACATCGTTTCTTTTTTTTTTTTTTTTATTTTTTTTCTATTTTTTTCTTCCTCCCTTCGCTATATCTTTCAATATGCGTAATATACGTACGCATGTAATTATTAGATATTCTTCGAAAGAGTTATACCTGTTTTCGATTTATTAGATTCTTTAGTCGTGTATTTCTTTTTTTCTTTTTTCATTTTTTTATTTTTATCGTATGGACACCTGAAAATGAACCTCTCAGAAGTTATAAGAAGAAAAAGGAAGTTATATTCATTTTAGTTAAATATAAATTTAAAGATTCGGAGATCCACGAAGATTCATAGATATCTTTACTCTTCACAAAGATTCATAGATAATTATATCTTTAGATTTATTAATTCATTCAGTAATTTATTCAATAAAATTATTGTTAACAATAATGCATTAAACGGATAAAATGAGAAGGAAAATTACTTGGAATATATAAAACACTCGAGTGTATAAAGTTTCGATCGGTTAAAATTGTCATCGATTAAACGTAAAGTATGTGGATATGTATATCTCGAGTACGATATATATATATATATATATATATATATATATATATATATATATATTCGTGAATGATGTTAATAGATTCGAAAAGAGACCTGTTGATATGCAGAAACGCGTTTCGATAACACGAGATAATACAAGGTATCATCGTTTCAATTCGATCGTCTAATAAAGTCATCGTAAGTGTTATTATTGCATACCAATCACGTGTTCTATATTTGTAGCTATACATGCATACATACATACATATATATATATATACTCATGTATTGTATAATAATAATATTTTAAAAGAAGACTACCATAGAGACTACATTAAGAGAGGAAATAAAAGATAAATTAATTTTACATGGATGAAATATAAGAAGGATTAATACATAAACGTCGCATAATCCGTTTATCGAACGAGATACATACTTACGTACCATCTGTTCGTCCAATCATTCGACCAATCACAAAAGAGAGAGAGAAAGACAGAGAGAAAGAGAGAGAGAGAGAATGATATTTTCTTCTTATTTTCTACATTTTTCTTTTTTTTATTCGTGTTCACAGACATAGATATATCGTAAGTTGAAATATTACGAGGGTCGGCCTCTCGATCGATCGATCGATCATATCCGCCATTACTCGAGATATCAACGTAACCAGAACGGAGTGTCAAATCGCCCGAACGCACGTTCGTACACGTCCAGGAAAGTTTAATTAATCGATTAATCGAAAAGTTTGTCAATGAGAGAGAGAAAGAGAGAGAGAGACACGTAACTCGTTTCGTTACTCGTACATTTTTTTTCTATAACAATACTTGATACTTGGAATAATAATTATATAACATATCATATGAGAGATAATATTAATACATAAATAATACAAAACTCTTTCTTTCTCTCTCTCTCTCTCTCTCTCTTTTGATATCACGATATCGTATGCGTGTAGTAGGAATCAACTTTCAATAATTACAAAAGAAAAAATGAAAAAAAAAAGAAAAAAACGATATATCAACTTAAAGAACCAATCAATAATCTCATTGCTATCGCTACTACTATGTACATATACACGTATGTTCTACTTTTCTTATCGATCGCAAACTACGAGTGACGTAGACATTGTTACAACAGCGAGTAATAATAATAGAACATTGTATACAATATAGTCATAAAAACAACAACAACAACAACAAAGAGAAAAAGAAGTAGAAGAAAGAAATTTTGCTTGAAATCTTGCAGACGAAGATACATACATATGTGTGGGAATTTATTTCGCATGAAATTCGTCAAAAATTATCAAAATTAGCAACGATGTGTGTGTGTGTGTGTGTGAGAGTTCAATCGATGATGACTTACATATACGAACAACGTTATGTAACGAGTTTCGATTTAAAAGCAATAAAGCACGTAGGTATATCGATGATCGTCATTGAGAAATCATTCCATAAATGAAATTACTCGTAAGGGCCACGAGATAAGCTGTTGCAAGCGAGAGTTTACCGAGTAGTATCGCCAGAGTTTGCGTTTGTACTCCGTTGTATCATCTCTTTCACGTGTTTACATACTATATATTATACTGGGTGAATCAAAATTACTTACCCTCTTATATAATCCATTTTTACAATTTGAGAAAGAGAAAACCTTCGAAGAACGATTTGATTCGATGAGCAAGAGTAATATGTAATTGATTTTTTCGAAAGGACTTAATAATTTTTTATTCATTCAGTATTATACTTATATATAGGGTGTTTCGTCCGACACGAACGTTTGAAACGTTTTTGTTACTTTCGACTATGATGGACAATCTTGAATAAGATTCTTTGATTTTTTTTTTATTCGAATATTGATTAAATTACGATAGTATTGGCTATGTGTATGTAATAACTTTTTTATAGAAACTATAATTTATGATTTATTTAAAATGTGTTTGTTGTCACCTTGTATATATATATATGTGCGTGTATATGTATACGCAAGTATATATACCACGCCTTGTATTGCAACATTATAGTTGATTTTACTCCATATTTATTCTAATACTTTTTATACGATATCCTCCGTATGCGTACATACCAGCCGCACCTGATTCCAAGATTTACTTTATTTCTTGAAAATAATCGTAGATCGATTTTGAAAACTATTTTTCTTTTTTCTTGATCGCATTTTTGTGTTATACCTGCTACATCTGCTACGAATGGAACGCGTGTATACATAGGTACGCTTAGATAAAAAAAATATTTAATCAAACAAGATTCCGTTTTAGATTCCGACTTCATTCCCGTTTTATTAAGAAAAAAATAAAAAAATAAAAAAATAAACGTTCAGTGCATTTCCTTTTATTAATACATTATTTGTATAAATCATGCACACACATATATATATATGTATATATATGTACGTATATACATACATATACATATATATATATATGTATATATTTATGTATAAGTAAAAGAAGGATTAACAATCACGCTAACATATGCGTTACATACTTAGACATTTTCAAAGAAAAACATAAGAAATATACGCGTGTATACATTAGAGAATCCCTCGAAAGAAATAAAAGCTATAAACCAGGGAGGAAGAACAAATAAATTCGTCGAAGATTTAAAAAACGAGAAAGAGGAGAAGACACCCCCACGTCAAATTACAATCACCCTTATAAAACGATGTTACGTATTAAGAGCGAAAGAAATAAAATGGTGGGAGGTTGCACCTGCATCATGAAATTCCTAACGTCCAGCGAGTTTCAGAGTTGCAGCAGAGACTGCATGTATATATATATATATATACACGCACACATATATATAATATATATATATATAAATATATATATATCGTGGTATTTGTAACTTTACGAACGCACGCATATAAATGTATTTACGCGTATGCACATATACACAAACGGAAAGAAAGAGAAGAGGAAGCCGGTGAACTATGCAACTCACGAACTCGAAGTGGGAGAAGAGAGAGAGAGAGAGATAAAGAGAAAAAGAGAGTAAGAGACGAAAGATAAAGAAAAAGAGAGATAGAAGATACAAAGTTGATCTCGCTTCAACGCAGAAGAAGAAGAAGAAGAAGAAGAAGAGCAAGAAGAAGAAGAAGAAGATGCAGGAGGCAAGAGTTAAGTAAGAGAAGGATAAAGAAGGATAGAGCTACCAAGAAAGAGAGAGAGAGAGAGAGAGAGAGAGAAGGTAGAAAGAACAGAACGAGCGCGAGAAAGATGAAATGAGTGAGTGAGTGAGTGAGTGAGTGAGAAAAAGAGAAAAAGAGAAAGAAAGATATATATATATATATATATATATATATATGTTATATATGCGTCTCACTCGTTCACAGGCGCATCCATTGACGCCTTCGCTCGAGCATTTATGAATGAATCCCCTTCCAAGATAGCCCTTTCCTCTTACGCTTCGTGCACATATGCAAGCGAGTGTGTACAACGGCTGAACATAGAAAGAGAGATAGAGATAGGGATAGAGATAGATATATAGAGAGACAGAAAGAGAGAAAGAGAGAGAGATAAGGAGGGAAAGAAGGAGAGACGGTCCCTCTAGCTTAGGCGGATACGACTCCGACTGTGAGTTTATACGTTCTTTTATGCGCTTCTTTACGTGTGCGCGCGCGTATGTGCGTGTTATTTCTGTCGTGTGTGCGTCTTCTTTTTCTCTTTCTTTCTTTCTTTCTTTCTTTCTTTCTTTCTTTCTTTCTTAGTTCGTCCATCTCTTTTCTTTTATTAGGAATCTCTTTCCTTCTCGCAAGAAAGTTTATTTCGAGTATGGCCCGAGATAAAGTCGATTTCATTCATTAAAGTTTTCTCCGTAAGCGAGGGGACACGCTTTCACTACGATAAAGAGGAAAAAGGAAAGAGGAGAAGAAACGGGGAGAGGGGATGAGGAAGAGGTGGAGGAGAAGGAGGAGATGTTAAATGTTCGGAAAAAAAGATGATGATAAATTATATGGCACTGATATTTGGGTCTCTTATGAAATTTATGATATAGTACGACGTGGGGGAAGGGAAAGAAGACGAGAGAGGCGTGAGATGGAGGAGTAAGTGGGGAGAGGGGAGGGTTAGAGGGTGATAATGGCGAGAAAAAGTGGAGATCGTATCGAAATGGGTGGGATTACGTAAACGCGGGAAATTTAAGATTTCGAAAGACTCGTTCTCGATTTATCCTCCTTTTGTATTTGTATTTTTATTTGTATTTTTATTTTATTTTGAATGGGTATATGTATCTATGTTTTTTTTCTTTTTTTTTTTTTCATAGGTATTTTTATACATGCATGTGTATGCGCATAGAGGTTTATATATATATATGTTCTTTTCTTCTTTTCTGTTATATCGTAAGCGACTTTTACATGTTTTTACGGTTTACGTTGAGGTTTTATAGATCATCGTGAAAGCGCGAGAAATTCAAACGTACTGACTCGTAAGAGCTCGTTGTTCTCGATTTATCTTTTGTAAAATTAAGAGAAATAGAGTCGAGGAGATAAAAAAAGAAGGGGGGAGAGAGAGAGAAAAAGAGAAAGAGAGAGAGATAAAGAAAGGAGATGAAAAATGTTCGTACTTTATGGTGCACGTGCTCGATTTTTTTTTCTCTTTCTTTCTTTCTTTCTTTCTTTCTCTCTTTCCTTCTTTTTCTTTTTTTCCTCCAGTTTCTTTCGACATCACAGAACGGAAACGCGTTCTCTCTTGTTAGAATGCACTTTCGTACGAGCCTTGGAAACTTTCTTTGCGTGCTACTCTCCAAAAAGAAAACGAAAAAAAAACAACAAAAAGAAAGAGGAAGATAAAAAGGAAATATGTAAAGGAAAGAAAAGAAAATAGAAAAAAATAAGAAAGAAAGAGGAGAAAGAAATGAACAAAAAACAGCAAGATATAATGTATCTGCATTTTTGTCAGTCTGGACACGTGTTCTCGCGACGTGGAATCAGCTTCTTTGCGTTGGTCCGCATAAACTCAACGTATTACGTTCTCCTACGCTTACATACTCAACAGCTGTTCTCGATTCTTTCGTAATTTTTTTTTTATTTTTTCACTTTTCGTTTCTTTTTTTTTTTTTGTTTAATTTCTCCTTGCTCGTGTTTTTCCTCTTCTTTTTCTTTTTTTTTTAACGTCGTCCTAGCAATCGTTTCTCGTCGAATCGATTTTGCTACAACATTATTATATTTTTTAATACGTACGTATACTCGATCAGTATTTAAATTCGTCTCTGAACGCGAGTGTTATTACGTATTCATTACATTGTTCTTTTTTCTTTTTTCTTTTTTTTGTTATGATCGATCAACGAGTCTTTTATCAAATTTGCTAACGATCCTATTTAACGTTCCATGCAGTTTTAGATTTTATTTGTAAATATTTTTCTATGCGTTATCAATATTTCCTTAGGATCTATTCAACGATCGATCCAATGGAGATCTTTATCAAACTTTTCTAAAAATCCAAATCTAATCGATCTAATATCGATATCTGAATATTTTTTATAAATTCCCTCCTTGCGATTTACGTAATCGATTCCCGATACGATTACATGTGTATTTAAAAATGATCTCATTGAAATTTTCAAAGAAACAAATTATCTGCGATATACGATAATCTTTTCTTGATCAACGCACACGCGCGCGATATTTGTCCAACTTTTTTCTTCACTTTTAACAATCCGATTTTAATTCGTACGAAATTATTACAATTAAATAATATCACGCGTGTGTCCTAATAATTCTAACATCGACGTGACTGTTTCTTTTATTTAATAGACGATCTTGTCGCGATCTATACGTACGAAAACACACACGCGAAAAACATATACGCACAAACAAACACACACACACACACAAGAAAATTCCATCACGACTTCGATCAAAGCAATATATTCGACGTGTCTCTCGTCTGCGGCACTCACATGGTAGGTGGTTTAATCCGATTTGAATCATACTCATTCTCGACACGTATGAGAGTCGTTGCGTGTGCAGGAACGATGTCTCGAGTCGGCTCTAACAACTGCAAAAAGATCGATCGATCGAACTAATTGCGAGTAGTATGACGCCTTCCTCTTCGATCATTCTTATGCAAACCGAATGTGCGGTTTACGATTGGTAAACAAAATTAAGTTAATCTTTCATGGTTTTCTTCGTTCGAATTTCTTCTGTCAAATTTAATAACGGGGTTGTTTTCGTGTTGGAAAAAAAGTAAAGAAAAGAAGAAAGAAAGAAAGAAAGAAAGAAAGAAGAAACAAATCAAGCTTGTTCATATTTGTTCATTTCCATGAATTTTTATCTCTTTACGTCATTACGGTTCATTATCGTTATTATTGACCTTTTTTAATTCAATCCAATATTTAAAAAAATTTTGTTGATCATTTCGACAATCGAGATCATTTGGCAAATGAAGTATTTAATATTTGCTTTAAATTTATACTTTTATCTTTTCCATTAATTAGCCTTTAGTTTTATTACGTTCATTATTCCGTTATTTTTCTTTCTCTTTTCTTTCTTTCTTTCTTTTTTTTTTTTTTTATCAACCTTGCATGCTTTTATCTCTTTTATCTTTATTAATCAAATATTTATACACACACACACACACGTATATATATACAAATGATTTTTTTCATAATAAAAATCGAATGATTGCACGATCAAAAATTGTCCGATGTACTCGGATATAAATTCGAAGGAAAAGGGATATCTAAAGGTCGATAAAATTCACTAATTGGGAAGAACAAAAAATAAAGGCTAATTGGGATGCGTCAAGTTCGATGGGGCGTTAATTGGAATTGTTTCAGCGAGTCCTGTCGAGGAAAAAAAAAAGAAAAAGAGAGAGAGAGAGAGAGAGAGAGAGAGAAAACCTTACTATCCGAGTGAATTTAATGGTGTCGAGGGAATCGTTAATGGTCTCCCATATGACGGTAGAGTTTTCCATTCGAAAAGTAACAATAATATGGCGTGAAGAGAAAGGCGTGGGTGGAGTGTCGAATACATGCAAGCGTTTTCGCACGAAGAACAAAAGAGAGAGAGAGAGGAACTTGGAGGGTGACTCGTCGAGTCTCCCTTTCCATAGTCTGTCTCTCTCTTTCTCTCTGTGTCTATCTATCTCTCTTTCTCTTTTTCTCTTCTTCTCTTTCTCTTTTGCTTTCTGCTCGTAAATTACGATACATTCCAGTCGATGTTCCACGGTGATAAGTCACGGCCGCCAAATGTTTCGTCGCCATCGGGCATTATTTTCGCCCCGTTCCTCGATTACCTTTAGATATCGTGGCGCACGTAAGTACTTATGCGGTACTTGTTATGGTGGATAACCTTTTATCGAAAGATTAATGGGATAAATATAATAGATTTCCTTTACGAGTTCACGACAAATAATATTAAATAATTCTTTATCGAATTAATTCGATATATTCGATCAAAAACGACTCGATCTTATTATATATGCTTTTACGAATATTATTTACTTCTGTCGTGTGATCAAATCACTGTCGATTAGAAAAATTATTGAAAGAAATCATATCGAACAAATTTAAAGGAAAAAAGTATATACATATCCTGTCTAATATGTATACATCATATTACATATGTTAATACTCATCGAGTCACGTAATAACAAATCTAACTTTTGTCATAACATGAAATAACGATCGAATGTAATAATTATGAGTCGTCTTTGTCGAATGCAAAAGCGTTTTTTAAGAAGAGAAGTTCGTGCTGCAGTTGTCGATGCAACACATACTTCATGAGAGTCTTCTAATACCTCCATACGATTGCAGTTGCAGCGAGAGAGCTCTTTGTCCCTTTTCTCTTCTTCTTCTTCTTCTTCTTCTTCTTCTTCTTCTCCTTCTTCTCCTTCTTTTCCTTCTTCTTCTCGTTCCTGACTGCACGCCGTGAAAAACGAGACTCCGGATGTGACGTCATTACATTCCACGGAATTATTTACCTCGAAATCGCGGAAGTAACGTGACGTTCATTGTAAACACACGATCATTTTATTTAAATATTTTCTCATCTTTTTTCTCCTTCTCTCTTTCTTTCTTTCTTTCCTTCTGTCTTTCTCATTCCTCTTTACTAATACAAAAAAAAAAGAAAAGTGCGAAATAAAAAGCAATAAGAGAAGATGGGCGAAGGGCCGAAAAGTTAATCGTACATTTCTGTTCGGAATCATTAAATTCCCAGCTTAGCTCGTCGGCGAAAGAAAAGAATGAGAAAAAAAGAAAGAAAAAAAAAAAAAAGAAAAAAAATCAGCAATCGATTTCGCAAAATCGTTTGGGACGATTTTTGAGCCACAATGTAGAGTCAAAAAAAAAAAAAGCCAAAAGGAGAAAGAAGAAACAAACAAATAAATCAAACAAAATAGAAAAAAAAAAAAAGAGAAAAGAAAAGACATTGTCGACTAGTATGCTTTCTTTTCTTTCCTCTCTTTTTCGTTTTCTTCTTCCTTTTCTTTTTTTTCCTCCCAGTTCTCTTTCTATCGTCATTACATACGGGGAAAGCGGCTGGTTCGGGCAAAAGTAGCTTTTTATTTGAAATTTGGTGTGGCGTGTGCAGGGTGCAACCGTTCGACCGGTTCCCGAAAGTAACGCGATGCAACTTTATTGCCGATACGTACTTATCGTATCTTACAACTCGAAGGGAATCCGATTAAGGAACTGAAACGCTACTTTAATTATTTATGATTCTTGTTTGCTCGGACAGGCGATCCTCCTCTCTTCTTCTTCTTCTTCTTCTTGTTTTTGTCCTTCTTTTTGTTTTTGTTCTTCTTCTTGTTCATTTTCTTTTTCTACCTTCGTCGAGTCCTCCGTCGAGATAGAGAGAGAGAGAGAGAGAAAGAGATAAAGAAGGGCGACGCACGTTTCACGACATTCCAATGCCCAAATAAATTAGGAAAGATACGATGATGAATGGGAAGTTGTTAAATAAATATTGGCTTGCCGGGGGAGCGAGCTTCGAGCGACGAAATTTGAAAGAAATGCTGAAGAAAATTTTTCGATTCATTCACCGAAAAGCAGATCTTCCGTTCTAACGTTTCTGTTCTTTTCTTTTTTCTTTTCTTTTTCCTGTTTCTTTTTTTTCTGTCTCTCTCTCTCTCTCTCTCTCTCTCTCTCTCTCTCTCTCTCTCTCTCTCTCTCTCTGTTTCTCTCTGTCTCTTCTTCTCTTCTCTTTTTTAAATCAACATTGTCAACACGAAAGAGAAGAAAGAGAAACGGGAAACAAGTTCCGATGCTCGTCGATCAATTCTGAGTTTTTCTTTTTTTTCTTTTCTTTCTTTTCTTTTCTTTTTTTTTCTTTTATTATTATCGACACAGAATGTTCCTAAAAAAGTTTCGAACTAGTAGTTCCTAAGATATAGGAGTTCGTAGCTGATTTTTCAAATAATTTATTCCTTTTTATCTCCTTCCTTTTCTTTTTCAAGATTGTTATAAAATCGATCGAGTCTCAGTTACGAGATCTCTAAATGGTCTTGAAAATAAGTCATTGAGTTTTAAAATCGTTTAATCTTAATGATCGTCGACAAATTGTAGGATTGTAGAGGGAAGAAAAAATTGTCGAAACGAAAGTGGTGGTTGTTTTTTTTTTTGTTATTTATATTCTTTATTTTCTTTACTTTTTCTTTTTTATTTCTTTTCCTTAGCTATACAGTTTACCACGCTTATGATCCTTCGATTAATTTTCATTTCGATGACGTACATTCGTACATACATACATACATACATACATACATATATACATACACGCCGTGAGTGCCTTCACGTTCGATATAATATATCATTTACTTAGTTAAGAACCAGAAGGGAAAGGGATTTACGGGTTGGACAATGACAGGTCCACACGGTGCGAATGAGACACACGCGATCTTCTGATTTCCTCGAAGGACACGATCCTCTGCAAGATCCTTCCTTTTCCTGATTCCTTTCTATCCTAACTAACAAACGCGTATGTACTTCGAAGCATAGTCTTAACAAAAAAAAAAGAAACCATGAAAGAAAGGAACAATTTATATAATATTAATCGAACAAAATATTTCACAAAAGACACAAGAATATCCAACAAATAAATATAAATATTCCTTCAACTTTGCTCTTTACAATATCGTTATATTCCCTGGAATGGCGAACCTATGCTCGAGCCGTATTATTATTCAATCGCTTATAACGATTACAAAAGATTACGATTATCAATGGAAAATCGTGATGGGAAAAAGAAAAAGAAAAAGAAGAACAAAAGGAAGAACAAAGAAAGGAAGAAAAAAGTAGAAGAAAAAGAAAAAGAAGGAAAAGAAGAAGAAAAAGAAAAAGAGAAAAAGAAACAGAACGAAACAAAATAAAAATACTTTACACCACACACAGGCGTTGTTGTTCGTCGTGCATCGAGTAATAGTGGGTGTGGGAGAGTATGCGATACGGTGCACCCACGTGCACCGTTCCGCGCTAAGCTTGTAACTCACGAGACGCGCGCGTAAAGAGGAGGCGGAGGCGGAGGCGGAGGTGGAGGTGGAGATGGAGATGGAGATGGAGATGGAGATGGAGATGGAGGTGGAGGTGGAGGTAGAGTTGGTGGTGGAGGTGGCTGTGACTGTGACGAAGGAAGAGGAGAAGGAGGAGGAGGAGGAGGAGGAGGAGGTGAATGGGGGTGGGAGAGGAGGAGAAAGGCACGCGTGTGTGGGATCGAGCTAGCCTTCGAGACGCGAGCCAGACGCGACTCCCTTCTTTCCTTCCTTCCTTCCTTCCTTCCTTCGTTCGTTCGTTCGTTCTTTCGTTCGTTCGTTCTTTCGTTCTTTCGTTCGTTCGTTCGTTCGTTCTTTCGTTCGTTCTTTCGTTCGTTCGTTCCTTCCTTCCTTCCTTCATTCTTTTCTTCTTTTCATTCTTTTTCTTTGCTCCTTCTTCTCCCCTCCCTTCCTCCACATTCTCATCATCCTCCTCATCGGTCTTACCTCGATTCAAACGCCGACCTTGAATTCGGTGCATATGCATAATATGTCGAGTGCATCGTCGCTTCTCACCGCGACTTTGATTCACCACGGGAGAAAAGAGAGAGAGAGAGAGAGAGAGAGGTTGCCAAAGTGAAACGTTTTCATGTATGTACATAAGTATGTTGTGTATGTCGAGAGAAAGACTTTCAATTTTCCTCTCTTTCTTTTTCTTTTTCTTTTTTTTAGTATTTCTTATTTCGTCATACACCTTTCTTTTTTATTTATAAAGATATCGTTAATGAAACTTATGAATGTATCGAGTAATCATTGATAAGTAAAAGACCATCGATATTCGTTAATAACAATTTGATTGAAGCGAAAAAGGAAAGAAAAGGAAAGTAAAGTCGTATTCGTGTTTCGAAATAAGCACGAGTTATAATCAGCAATATTATTAATTTAGCTTTTCCTACGGTAACCACTTCCTAAGAATGTAAAGAGCACTAATTGCTGTTATCAATACGCTATCGCTTGTACTATCGAGCAGACGTCGGCCATATACGTATAAACATACGTGTGTAACGTACCGTGAACGCCCTACGAGTCTTACGTTACATATTCCGATCAGGAACGGCCTGCGAACTCGCGATTAGTGTCATTAGTATCTCTATTAACGATCGACTATCGTTCATCCCTCGATAATAATGTTCGGTATTCGCGTGTAGACGATAATTCAATTTCTATATATGTAATATCGTGCAAAGTGATTAGATGTATATCTGAATTAATGCCTGTATCAAAGTTTCATTTCCTTTTTTGTTTTCTATAGACGTATGAAAAAAGAAAGATAGATATTTTACTCGGGTCGTTTTAAAGAGACGTATCACTTCGATGAAATTTTATACGGGGAAGAAAGAGGAAAAGAAAAGAACGAAAAGAATTCATTTCTATTTATTCAATTGAAGATAAATATATATATATTTTTTTTTTCCTTTTACACAGTTTCACGTACACGAAAAGATACGATGTATATTTCTTTTAATGCACTCCCACGCGAAACTAATTTACAATTCGACGTGTGTTATTCTTATACGTTTATCTCACTCACTCGTATGGCGTACGAAATTATTTCTTCAAAAAAATAAAATTTTATTTCGATCGATGATCGATGATATTTCGACAAATGTAATTCGAATAAAACGTATGACCGAGCGTTCGTATTTACGACGAATATTTAAATGAAAACGTGAAGCAAGAAAAAAAGATAAATAAATTATCGAACGATCGAATATAATTCGAGGACTCTTCATTAACATTTTAAGTTAAGCAAGGAACACGAGCGACGACAATGCACCGTGGCGTAGTAATCAAAGTCAAAACAATCGGGCGAGCGTCGATAAAGGTCACGTAGGCGGCAGCTGATTCCATTCACAAATACCGTACATAGGCGTCCACTACGCTCAGTTCTCTGAATCGTGTTTCGAATTTTTAATTCCACTACGACCACAGAAGAAATACATAGACGAAAGGAGAGAAAGAGAAAGAGTGAAAAAGAGAAAAGGACGAAAAATTTTCGTAGAAGTGAAGAACGATTTTTCGACATTTTCTTCTTTTTTTTTTTTTCTTTATTTTTTTTACATTCTTTACTCTCTCTCTCTCTCTCTCTCTCTCTCTCTCTCTCTCTCTCTCTCTTTATCTTTCTCTATCTCTCATTCTTCTTCTCTTTCTTTGATTAATATTTACGTATATACGAGATAAAAAATTGCTTTTTATATCAGCAGTTTTTTTTTTTTCATTAATGTTGCTGACTATAAATAGAAGTTCATATCGAACGATTTAATATCGAGAACGATTTAGTTTCTAAGACGATTGAAGAGTCGTTGGAAGAGTCGTTGGAAGATATTAAAAATCGATTACACCTTTGCGGAGACTCTTTATCGTCTAATTAAGTCTCGCAGTGTTACGATCTAAGCACGTAATTTGCTGGGTTGAAGAGAAAAAAAGAGAAAGAAAGGAGAAAGGAAGATCAGCTTAAAAAATGTTCGATAAGGTTTAATCGGCTTTTGAAATCGTTCGAATAATCATTGAAAACCCGAGGGTGTAACAAAATATATGCGATAAATAAGAAGCAACGAATCTATAGATTGCGTTCTTTATTGACGTTAAATATTGTATAGTTGCAATAGTAGGTAAGTAAAAGCTGCTGCTTATTGTTTGCTCGATAAATTACGTTATAACGCATATTGACGCGCGTAATACATATGAAATAACTTTGACGTACGATAAAAAGTGAATGCGTACATTGACTAAGACACGCATACACGCTTACACGTTTCGTAATGGTATTATCTTAATTCGTTCACGTTATGCTCGTAACCGCAGGATACGTTTATCGAGTGAAAGATTAAGCGAGGGAAAGAGAAGAGGGTGGGAGGGAAAGAGGGAAGGAGGATAGAGAAACGTGTGCGTAGAAACTTGCATGGCATGTGTCGGAGGATATATAGTACGTGGATATATCCTCCTAGGCCTCCAGCGAGAGAACCTACGAACTCTACTCGAGGTAGATGAAAAAGAGCAAGAAGAAAAATAAAAGGAACGAAAGGAAAAAAATTAAAAAAAAAAAAAAAAGAAAAAAAAAGAAACGAAAGAAAATGGATTCTAAGTGGGAAACAGATGCTCTAGCGGATTTCACAGGAGTACGAGCGGTCCTTTAAATATTTTGACTTTTTATGTTTTCAAGTTGGATCTCTCGAGAGAACCTGCTCTAGTCGTACAACCGATATTTTTTTTCAAATTGCTGTTTTCTCTTTTCTTCTTCTTCTTCTTCTTCTTCTTCTTGTTCTTCTTTTTAATCGTACAGGTATAATAAAACTCTTATATCTTGGATATAGGTGTATATTCTCTCTGTTAATCAAAAATTAATATATAAAAGATACAGGTAACGCGCATGTTTGATCGATAAGAAATGTGTAGCGTATTTTCTTCTTCTTCTTCTTCTTCTTTTTTTTTCGTTATACCACTTATCCGATTAAGAATTCATACTGTAATGCACGTAATCGATTATTATTAGGGTTCTTATCGCTCACGTTTATCGATCAAACCACGGTTGAACGGTGATAAGGAGTGTCCTGTGTCGCAAAAGCTTTCTTTATGTATGCGTGTGATTTCTAATACGTGTGTATCGAGTAATGAATATATTATAGTTCTATAATCTTTATTATATATATATATGTATTTATTTGCTATGTATTTATATCGTGATATACAATATATGTACGAGTATGTTGGTACTATCGATTCGTTTAATCGAGTTGAAAATCGTGATGGTACGTTAAATGTATAAGAAGAAATGCAGGCTCGTGAGAAAGTAAATGATAAACGTGTGCGTACATACGTGTAAGTTATTACACATAGAACATAGATATATACGTACGTATGTATATGTAGTAAAGGAGTAGAGCAACGCGAATTCGACACCAAAGAGTCTGACATATTCGGAGAAGCTACAGCGTCACGTGAGCCCTCGTCGGTGGGGATCGAAAGGCCACCATGAAATAGGGTCCACCAGCATGATCGCATAGGGCTTTACAAGTTTCTAAGATAGGTATATATACATATTTCGAATTCTCCCTCTTAGTTTGCCTCTCACTAATTTATCTCGTCGAATTTGAATTTTCCTTGCGTTAAATACCCTCCCTTGAAAATCGTCGACCTTTCGAGAACATAAAACATTAAAAAAAAAAAAAGAAAGAAAGGATTGTTTGTCAATTTCATTTTCAAAAGATAACGATGCGTTGGAGTTTTAATTGTAATAGATACACGCATCGTAGGGACAATAGTTTTTAAATAGGAGAAAACCTTCTTAGGAGACATTAAAAATGAATTACTCTTTCATCAAAAATCTTCGGGCTCGTCATTAAGGTTTTTTTATCTTACGAGTTAAGGTCGTAATTTTACAATCCGTAAAGGAGATTATCTCGAAAGGTTAGTCGAGAAAATGTAATTAAATTTTAATATACCTCTTGATAACTATTGGACCCTACACGCCCTGTGATACTTGGTAATTGAAGTTAGCTTGAAAGTAAATGGGAAAGTTTACCAAGGTTGTATAAAGGTGAAGAAATTTTCTCTCATAAATAAGAAGAAGCGAATGAGAAGGATAAGGGATAAAAAGGAAAGAAAGAAAAAAAGAAAGAGGAAAAGAGATAGTTCGAACAGGTAGATTTTCGGCTTCTTATATACGGGCTTAGGGTTTTAGTTTGGCAAAAGGTTCTCTCTCTCTTTCTCTCCCTCTCTTTTTTCTTATTATTAGAAAGTGACAGCTATGTTAAAGGAATTCCAACGAGTAACGTTAAACTAGAAGACCGTGTTGCTTGGTGGAATCTATCGGCAACGATAGAAGGAGATCTTTAAATTTACTCGAGTTAAGCCGAGTCTCCTGTTCGAGCCTAGATCGAAAGATTCGAAAGATTCGATAGAACGAGAGAGAGAGATCTCGATGAGGATCTCAAAAGGAACATTTTTACCTCAAGAAACAAAAAAAAAGGAAAAATAAGACACTCCTATTATTTTAAACCGACAAGACACCATAGATTTCTTTAAAGGCAAAGAGTAAAATTAATGGAAAAAATCGGTTTTTAAGAAAAACGAGAGGGAAAGAAGATAAACGTCCTTAAAAATTGTTCTTTCTTCTTTTTCTTCGAAGGAACAAACGAGATTCGTTATTACTGTGTTTCATTTGTAACCACAAAAAGTGGACTTGTCAGAAATCGTGTAAAAATTCACGACACAATGTAATATCTCTTGGAAAAACCTGGGTTGAATAAAACGGGATTTAAATTTTGTTAGTAGAAACGTGCAGGACTAGTCTTTTCCTCTGCGTAGGGTCAGAGAGAGTAAAACTCGGAAAAAGAAAGAAAGAAAGAAAGAAAGAAAGAAAGAAAGAAAGAAAGAAAGAAAGAAAGGCAGAATGAAAAAAGGAGATAAGAAAAATAGAGGGAGTGACAGAGAGGAAGGGGAGGAAGGGGTGAGACGATGTGGGAAGAGAAAAGAGAAGATTCCAAGAAACATAAGAGCAAAGTTCCTCCCTGACGTTTATATGTACGTTGGAATAGGTTGTTGGGTCCTTCGAAACCATCCCTTTTGGCCTTTTCAAATCTTCTGGACTTTGGACCCGCTTTTTGCTTTGCTTCTTCACCAACCCTCCCCCAACCCTCCCTCGATTCTCCTTATTTTAACCTGCTGCCCGCATCCGCAAACGAATCTTTGCTTCTTACTTTTCGGACTTTTTCTCTCTCTCTCTCTCTCTCTCTCTCTCTCTCTCTCTCTCTCTCTCTCTCTCTCTCTCTCTCTCTCTGTGTCTCTTTCTCTTTTTTTTTTTTGATAATATTGTAGGTATGTAGTATGGTACAGTGGTACTCAAATAAAATTTGCTCAACAATTTTATATATCTATGTATAATAGAAACAAATTTTTTAAATAATAAATTCCTTTCGTTGTTTGATCGTAAAATTAATTTAACGAGAGATACAGTTGTTACTCGTTGTTATTATTTATTTATTTAGTTTTCTTTTTATGATATATATAGATGATAATTAATTAAAATGAATTTGTCGGGATTACGAGTATGTATTAGTAGGTGAAGTATCACTGCACCGTAACCAAACGGAGTAGTAAATGAGATACGTCGAGAGGAAAAGAGTAGTATTATTAACTTATGCGGGTCTTCCAACGCGTGTATGTATAATATGTTTGTATGAGTGTATCTACATCCGTTAGATTCTTCTTCTTTTTCTTTTTTCTTTTTTTTTTTTTTTAAAGAACAGACCGGGGGTAGAGCTTTGTGTTCTTCGTGAATGATTCTACTACATTGTTGCGTGAGAAATTGAAAGTAACAGACGATTTAGAGATAAATTTATTCGTAATTTTTATAGTAAAAATTAAAAAATGAACGAAAAGAAAGTGAAGCGCGTACGCGCTCTGATTTATTAATTAAAGTGCAATTTCTAAAATAAAGAAATCTTACATTTGTCAGGTACCTACATACAATATTATTTTTATATAATAAATCTGTCGAAGGAAAAGCTTGTAATAAAAAACAAAAATGAATGATATAAAACAAAACAAAACAAAACAAAACAAAATGAAATGAGAAAATTAAATAAGTAACATTTAAATAATTAAATAAACATATGTTATTAAAAGGTATAAGATAGCAAAAGATAAAGAGATAAAGAGATAAAGAGAGAGAGAGAGAGAAAAGAGATCGAAGAAAAGTTAGAAGAGAGGCTGAGAGTTTTCCAAGAACATAAATTCCCAAGAAAAGAGAGAAACGGACGTGAAAGAGAGATTTGGACTGTTCCAACGGAAGAGTCGTAGATCTATCGCTAACGTGCGAGACATGGCTCGCATGAAGAGCACTCGTCGTCTTCACAACGTGCCTTGGGAAGAATGTGAAATCCAAACACAGTCGACAGAGAAAATAAGAAAGACAGTGTGTTCGCTTCGACGACGATGATGACGACGACGACGACGACGACGACGACGACGACACCAACGAGTCCGAGTCTCTTCTTTTATGGTTAAAGACCTGCACTTGTTTTGTCACACAAAGAAATGTATACGTGGAAAATATTTCACTATTTTCTTTTTCTCTTCTCTTTATTTTCCTTTTTCTCTCTTTTTTACTTATCAAAATTATTAAAAGAAGAAAAGAAAACGAAAGACAAAACTCGCATCTTAATTTTGTCAGAAGTAAAATGTTTTGTTTTTTGTTTTGTTTTGTTTTGTTTTGTTTTTATCTTAGAAAGAAATAAAAAAGACGAGTCGTATTTAATAGATCAGTTTTAGTTATGCATATATGGGAAATTATCTGTCTTTTAAAAGTAACATTATTAAATATTAAATATTAATACAACAATAATAATAATTATTATTATAATATTGATAATAACAATATCGACGACTAAATTAAATTATAATTATCTTGTACGTAATCTTACGCACACAAATCATTATCATTATTATTAAAACAACTATAAATATTAATAACGAAAGAAGCTCTCTTATCTCTTCTCTCTAATTCTACTTGTTCGCGTTATCTCTTATAAGATAACAATATATATAAATTAGATATTTTGTTGTCGAGGGGAGAGGAAAAAGAGGAAGGAAAAGAAAAGAAAAAAAAGAAAAGAAAAAGAAAAAGAAAAAGAAAAAGAAAAAATAAACGTGAAGGTTTCGTGTTTCATTCAAGTTCTCGGTTCACTTTATCAGCGATGGCGTCTCTGATCTGCTTACGGAAAGTGCTTACCTCTAGGCTTAGGTACTCCAAACTAAACATCTTGTATATTTTACGCTTACCCACGAAGTAGAGATTAGAAAGAGAGAAAGAAATAAAGAAAGAAAAAGAAAGGAAGGAAGAAAGAAAGGAAGAAAGAAAAATGAAGGAAAAGAACATTTTCTTTCTCTCTCTTTCTCTCTCTCTCTCTCTCTCTGTTTCTGTCTCTCTGTCTCTTTTCGTTTCTCTTTCTCTTTACTACGAAACCAATTTTAAAACCGGATCGCGACGAGAAAGAGAACGAACGAAGGGAAGGATATTTAAAGAATACAAAAAAGAAAAAAGAAAGGAAAAAGGAAAAAAAAACATATGCTAACTGTCAACGAAGACAGTCGATATGATTTACGAGGAGCTCGTAGATACGGTAAAGAGGGCAAAGCCGAGCGATGATTGGCGCCGGCGCCTGACTACCTCATTATCATAGTGCATAAGAGCTTATGGCCTTCTAGTTGTCCCGTATGTCGTCTATTTTTTTCTCTTCTTCTCTTATTCTTTCTCTTTCTCTCTCTCTCTCTCTGTATCTCTCATTTTCTTTGCAACGACGAACCATGGAAACCATATCTTTCGATCGATTTCTCAAACTTCTTTTTTTTACTCGAATAATTACGAATTAAATCGACTTGTTCGAAAAAGAATAACGAGAGAAAGGAAAAGAACGAGAAATCCTTATCGTACTATCGTTTTCATTGGATCGAAATTTTTGGCGGGAAAAGAATGATCTCTATGAATGAAATCGATTCATTCAATAGTTTTCATGAATGGAGATTTCGGCGGGAAAGGATTTTTCTTTTTTTTTTTTTCATTCATTGCCTTTACAAGAATAATCAAGCGATCGTTAATAAATATTCGATCGTCAAAAAACTTTCCTTCAAAAAGAAAAGAAAAATTAAAAAAGAAAACAACGTAATTTAATTTGGCGAGAGATCTTTGAATCCTTTAAATTTGAAAATTGCTTTAATCCACGTAAATTCGAAATTATATGAATGCAAATATATATACGTATATATCGCGATAATTGTTATTATTAAAATAAATGAGAGTATTCTCTTATCGGCCATCGCTGTTCAACCATGTTAAGATTAATCGATGTTATTTGGCGTTAAACGTGCGTATCGTATATGCGAAGTCCTGAATTCTTAAGATTCCAATGGTTAAAGTAGCACGTATGAATGTAAGAACAATTAAGAGCGGGAAAGATAAGCTTGCATCGTGTTGTCTCACTCGCACTCACATACGTAAATACGTACGTACGTGTATATATGTATATATGTATATACTTACATACGTAACTTGCTACATAGTTCTTTTCTCTTCTCTCTCTCTCTCTCTCTCTCTCTCTTCCTTTCTTTCTCAATCGCTCGTTCACTCTCTTACGAACCTTATTCAATTCGCAACGACATTCCGTAGCAGTACCAAATGCGGTGAGTGCCGTATTCTATTTCTTCTTTGGGTAGATCGGTGCGCGTTTCGATTCACAAAATCAATTACAGGTTGTTATCGACTACTCAGAACGCTGTCGATGTTTTTCGAAAGGGAACGGGGGAACAAAACTCTTCGTTCGGCTTTTCTTGGTCGATCTTGGTCGAACTAATTAAACTGAGAATACGAAAAAAAAAGAAAGAAACAAACAAGAAAGAAGAACAAAAGAGAGAGAGAGAGAGAAAGAAAAAAAAATATTGTAGGAAAAAAAGTGAGAAGTGAGAAGGAAGAAGTTCGAGATTAAAAAAAAATAAGAAAAAAGAATGATTTAAACACATCCTAATTGCAAGCGTTCGATAATTTTCCAAGTCGTAGGTGAAGTGAAGAGAGATGGGAAGAAGAAGGAAAAAAAAAAAGGAAAAAAAAGAAAAAAGAGAAAAAAATGACGCGAAACGTTTCGCGAGTGTCAAGCGTGAAACGACGATAAGCGCATCCCAGTTGTTACAAAAGATAATCGACAATAATGACAAGAAGATTATAAATATTTATAACCTACGATATATATGTATTATGCTCGTATAAACGCTTATTGTGTCCGTGCTCGCGTGCCCATAATCGCGATATATTATTACCGTCATTATCGGCGCGCCGTTAACAAGATTGTCCCCGGCATTTTAAAATCACTGCGAGCGGACGGTCATTATGGGCACGAATTACGGTTCATTAGGAGATCGATCAAGCACAATCATTTTGTGTCCTTTTATCGTAGCCCTTCTCTCTCTCTCTCTCTCTCTTTCTTTCTCTTTCTCTCTCTCGGTAAAACGTAATCGGACAGTCTTAAGAGAGTCGCTAAAAAATTGTCGATTATATTTAAAGAAATGTTTACTTATATATATATATATATTATTTATTTATTATTTTTTTTTTCGTATATATAAGTTGATATTCTCATGGAATTCTAGATAAACTCGTTGAAGAACGAAGCATTCGGGGCGTGTTTCCAACTCGCGTATCCTCAGCATCGCCAAATAAAGAGGATCGAACCTCCGCGGAAAGAGTAACCCGGTGTGCATCGCTCGAGCCTTGCTTTTTGTCGTGGAGGAGTCGAGAGAACTACGGAGTCC
Source organism: Vespula vulgaris (assembly GCF_905475345.1). Lineage (NCBI taxonomy): Eukaryota > Metazoa > Arthropoda > Insecta > Hymenoptera > Vespidae > Vespula > Vespula vulgaris. The sequence continues at coordinate 1,086,565 of NC_066599.1, read as the reverse complement.
AAGCCTCTTTTCTCCTTCTCCTCGTCCTCGTCCTCGTCCTCGTCCTCGTCCTCGTCCTCGTCTTCATCTTCATCCTCACTCTGCTCCTCCTCCTCCTCCTCCTCCTCCTCTTCCTTCTCTTTCGTTGACTCCTTCACGGATTCCTGTGGCTCTTACAGACTCTTTAAAACTTACTGCTCGACGTATTCGATTCGAGATAATGACGTTTCGAAGACGTTCGAACGATATAGAAAATCAAGAGACAACGTGTACCTGTTGGCGAATTTGAATGTTCTTTTCTTTTTTTAAGAAAATAAAAAAATTGATTTAGAAACGATTATTACTACGTCGAGGTTTAAGTTTATCCACATATTTTCTTTTTCTGTGTAGAAATAGAAAATTTTTTGTTTTTCCCAAAACTTTCCAATGGACAATGCGAGTATTCGTTCCAAGAAAAATGAAGTACCAACGATCATAAATACCGAATTAGTGGAAAAAGACAAGAAAGGAAAAAGATAAGTAAACAAAAAAAAGGGAAAGGGAAAATTTATCATCGAAGTTAAATGTACGTGTTTGGAAGATTAGAGATCGATTACTATGTCAAGTCTAACGGGTCTCCGGATATCCTCGGACATGTTCAGGATTTTTATTCCACGTCCATACCATGCTTACTTACCTTACGAGTTTATTTGAAATAAAGCTTTGGAAATTTTCTCATCGTTCGTGACGAGACTAGGATCTAATCGGTGGCTGTCTGGATTTTAATCCTCTTTGTTTTCTCGATTATTGTCTGTTATTGTATAATATAATAGTTGTGATATTATTCAACGAAATTTTTATTACTATAAAACTTATTCTCCTTATCATTTTACTATTATTAATATTATTATTTGCGTTACATTGAAGAAAATGTAATTTGTTGTCGAAACAACAACAACAACAACAACAACAATAATAACAATAGATAGAATACATACGAATGATAGACAAATCTCAATTGTCGATACAGTTGTAGAGTTTTAAGATCTAAAGAATAAAAAGATATCTAACGATTTTAACAAACGTATATAAGGTAGACAAATTCCAAGCGATACTCGTTCGAGAAACGAAAGATGTAATACATAATTTTGGTAAACTCTATTAACCATGGACGATCGTATCTCTGAAAAAAAAGCCACAGAGAAAGAAAGAGAGAAAGAGAGAGAGAGAGAGAGAGAGAGAGAGAGAGAGAGAGAGAGAGAGAGAGAGATCCATTGCAGATTCCAGGCGAGTTCGGTGAGCTTGAAAAACCATCTTGGTCTCTCTGTTCATCATTCGAGTCCTTCTCGATTCTCCGTCTCTTTCTCTCTTTCTCATGGTATCCAACACGTCCAATTCCAAGGCTTCCAACCAAGTCTTCCCTGTCCCGATCCTTTCCCTCAGTCGTCCCATTCCGGCTAATAATACCATCCGAGCTACCAAACCCGGACGCAAACTTGTACGCTCAGGGCACAGGTGAATACCTGCGAATACCTGTCCACTCTCTGTTCAGGTGTAATCTTCTCACGAATAATCTCTATTGGGATATATGTATGTATGTATGTATGTATGTATGTATGTATCACATCTCTTTCTTCTCCGTTATATCTTCTTCTATGATCGATATATACTGTACTACCTGTATATACTGCCAAAACATTTTTTCAGATATATTGTATATAATACATTTGAAAAAATGATATATATATAGTGTGCGTCTATTTATTTATTTATTTATTTATTTAATAATTTAAACGCGTATGTCGTTGTTGATCCAAATTACGAAATAATCTGTGATACTCCTTTTTCTGTTTATTCGAATTAGAAAGCCTATTACGTACACGATTACTCTTTATGAAATAATTTGCGATATCCTCTCTTTTTTTTATTTATTTATTTATTTTTTTCATTCGAATTATCAAACGTATGACGGAGCAAATAATAATTGTGTAAGTTTCGATCAGTATCGTTCTCGTTTGGAACAATTCGAATGAAGATTTTATAAATGTTCCGACTACTGTTTAATACGAATACCAATGTAATGTTATTCGGTAAAGAAATACATAACACGTAAAAAGAATGCGCGAGGATTCTATACGATTCGGTCCTTTGGATCTACCTGTGCCGGTCTCCTTCAATAGATGCTTATCTACCGAAGGTCTTCTGTAACCTGGATAAGCAATTTTCGTGTAATTAAATACTCCCTCGATCAACGTAACGCATACCGCGTGAGAGCAACTAAACGGTCTCCTTAATATCGCGATACATTTAATTAAACGAAATGGAGAGGCAAACAGGAGAGTAAAAAATCCAACGACCGATTTGTTGCACTTTACAAGCGTCGAGCAAGAAGAAATCCTTTTAATGAAACTTGCTTCAAAATGAAAGAGACAGAGACAGAGACAGAGAGAGAGAGAGAGAGAGAGAGAGAGAGACAGAGAAAGAAGATCATATTCATTTTTTCCTTTTTTTTTTCCTTTACCTCGCTTTTATCGAAGTCAACTCGTATAGAGTTTTCTCGTTTGGGTTAATTATACACACACGCGCGCACACACACATATATTTATTCATACATTTTGTAAAATGTATATATATATTTTTTTTGTGTAATATATATTTTATTTAGTGAAACCGTATCGATCCAACGCAGTTAAACAACGTCAACAAAAATTATTAATCGCGTCATATCTTCTCGACGGATCTGTACGAATAATGAAACTTTATCGAACATTAATGAACTGTAAATGAACTATTGTATCTCAAATTTCGTAATTAAAATAACGCTTAAGATAATAGATGGTATCATAACGGTAATAAATCAAAACCGACGAACCGAAACGATGCGATTAGAAAAAAAAGAAAAAAAGAAGAAAAGAGGAAAAAAGAAAAGAAGAAAAGAAAAACAATATCCCAATCTTTGTTTACTTCTTTAAAGTTCGCTCCACCTTCAAAATAATCTTTCGTAATCGTTTTGATTAATTACACACCCCCTCGATTTACTACCCAGTTGGATTTGCTTGACATTTGAAGAAATTCGTCGATTAAAAAAGATCGCATATTTGCTACGATAGGAAACTCGATGAAAGAAACGTGTCAAGCAATGCGATTAGCTTGATCAACGATGCGTAAAAGAAAAAGAAAAAAAAAATAATAGTTGTCGCGTTACAACTTAACAACATCCTGACACTGGCCTGAAATAATAGGAAATGCAACGTGCGCTTGCATATCTCGCGCGTGTGCATGTATATAAGTGTTTGTGCATGTATATAAATGTGTGTGCATATGTATGTATGTTTGTAAAAGAGAGAAAGAGAGAGAAACTTTACGACAAATATCTTTCTATCTCTGTCTCTGTGTATGTTTCTCTCTCTCTCTCTCTCTCTCTCTCTCTTCACGCATCGTCCACGGCATAATTATTGCACTCTAATGGGTTTTTACAATTACTTGGGCAGTATACGAATGAACGTTCCTCCTAGGGTGCGATAAAACTTTGCCACAGAGAAATCGCACGCTGCTGTTCGAAGTGATCATGCAACTCGCATGAGACTCGTTAAAAACAAAAAGTGAGAAAGAGAGAGAAAGAAAAAGTGATAGTAGTAGTAGTAGTAGCAGTAGTAGTAGTAGTAGTAGTAGTAGTAGTAGTAGTAGTAGTAGTAGTAGTTGAGGATGTCTCAGGAGACAACCAAGAACAGCTTTCGAAGGGGCGTCGACGGTAAACTAAAAAAAAAGAAAAAGGAGAAGAAAAAAACGCTATTTCGTTGGTTAAATTCTAATTAGATCGAAGCAGGACAGAGAGGCAATGACGACTACGCTTTTTAAATCCAAACGAATCGACACACGTTCGTCCATCGTTTCTTCCTTCGAACAATAATCTTTGATAAACTTTTATCGAAAGTGCGTATATGGGTATAGCGCGTGTGTACGCGTGGAATATAATTGGGAATACAAATGTTAAATTTCGTATAAATATGTTAATAGGACTTGCATTTAAGTATGTATACGCGTGCACGTGTCTATGTGTTTGTACGCATTTATTTTTTATATTTCACGGAGTGAGAACATTTTAGAGGCTTGTATGTGTTTATTTTTTTTTTTGCATGTATTTATATATATATATATATATATATATATATATATATATATATATACAAAAAAATATATATATAAGGGTCAGTCATTTAAATGAGAATATTTTAGAAAATCGTATGTATTTATTTTTGAGATATACCGGCTGAGTCATACATATATTTACATAAATGAGAACATTTCGGAAGCTCGTATATATTTATTTTTTTCTATATATGTATATGTACGTATGTGTGTGTGTGTGTAAATATATATATATGTATAGATACACACACATATATATAATAAGAGTGTATATATTCCATAAGCACGTTAACGACAGTGGCGATGATAATGTCGCGATAAAAAAAGAAATGGACGTGGAAGAGTCCTCGAGAAGGTGACGTCATTATCAGCTCACGTACCCTTTGACCTCTTCGCGTACGCTCATTTCCGTTCATAGGAATACTTCACTTCGACGTACACACGCTGCTCTCATATGCACTCGGCGACACCGTTTTTTTATTTATTCTCTCTTTTTCTTCGTTCTCATTCCTATACTTGTTTTTTTCTCTTCTTTCTTTTACAATCTTCTTTTTAAGCCTTATTAAGAGTATAAACATACGAGGGACCTCCTATACATAAGTTCATCAATGACTGACCCTATGTATCATATATAAAAAAAAATACATTTTATTTTCTAAAATGTTCTCATTTAAATCTCTGACCCAATATGCATGTGTGTATATATATATACACACACGCGCGCACATATATATATATATATATATAGTGTGATTACTTATTGTATGTAAATGAACGACACACGTAAATATTGCGATTATCTATATAAAATGAATATATCTAATAAATGACTACACACACATATATATATATATATTTGATATATACACATATCTATAATATATACATCTTATCGCAATACATAGTACCTTAACGTAGATATATTGTAGATATTGTGATTACGTGTATGAAATGAACGATATATTGTATATATCTACGTGTCACAATACACAGTACTGTAATAATAATCTTTGTGATTCTCGCATTGCCCCTGTCACGCGATCCTTATCGCGAAATATACGTGTAATTAGCTTTTGCTCGTAGGCAGAACGGAGGTCTCCGAGGTTCGTGCCATTGACGTGCCGACTCGAATGAATCGCGCGTAAATATCGTCATTCTGAAAACGGCTTAATTGAAAATGAGAACGCGTGCCTCTTCTTTCTTCTACGTACATATGTACATAACTACATAGATACGTATACATACATATATATATATACACGCAGTTGTATATACATAGATGCATGAACGCCCGTACGGATCTATGATGCATTACGTTATTTGATTTCGATATGAAACGTAAATCGATTTAACTCGCACATACTCACATACGTAAACACATTTATACGGTAATACCTGCATATGTATTATGTAAGATAAAACATATTATATCACGTTACGCGATATCGATCGAGAAAAGAGTAAAATAAAAGAATGGAAAAAGAAAAGAAAAAAAAACGATTGCATATATATATGTATGTGTATATAAAATCGTTCGTTATATATCGTTAGACTGATCCGGGTCAAGGGTATTTGTACACTTTAAGGGAAGCTATAAACAATGATATGTTGCATCGTAAAAGGCTTATCAATTTCATTCATATATGCATATATGTAATAAAAATACGCTGCGAAGCATGTAACACGAGGAGTTTAATATTAGTTGCTCGAAATTGTTCATTTCGTCGAGGAAATCTATAAAATTTCCATTCAATTTCGTATCGTCTGTTTTATCGAAGAATCGAGGATAATCAAATATAGGATGAATCAAAAGTTTTGCAGGTTTGCGATACGCAAAAAAAAAATAAAATGAAATAAAATAAAATGAAACGAGCAAAAAAATTAAGTCGAAGAAGACTTATATCGAAGGAAAGATTCAATCGTGATCGATTTTGGAAAATCGTTTATAAAAACTTTTGACCCACCCTGTACACTTTACGCTAGATAATACGTAATAATATGCAGTAATACGTAGTTGATTTTAACGAGTGTGTATGGTCGATGATGGTGGGTACATAATAAAGAAGATTATTACACGAGTTAGCATGTAATTTAACGAAAGATTAAAAATAAATTGCTAGGATTATCGTTCGCCTATTTACTACTATGTTCTACAGAGAAATGGCATAAACATTCGTGATAACGTTCAACGCCCAACAAACACGTATCTACGAAACACCAACGCGATCTAAAATTTCATATATTAGTAACTTATAGTAAAACTTATCGTCTGGAAAATAATAAACGATTATTGCTATAACAAAAAAGAAAAAAAAATACAGAATAAAGAGAGAGGGGGGGGGGGGGAATTTTCAAAGAATTTTTTTTATTATATCGATCGGAATAAATGTGATCGATTTGTTATCATCGATTAGATAAGGGATTCTGATTAATCGCGATCGTTATCGTCGTCCGAATTAATCGAGCATAACGAATTAGAGATTGGTGATTTATAAAAATTCCGAAAAAAAAATAAATAAAAAATATAAAAGGAATGTTATCGCATTTCTCAAAAAAAAAAAGAAAAGAAAAGAAAGAAAGAAAGGAATAAAGAATGAAAAAATATAGTATTAAAAATTGGAAAGAATTTATTTGCTTCGGGGAGAAGACGATTTTCTTTGCGTAAGATTTTCATAAAAATTATTCAGCAAATTAATTTAATGTCAAATAATTTTCGTTGAAGTAAGATTTAGAAGGGAGTTTCTCTTTAGTTGTTCCTGCGAGAGTTCCTCCGTTCGATCGTGTTAAATACAAACGTCAGGAGTGTTATCGGAACGAGCTGCGATAAGTCGAGAACTAGTCCGGCTAGTTTAAAGATTTCAAGGAAGCAGGACTGCAACGTGTCACCTTGTCGTTGTCGTCGTCTAATGCATTTTCAATTCGACCGATTTATTAAAACTAGGATCTTTTCACTTTTACATAGAATATAAACACAGATCGGGTCGTAAATGTTCTATTATTAATCGCGAATTTCGAAGAAAGACAATTAAATATTATAATACTCGATCGAATGAAATTGTTAAGGATAACGAATGAATGTTTGTGGGCTGTATAAGAGTATAAGAGAGAATGTTAATCAAGTTATAATTATGTATTAATTATATATAAGGGAAGAAATTAAAATTGTAGAAAAATAATATATCCTTAGAAAGAAAAGAAGAAGTATGATATATTCGGAAAATTTTCTTTTTCTTTCAATCGTTTATACGCTTTGAATACAAATGCGTGCAATACGTTATTAGATTCGACAAATAAATAAATAAAGGAATATATATGATCACTTAGAATACGTGCAACGAAGAAATTGGAAAAGATAGACAATCACGTCGCGCGATGAATTAGACGGTAAATATTCATCATCGTCAAAAGTAAAATTGGCATTTATTCTAGTTGTTCTTTTGCCGGAGGATACATTATGAAAATCTAATTGTAAGAAATAGCCGCAAATAACTACCTACATAGAACGGAATAAAAAGATTTAATAGGATCTAACGCATTCGAGATCAAAGATAAATCAAGAAGGAAGAAACCTAGGTAGATTAAACGAGTAAAGGATTTCCTTTTCACTCTTCCAATGATTTATCTTGAAATCTTTCCACCTATTTCATTTCTCACACTAGATCGAGATCCTATAATCGGAATGATTAGAATCATCAGAATGATATTTTCTTATTGGTATTCTTATCAAATTTTCGTAAAATCGAATATTCCAAATATTTTCGTTAAAATCTCCGAGTTAGAATCACGATCGTAGATATTGAATTATCTCTTTGATTTATATACGTATTCGCTGATATAAACGTTCACTTTTTTCCCAGCCCCAAAAGAAAATAAAGAAAAAATTCAAGAAACTACGAATTAGAAACATGTTTGGTAGAATCCGAAAGGATCGATAACGATATTTAAAATCGTCTGAGCAATTTTCACTCGGTTAGAAACTATCCTGTACAGAGGGAGATGCGTACAGGCGCGTCCTGCACATTTATTAGTTAATAATATCAGATTAATTTGATGGAAAAAAAGGGAAAGGAAAAAGGAAGAAACATTCTCTTCGGTTCCTTTCCTCGGACACGGACTGAAGCTCACACGTTAGACACATACGTATAGACGTACGTACATACGTACATACATACGTACATGCATACATACGTTCATACATTTATACAACGCGTACATACAGATACATACACACACATATATATATACTTGGTATACGAGTTAATTTTATCGTCGATTCGATTTCGTGCTCGTAGTTAAGCTATACGATCATGGAGGCAGAACGAAGAGAGTTCCCTTCGAGTGTTCGAGGTGAGTCGAATGAAGAAGAAGAAGAAGAAGAAGAAGAAGAAGAAGAAAAAGAGGAGAATAAGGAGGAGGTGAAGATGGAGGAGGAGGAGGAGGAGGAGAAGAAGAAGCTTACCAGGCGTATCGTAAAGAGACGGGTAAGCACCAGCCGGAACATTCATGCTCTAGTGAAATTAAATACTAGCGACTTAGCTTCCCTAGAGGCCTTCGAGGCCATTTAAATCTCTCGATTTAATTTCTGGCGGGAAAATTGAAAATCGTTGTTTCGTATAATCGATCCATTTTCATTTTCATTCTTATGACCGATATTAATCCGATATATTTGACAGCATATAAATAATGACATACATACGACCTATATAATTAATAATTATATATATATATATATATTTTGATTAAAAATGATATAATAAAAAAAAGGACAAACAGTACAATATTTACAGTGTGATAAAAGATCCACGCGATTTCATATTTGTTATTATCGAAATTTATTATTATTAAAACGAATCAAAAAAAAAAAAAAAAAAAAGAAGAGAAGAAGAAGAAGAAGAGATCTATGTCTGAGCAGTCTTTTAATAAAAATCATTGAATAAAAATCTAATAAATAACATAGATACATAACATAGATGGATACACGCGTATATATAAAACTATGATCGATCTTTAAGATTCCGAAGGAAGAAGGAGAAACTCGATGAAGATCCTCTCTCTCTCTCTCTCTCTCTCTCTCTCTCAGGGTCCCAGGACTATCTCGTCATCCTGTTTAAGGTTACTCATCCGTATAGGGAGCGAGAATGAGCGTAGGTTGGTAGTAGTTGAAAGGAATATGTGTAACCAAAGCGAGTTAGTCTAATCGTAAGGAACGAACGAGGACGAACGACGTTTCTTCTTTTATTACACACTCACGAACACGCACACGTACGCATTCATCTACACGCGTCTCTTCTTCTTTCCTCTCTTTCTCACTCTTAAACGTGATCGATGTCACCCATAACGTACATTACATATATATATGTACGTATCTATAGTCATATATATATATATATATACACACACACACACGATACAATACATATAAAGATGACACGTATAGGATGGCCTAACCTATACGGAGCACATCCGGTCGTGACTCCGAGTCAAGAGCACACGCGAATTACACTTTGGCATTGTGCGATAGTAAAACGATGTAGTAAGCCGCGTAGTACGCGTAAACGAGAGAGACAACGGGGAGACGCATAAGCCACGAGTTTCGTTCTCGAAGGACATTCCCACTCCTACGCAGAAAAGAAACTTCGATCTCGTCTCAGGATCCAAGACTTTCTCGTTTCTTCTCTTACGTCTCTTCTCTCTTTCTCTTTCTTATGTTTCTTATACATAGATTGGTCTCTCTCTATCTCTCTGTCTCTTTCTCTTTCTCTTTCTCTCTGTCTCTCCGTCTGTCTGTCGTCTATCTCTTTCAAGAGATTCTTGTATCTCTATCTCTGTCGCTTCCTTTTATTCGGCTACTTTGTATCTCTCTCTTGCTCGTTCTATATATTTGTATATCTTTATCGTTTTCTTTCTCTTTCTCTTTCTCTATGCTTTGTATGCTCGAACATCGATGATAAGTGTATATAAAAAAAAAAAGAGGTTAGTAGAGATCTACAGGATGCGTGAATTTAACGGTTCCCATGTTTGCCTGGTAATATCAGAAATTTTTTACCGATCCGTAGATATATATATATATATATATATATATATATGGATGTATGTATTTAGTAGTTCGGCTCGAAAGTAACGACATTTTCAAGCGAATCGACCGTTAAACGTTTGCCGAGAGTATATAATATATATATATACATATATATGTACGTACGGACTCATGTATATATATAGGTAAAGCGAAGACACTTTTCGGCGACACGCGTTGACTAAGAGACAATTTTTATGCGTATCTAATAAAAAATCTTTCCTTCTTTTTTCTCTTTTTTTTTAGAAAAAAAAAAAAAAGGAAAATCCCTACGAAAAGTGAGATTTCCATATCGTCGTATCGTTCCTATTAATGGATAATATTCGAGAGAAAAAAGTTTCGAACGACGATCGTTCTTCGATCTCCGAAAATCGTTCTAAGATCTTTCTAACGAGATTTAAGGAGCCAAAAGCGGTGTTGAACGCCAAGGAACAACGTGGAAGAGTTGTGTTCCGAGTTTTCACCTCGTGCGAACGAACGAACGAAAGCGAATGGGACCGGACTCGACCGAGCTGCCCCTGAGGCCAGTGCCGGATCCTCTCGTCCAAGTACCCAAGGTCATCGCATAGCTACTTACTTACCTATACCTACGTTTTTTTTTTTTTATCTCGCCGTAATAATTCGTGAACGTTCTCACGAGAAGGAAGTTTCTTCCTTTCGATATCGTACGATCATCCTACTCGCGTGCCTTCCCCTCCGCCCTTCCTCCCTCCCTCCCTCCCTCCCTCCCTCCTTGTCTCCCTTCCTCCTCCTCCCCCTTCCCCTCCCCTCCCCCTCCTCCCGCCACCGAGGATTTTAACTCTTTTTCCCTCGTCGTTTCTTTTTCCTTTTCTCGAATAAATTTACAACTCGATGACGAGGTTGAATTCTTTCGAGGAACATTTATGTTCTCCCTCCTGTGAAAACTATAAAAGTTTTAACCTCGATACGAGATAGAAACGTTGATACATACGCATATGCGTGCACGCACGTACGCGCGTAACGCGTACAAAGAGAAGAATCGTAGTAATCTATGACGTCGTAGAAAATAATATACGACGATAGATTAAACATATATGAAATAAATGTGCGTTCGAGGTAACGTGCAACAGGTTTAACGCCACGTTGTCATTTCGTAAGTTTTTCACACGGCGCTTCCGATCGCTAATAAACGCGAAACGAAACGAGTCGTAGCAATCTCGTTGAGACCGACGAATAAAATAAACTTCCCACGATCGTTACGAGATCGTTCGTTCCTGTAAATGGAAAGAAAAGAAAAGAAAAGAAAAGAAAAGAAAAGAAAAACTCGAAAGAAGGAGAAAGTAAGGAGTGGGTAACCAGACGGAGAAGAGACGTCCCTGAACGTCGAACGGCAGCGCGGCGGCCCTGTTATAGTCGAGCAGCTCGAACCAGTGGTCCCCTTTACACGATGCAAAAGACACGATGAGACGAGGAGTAAGCAAGAGAGAAAGAGCGATGGAAATGAAGATAAAGGGTCTAAGAAACGAGAGAGAGAGAGAGAGAGAGAGAGAGAGAGAGGGAGAGACGAGGAGAGAAAAGTTCCCCCTTCTCCCCGTTCACCGTCGCGCGATCAACGAACTGGCGCCGATATTGGACGGAGCGGTGGTGGTAGTGGTGGTAGCGGCGAAGAATGGTGGGGGGTATTCGGTCGATCTCGTCTCTCGTGGGCGATGGAGGAGGGGAGTTAAGTCCGCGTCACGTGACCAGTCGGCTCGGGTCTGGCGCCTGGCTGGTGGGGGTAGGGTCACGTGAGCCGCCTGTGGCGCCGAGCGAGACGGTAGTGGCGATGCCGCTCGGTAGTGGGGGGTTAGGGAAAGTCTCGGTGGTGGGGGAAGTCTATCGAGCCGTTACCGTCGATCGTCGAGCTAAGCGGCATTGGCATTCTGACCTGGTAAGTCGCCAGTGTCGGGTCCGTGAGATACCACCGGAGTGTTGTTGTGAGTGAGCGACGGAAGCACGCTTTTGCATCCGTCAGGACATTTAAATAACCATAAAGGTTACGGGCTACGACGAATATACAAACCGTCTGAGGGAGAGTCAAACGCGATCATCTCCTTTTCGTTCACGACGCGAGTCTCGTTTCTCGTTTCTCGCGTTCGCTTTTTTTTTGTTTTTGTTTTAAATCTATCGAGTACGCGATACGCGCACGTGCCGCGTTTCTCGAGCGTCGCATACACGTCGTACACGCAGGCGCGCTCGAGCAAGCTTGCGAGCTGAGTAAAAGGAAGAAATAGAGCAGGATTTTTCTCGATAATCGTCGAGAAACGCGCAACGCCCACGCTTTATTTATTTATTTCTTCGCTAGAGAAAGAAAGGTAGAGAGAGAGAGAGAGAGAGAGAGAGAGTGGGAGAGAGAAAGACACAGAGAAACACGAAGAAAGAGAAAGAGAGAAAGAGCGTGTAAGTGCGAGGAAGAGACAGAGGACGACGTTCGAGGAAAAGATCAACGCCCGAGGATACGACGAGAGGTTATATATACAGTACGTACATACATCTTTCTCTCTATAGAGAAACATCGTTCGACGACGAGAGGTGTAACCGAGAAGAGAAGAATCGAAAGAAAGAGATCGAGAGTTCGTTTTCTACTTACGGAAGAAAAGAAGAAGAAGAAAAGAAAGGATAGACATACGTATCTCTGAACGTCCTCCTGTTTCTCATTTATTTTCCTGAATTTTTTTTTGTTCTCTCTCTCGCACACACACACACACATATATATACACGCATACACATCTTCTCTCTATTCGTTTACTCTTTATCGCAAATGATATTCCTCCGTGCATCATCCTCGTCGTTTATCATCGATCTCTCGTTAAACTGTTATACCAATCGAAAATAAAAACGCGAGAGTACTCGAGTGTTCTGCATATCCGTTTTAAAGTTGTTTACCAAAGACCGAAGGCACGTCTATATTTTCCTTCTCCAACCATACGCGTACCCACGCTTTTTTATATATATTTATATATACGTATATATATATATATATAAATACGTACATATGCCTGGTTCTTCCTCTTTTTTTCCGTTTTTTTTCTCTTCTGCTACGTCGCTGTGTGTTGTATTGTGATCAGTGCTAAGTGCCGTTTAACCGGGAAAGAAAGACAAAAAATCTCTCGGCGTACGAGAAATAGATAAATACATAGAAAGAAAGAAAGAAAGAAAGAAAGACTGAAGTCTCGAAATAATACTCTTCGGTCGAACTTTATATATATATATATATATATTTTTTTTATTTTTGTTGCTTTCTACGAGAGGAGAACATCGGCTATAGTAGTATACGTGCAAAAAGGACAAAGTGAACAGAAAAAGAAGGACAAGAGAGAAATACATAATTCGTGAAATTCTTCTCTTCGAGATCGGACGGAAAGAAAGAAGGAATAGAATTATAAATACGTACATATCCTATACGTAATACCAAGTTGTATAAACACAGAGAGTTGTATTTGAGGTTAGAACAAGCCATGGATCTACTTTGTTGCGAACGAACGAGCGAGACAGAGTGCAGGGCGTATGCCGATCCAGCTTTGATCGACGACGATCGAGTTTTACAAAATCTTTTGAAGACGGAAGAGAGATATGCTCCGAATAGTTCTTATTTCGAGTGCGTTCAGAGGGACATCTCGCCGCTCATGCGCAAGATCGTCGCCGAGTGGATGTTAGAGGTAAGTAATCTAAACCGTAATCGACAACTTTTTCTCTCTCTCTCTCTCTCTCTATCTATCTTTGCTTAAGCGTTTCCGGTCCACGTGTCTTTTCTCGTCTCGTAATTATTATATCTTTTAACTCTTTTCTTTTTTCTCGAATGACCGATCCACTTATCCTTTTTAATTGTTTGTTTGTTTGTTTATTTATTTTACGATTAATCCATCGTTTTCAAAATGGCGGAGAAAAAATCGTCGTTTAGAGTTCCCTTCGAAAATAATCGTCGAAAGAATTTTCATCCAATTTTCTTTCTTCTTCTTCTTCTTCTTCTTCTTCTTCCTCTTCTTCGAGTTCGAGTTCGGACATTTCCGTTACAAAATGGACACCGTCCGAAGCACGAGGCGATTAGAAACACCGTGTGAGAATGTCTTCCCATCGTTCTCCGTCTCTTTAGCGAAATCGTCGATGACGTTCGTGATACCCAAAGAATGCGATTTCGTGTGAGAAAAAAAAAGAAAGAAAAAAGAGGAGAAAAGAAAAAAGAAACGAAAAGCAAAACGATGCGTTTGCGCTTATGCGTTTTATTTTTCTCTTTCTTTTATTTTCATTATTTCGTTTTCTCTTTTTTCTTCCTTTATTTTATATATATATATATTTTTTTTTTCGATGGAGGTTAACCGACCACTTGGTTTTTTCGTCTCCGAGGTTAGAAATTTACGCTGTTGCCGAATTTAAACGGAAGAGTTTTTACGATAATTGAACGATAATAAACTTTCTAAGCCTCGGTTCATTTTTTTTGTTTGTTTGTTTTTTTCCTTCAACGAAGAGGACATCTTTCTTTTCTTCTTCTACTTCTTTTTTTTCATTATCGTCATTTACGTCATGACAGTCGATTACTTTTTTTTTTCTTCTCTTTCTCTCTCTCTCTCTCTCTCTCTATTTTTTTTTAAATTATCGCTTTTATTAAATAATATTTCTTTCGTAATCGAGAATAGATTATTTTGACGTTTTCCGCTGTCATCTCGATTCAGGTAAATTCCAATAAGCGATAAGACAAGGAAAAGATACACTGCCAAAGATGATTCGTTGACAAAGTTTTTTTTTTTTTTTTATCGCTGACGACGATCGTCTTTGCGTCGACAAGGCCGAAATATAATTTCGATAATCACCGACTTTAGAAACGAATTCTCGATCTTTCGATATAACACAACGTTTCCAAGCCAGATTTTCTATTTTTTATTCTTCTTAACGAATTACATAAACAATTACAATATGTGTATATATATATATATATATATCGCCGAGTTTTCGATAAAGTGGAAATATTAACGAATTAGTCGTTACGAAAGGCGAGAATTTAAACGAACTTTGTAAGACGAGGGTTGACTGAGTAAAATAAAGACGATAAAGTTCACTGAGATTAGATAATCGTGTTGAAAAGAGAGTGAGAAAGAGAAAAAAAAGTTACTTCATATATATTATATTAAGCGTAATGGAAAGTTTTAAGTATATTCGATATAATTTCCTTTAATTTTAATAATGACTGTTTGTAGCCATTTTTATTAGATAAGAATTAGCAAAGGGAAGAAAGAGAGAAATAGTGAAATTATGTACGTATATATATATATATATATATATATTACATATTAAACCGAGAAGTTTCATCTAATTTAAAAAACAAATGTTCTTATCGAACAATAATCCTCGGGAAGGCTTCGTGCGTCTATACTTTGTTAAACCTATAACATAATATAAATACATATACATATATACATACATACATACATACATATACATATATAATTCCTATCAAGAATTCGCTTCTCGACAACGTGTCCGAACTTCCTTCCGTTTACAAATATGGTAACAAATAAGTTCCTTCCCTTCCGTTCGAACTCACGAATCGTTCCATATCTTCTACTTTCATTTCAAAAAAAAAAAAAAAAAAGAAGAAAGAAAAAGATCTTTTATATATATATACCTATAATATATATTACATACATCATACATACATACATACATACCTACACATAGAAACACACATACATATATGCATATATATATATACTTCTCGTGCGAGAAGAAAAAGAAGACGAAGGAAAAAGAATCATGGTGGTGCGTGCGACCGTAGCCGGCTCCACGCTGCTTACTTGGACATTTAAACTAGGGGCATTTAAAAGGCTGACTGGCTGGCGGCCTCAGGCACAGCAGCCAGCCGCCACGTTGCGTTGCCGGCGCTCGGCTAAGCGTCAGCGAATTCCAGAGTCACTCGTTTTCTCGACTACGATCGACTCCACTCGGCTTTCCTCGTCTCGCTCCGCCCCTCTTCGCCGTCGTTCGTCTCTTCTCGCGTTTAGCTCCCCCCTCCTTGTCCTCTTCTTCGTCCTCATCTCGTCTTCGTCTTCGTCTTCGTCCCGAAAGGCGACCATCCGAATCGAACCTGTCTGTACGAACTTCCTATAAACGATTCTAACGCTTCCTTTACGAGCAAAACTTTCTCATATATGCTCGTGTGCGTACGATCGTTTCTAACGAGTTTAATACAATATTTCTTCTCTCCAGCATTTCTCTTTCTTCTTCCAGTACTTTTTCCATTCTTTTTTCTTTCTTTCTTCAACTCTGCAATTTTTGCAACCTCTAATAACGAATCACTTTCTCGTTTCTCAAGCGAATGTGATATCTACCTATAATCGACGCCATGTTTCCTTTTCTTCTTCTTCTTCTTTCTCTCTTTTCGACTTTTTAACGACGTAATCAAACATGTCGGAAATCAGCCGAGAATCTTTGATAATCTTGCTTTTGCAATAGGACGTTCGCGAGAAGGTTTGATGTTAGACGAGCCGTGAAATGGATAGGAGGATGATAGAAAGAGATACAGAGAAGATATCTACGATGTGTAATAGGATAAAGACAGAGAAGGAGGGGTGGTGGGGGAGACACATACATTAGAAATTCCAACTTTCGTTTTGCGCAACCCATCGCGGACGACTACGAGTAATTGCAACGCTCGGGTAGGTTCCTAAGGGTGACCTTGAAGTATATATGCGACTCTCCGACAAGTCTCGAACGTGACTGGATATACACTGTGCCGTCTGTTATTTCTCCGTACGGATCCTTCTATGTCATTTAGAATTAGCGGGAAGATTAGATGGAATAACAGTTAATAATTTAACGATAAATTATTTCCAATCGCACGTTGCCGTTAACGTCTCTACTATTCCTATATTATTTTTATAGATTAACACGAGAAAAAATGATCGGAGGACATCTCGTCCGCGTGTCTTTCGTTCGGTTCTTCGGTGTCCGTCTATAAATTATTTCCAATCGTAGGGATTAGGAAAACGGCGTTTCTACGTTATAAGCATATATTTTTTTTTCTTTATAGATTTGTATAAAAAAAAGGTGGAGGATGTCGTTCCAGTTCCATTAACGTTCCTTTGTTCGTTGCTTAGTTCCCAATATACAAAGCAGGTATAAAAGGAGCGAGATCTCGATCGACTTTCTTCAAGGTTTCTCGATAGTCGATAGCAAGAATATATATTCTCGTAGAGTTGTATTTTTATCGGAGGACGGAACGTGTCTCCTCTTTCTCTCCTTACTTCGAAGAAAGATTACCGAAGCTATACTTCAACGCAGCTTTCGGTTGATGTTTGAACAGATGCGCGATAATCGACGATTTCGTACCGATTTCGTGATCTTTCCTATTTGATCTCTCTCTCTCTTTTTCTTTCTTTCATTTTTTCTTTTTTTCTTTCTTCCTTCCTTTCTCTTTTTATGAGTGGAAAAAAGCAACGACGAACGTGGAACATTCGGATATCGACGGTCGGAAATAATGATAACAAAATTTTTATTTCCTTTCCTTTCCTTTCTTTTCTTCTTCGTCGAGAAACTGTATTATACACCATTGAAATTGAACTTCAAAATATAGTTTTCTTCTTATGCTCGAGAGTGTGAAAATTCCCAATTAAAAAAGAAAGAGAGATAGTTATAGTCTAGGGTTTTAATTAGCTGCTATACGTCGTGTTGCGTGGGGGTAATTTAGAAGGGTAAAACATTGGTCACGCTCAATAAGTCGACGTGCTTCGTTCCTTCGTCGTCTTTCTTGCGTGTGGAATCACCTTGAGGCATCGAAGCAGAGATAATTCACGATCGTTCCATAATTTAAAAGTACGTACATGCGTATTTATGTATATATATATATGTATATACACACACCCGCTCGCGCCAAAGCACTCTTTTTTCATTATTGTAAGACTATCTCCGGTATTCGACAATGTAAAATGTTGTTTTTCTTCGTTATCTTGATTATTTAATGCGTGTGTATGTGTATGTGAAAGAAAAAGAGAAAGAGAAAGATAACAAGATGAGTTTAAATGACACGAAATACAGAGTGGGTCAAAAGTTGTCGAATGATTTGAAAAATCAATAATTATTTGTTTGATAAATGCTTTAGCCTCTTGATTAAGCTCGTAGCTTTACGAGTTAGGCTTGTTCCTTTTGTAATATGAAAAAAAAAGAATGAAAGGAGAAACAAGAATTAATCTTAAAAAAAGAAAAAAAAAGTCTTGAGAAAGAGCAATTGATTTTTAATAATCACTTAGGAAAGAAAAGGAAAGAAAACTTTTCTTTTTCTTTTATTTCGTTTCCCACGCAAATTATAAATACTTTAAGAACGATGGATATACATTCGCATGAGTATAATATATCTCTATGTTAGATCACTTTTCACGATTAAAGCGCACGTGCTTCTTCTTCTTCTTCTTTTTCTTCCCACGTATCACAGCTCGGGTCTTTAAATATAGCGTTCGTGTCATAATTTCACCTTTAAAAAATTCGTCATCTGACAACGATCTTACTACATACTTCTCTCTATCTTTATTCGTAATTTGCTGTATACGTATCGTTAATTAATTTTTAAATCCATCTTTATTTTATTAACATACTTTGGATTTTTAAATAATCCTTTTTTTTTTTTAATTTGGAAACATTGACAAACATGTATTCAATTTCGCAACTTTGAACCATAATATTTACATCGGAAATACTCGTATCGATCAATCGTTTATTCTCTCTTTTTTTTTTGCAATATTGTAATATACTATTAAATAAGTATCATGTTATTAAATTTGAATTAAATATAAATGTGTGTGTATAGAATAAATTGCGATATATCATGATAATATCTTAATAGAGCTAGAGATATTTAAGGTGATTAGTTTTATTCGACGTTAATCTCGATCCAATTGTTATATTTATAATAATCTGGATATACACCGTAGTATTCGACTTTGCGATGACCTTGTTGAGCCCTGCGAAAGTCACGTTTCCATTTTTAAATGGAACCCCTATATCCTTTATCACATATTCTTGCAGCTAGCATCAAAATCGTTTTCAAAACTCTACCTACACATTTATTTTCTTTTGATTTATCGTATAATAAATATTTGGCATCATAATAATAAATAAAAAGAATATCGTTAATTATATACATATATAATAGATAGATACCAATGTAATGTGAAATCAATTAAAATATATATAAACCATAAAAAAAAGAACAGACATTAACATAGTAATCAATAAATTAGATTAAATAAATTTATTTCTTCTTCGTCACGAAGTTTTAAAATTCGCAATAAAAAAAGAAGAAAAAGAAACCGGATTTCAGATTATGTCTTATAGCGAAGTATATTCTTAATTAATAAGGATATATATATTTTTTCTGACGAAAAGAAATAAAAATCGGCGTCCTTAATATTCGTGAGTTTAGGATATACACGGTGTCCTTAATCCCTCGTCTCTTAGGATACGCATATACACGGTGTCGCACGCTTTACGCTCGAGACACGGGCAATAATCTCGAGTTGACTGAACGACAGAACGATAAAGTTAATCTTCGAGCGTAAAAAGGGTCAAACGTGGCCGAGCGCTCGGCATTAACCTTTCGTTGTGGTGCACGCGATATACATCGACAAATTTTGCAACGTTTCCCTATTACCAATATACAGGGTGAGACGTGAGTAGACAAAACTCGGTAGATATTCTAAATCCACAATTTTTTACTAGCTTTTAATTAAATATAATATTAAAATCCTAACTGCAAGTTTGAACGATTTATCGAAACGGAACAATTGATTTTTAAAAATACCTAGGAACTTTTTGCTCACCCTGTGCGCGCGCGTGTACGTATGTACGTATGTATATATGTATATTTATCGTCGATGTTCGTCTCGAAATAAGAAATTTAGGAGATCGAGCATAACTCGTCGACGTTGAGGTCGACGACACCATAGGAAGCATCGTGAAACCATATCCTTGCCGACCTTCGCACGTTATTACGAAATCGCGCGAAATATTTTTCTTTCATTCAGTTTTTTTCGCACTTTAATTTTTTTTTTCTTTCTTTCTTTCTTGTTTTAAATCAACGATCGGTTCGATCTTTGGACGCTAGGTAAAATAATCGTTTTCTGTCGAAATACGTATAAGTATGTATGTACATACGTAGTCTCGTATAAATAATGATATAATTAAAATGGCGTAATTGTAGAAATATTTCAATTTTTATATCTTTTCATTTTTCCTTCTTCTTTTATCGACATTCGTTCTATCTTTAATAGCAATATACGATCGTATACATATGTACATGTGATATAATTGTCTATCGGAAGTGTCTCGTTTTTTTTTATTTTTTATTTTTTAGGAAAATTTATATCCAATTTTTCCGTCACATTTTTTTGTTTCGATCGATTCAAACAAATAGAAAAAGAAGAATAATTTTAATGGAGACAATTGGAATAAATAATAGGAATCGTCAGATCTATCAGGCTTTAATGGAATTTCTTCGATGGTTGTAGGTATGCGAAGAGCAAAAGTGCCAAGAGGAGGTCTTCCCCCTATCGATGAACTACGTCGATAGGTTCCTGTCGATTTGTCCTATCAGGAAATCGCAGCTGCAACTATTGGGAACGACCTGCTTACTTCTCGCTTCGAAATTGCGAGAAGCATCGCCGTTAACAGCCGAAGTCCTTGTTTTCTATACGGATAACTCCATCACTCTTGATGATCTCTGGGTAAGTGGCGTATCTTTTTTTTTTTACATCGTAGATTTTATCGCGTCTAATATCGAAACATAAATCGTCTATTCATTTTTTCTTTTTTATTATTCTTCCAAAAATACATACGTATTACGTTTTTATTATTACTTAAAATATTACTTAAGATATCTATATAAATCTTTTACCTTAATAATTATCCAACAAATTGATATTAAAATTAATATATACATCTTATTAAACGATCATAGGTTTTATAATCTATTAATTACAAAATTGTTTGTCAGTTTCAAAAAAAAGTTCGCAACAAAATTTAATCTATAAAAAATATATATATAAAAGAAGGAAAAAGTACTTTCGTATTGATATTCTCAAATATATATTCTTCATGTCATTATAGATCGAATTAAATAAATCTATAAATGAACGCGAATGAAAGGCGCTTGATCTTTAAGTTTCATTCAATCCTTCCTTCCGAGAAGATCTTTGTTCTGATCGTTAGAAGGGAAGACATTACGTAAACACCGGTTTTCTTAACGTAAATCGATCGGTTTCTGACGAGTTCGTAGTAAGATTAGATTTTTATTTTTTTTTCTTCTCTTTTTTTGCTTCTTTGCGAGTAAAACGTGATATCGTAGCAATAAGGGTATAGAGAAATAGAATGTTAAGAAGATATATGTCGTCTCTTCTACAAGCGTTTCAATATCGTCAGTTTCAATCTTCTTACAGATTCAGTAGTATGTTACTCGATAGTTCTTGGTCATATGAGAGTATAACACTGTGTGTGTGTGTGTGTGTATGTATATATAACGTAACGTAATACGTAGTAGTTCCATACGAGATTCACGTAGAAATATTTTGTCGTCTTTTTGCTTCTTCGGATACAGGTTTAAGAGTGTGTATGTGTAAATTATAACATCATCTTGAATATTATACAATTTTTGCTGAGACGATTATTACTGTTATTTAAATAACGTGTGTACGTGTAAAAGAGAGAAAAAGAGAAAGGGAAGAGAAAATATATAGAAATTAGTTTCGTTGTTAGACATTTACACATCCATGTGTATTATTAGTTTTGTTATATGCACATTTTTACATATAAGGAAGATAATATCTTTCTTATCGATATTGTTAAGTGTTGCTAATGTAAAAAGAAAAAGATAGATAGAAAGAGAAGTATGCGCTATGGATTTGGAAATTTATCGCATAACCTTTGAGCACCAAGATGCGAATCAAAATCGGATATATTATGTAGATATGAATACTTCTAAGCAGTACATAAGAGACGAGAGAGAGAGAGAGAGAGAGAGAGATCGAGTACGCGAGAGATTGTCAAGAGTCGCTGAAAATTAAATAATGTTACTATCAGTCCGTTATCTATTTAGGCTTGCTCGAGCTATCACTTGTTTGCTCCGAGTTGGTCTGTCGCATTCTCAAAAAAAAAAAGAGAGAGAGAGAGAGAAAGAATGAGAGAACAAGCTTATATTCAATTTTGGATATTCGAAAGAACTTCAAATGTTTTCAACAAGTAATTTAATTGCATTCCTAAAAAGAAGAAAAGAAATAAGGAAGTACATAAAAAAAATAAAATAAAATAAATAAAACAGCAGGTGTTCTCGATCGAATCGATAATCGATTATTAAAACCGGTGCCACTACTAGTCTTTCTTCTATCGTTCTCTCTCTCTCTCTCTCTCTCTTTCTATGCGCATACGTTTCGATAAATCGAAGTTGAAACGCGAGCCGTATAATTCTACCACTACATACTTCTTTCGGGGTTTGTAACATTGTAAAATTTGAAACGTTTACAATCACACTAAAGTTTAGATTCTTTCGAACAAAAATAACCGTAAATTTCTCTTATAAAACTTTCATACGATTAGCATATCGATCGGGATGATCGATACGATTTTTAAAGAGAATACAACGAGTCTCACGGGCGCGACGCAAACGATTTTTGAAAGCAAAGATTTCGATATTTTCGAGTGGATTTTTTCTAACGACCTAAAACATCTTGACTATGTTTTCTTTTTTGCTTTATATCTACCCTATACTACCTGAAACTCGAAATTTTTAAGTTTAGAAGTATTCAAAATATAATCTACAATTATAACGTGTGATTGACTTGGATATAAAAAATATTACAACTTTCACACGCGTTATATAATTTTTCTTGTATAATAGATAGGAAGGGAAAAAAAGAAGTTGGGTTACAGAGTATATTAATATCGTATCGTTCGTTTTTAATCGTTACAAAAAATAAAAAGAAAAAATAAAAGAGCTCAATAATCCTTACTCAATCATTCAATTAATTATTAGCAAGAAAAAGAAAAAAACGAAAAACAAGATACTGTTGTTAAAAAATTCGTATAAATTCACTTCAATGAATTCCACTCGTTATCAACAAATTTGCACTTTGGCCAGACATCGGCGCCATATTGAAAGAAGCGGAGATATGCAAAGTTTGCGGTTTTTTAAAATGACAATTTATTAGGAATCGAACAGCACGAGTTTTCTCTCTCTTTCTTTCTCTTTTTATTCGTCCGTCCGTCCGTCTGTCTGTCTGTCTGTCTGTCCGTCTTTTGCTTCCGTCAGAACATATGCATCGAAATCTTTCGAAACAACATCGGAGTCTACGAGAACCGGTGTTGATGTGGAAGAAAGAGAACGATTTAATCCAGTTTGTGCTTCGCAATGGCGACGACGTTATCCTTCTCGAACGATCCAGATAAAATAAAACGAATTCCACAGCCACGTGGCTCTTCTTATCCCTGGTACATCGTTCGAAAACAGAACGTGAAAGAATGAGAGAGACAGAGAGAAAGAGGAGAGAAAAGAAAAAGAAAGCTAAGTATGTAAACGAAGAGAGAGAGAGAGAGAGAGAGAGAGAGAGAGAGAGAGAGAGAGAGAGAGGGTGGAAAAGAGAGAAAGAAAAAAGATCAGATTTGCAAAATCACTACTCCTTCACCACGCTCTTCCATAATACATATAAACATTTTCTATCATTCTTTTTCTTTTTTTTTTCCTTTTTTTTCCTTCTTTTTTTTCTCTCATTTCATTCAAGATGATTTCCTTGGTTCTCGATTTACTCAGCCCGTTAGCCCAGATTTTGTACGAACGAAGGAACGATAAATTCCATTTGCGATATCGATCGTAAACTGTACATATACACGTAGTCACGCAGAGACACACGTATGCACGTTACACACGAGTTTCTAAGGAATTCAAATAGATTGTCACAGTACATACATACATATATACATAGGTAACTTTACGAATAAACATTGAAGAGAAAAAAAATATTAGGTAACACGACGACTGTTGTTTCTCTATCGTGTAAAACTTGTGGATTTATAAATCGTAAAGAAAGAAAGAAAAAAAAAAAAGAAAATAATAAGAAAGAAGAAGAAAAAAGAACAAAAAGGAAAACAAATAAAAATGTAAAACGTTCTAAAGGACAACCGGTTTTTCTCTAATCGGTTCTAAACGACTCGTGGAATTTTTCTTTTTCTTTTTTTTTGTTTGTTTTTTTCTTTTTTTTTTTCTTAATGGGCCATTGTTGTGTGCAAAGACAGTACGTTAAACCTGTCGAGGATTTATGTTACTAATACTAACGTAATATAATCACGCGTCATTATCATCGAGTTGTCATTATCATTCTGTGAACATCACTGCTATTACGTATTTCTTCTTCTTCTTCTTCTTCTTCTTTTTCTTCTATGGGTTTTCCACGATATTACTATATTAGTACGCTGGTTACTATTACTATTACTATTACTATTACTACAGACGCTACGATCATTATTATCTGTCAGCTGTTTTATCGTTCCTCTTTGTTTACTCACTCGACCTGATTATATCGTACTATTGCGCTCT
Source organism: Vespula vulgaris (assembly GCF_905475345.1). Classification (NCBI taxonomy): domain Eukaryota; kingdom Metazoa; phylum Arthropoda; class Insecta; order Hymenoptera; family Vespidae; genus Vespula; species Vespula vulgaris. The sequence continues at coordinate 1,061,819 of NC_066599.1, read as the reverse complement.
AGGCCTACGTGACAGATTGTATATTGAACACTGACATTCTTTTTTATTTTCATTCTTTTTCTTTTCTTTTCTTTTTTTTTATGAGATCAATAAAAAGAATATATATATACCTCTACATATGTCAATGATCATTTTTTCAGGCTAAAAGTTTTCAAAAAGAGACTCCTTTTAGACTCCTAGTTTTATTTTCCAATTGTAGAATTACTATATACATCTAGGAATTTTTTTATTCATTCCTGAATTATCATAGAAAATTTTGGCGTTCTCTAATCAGCGGATTCACGGCTTGTTTAACGAGATAATAAGAGAACATTAAAAAAAAGAAATTTTTTTTTGGGAAAGGGTAAGAAAAAAAAAAGAAAGAAAACTATCAACAGACGATTTGCACCGTCGAGCATGAGTTAGTAACTTTATTGGCCTAAGTTATGTGATGTGTGTCGTGGCTCGTGCTGATGCATGTGCACGAGTGCGTGGTGCAGGTGCACCAACCAACACACCTCCACGCCTATACTTGCCACCTTCCTCCCACCATTTCTCGATGATTAGTCATTTTTTCTTTTCCTTCTCTCTCTCTCTCTCTCTCTCTCTCTCTGTTTTTTGGTTTTTATTATACGATTCGACGAGCACGAGCCAACACTTATGTATATATGTATATATTTATTATATGTATTGCCGGGTGTTCGAATAAGTTAACATCGCTTACGATGCGTTCGAGTGTGTCCGTGTCGTCATTTGTATTTGTGTTTGCCAACAACATTGCTTCGCTTTATTGCCCTTGCAGGGTAAGGGAATTGCCCCGAAAACAGCAATTATCCTTTCAACGTTTCGACTGTTTTACGCGACGATTAACATCACCGTCTTTCTCCCTTCAATTTACCATTGCACGTGTGTGTGCGTGTACGCGTATTTGTGTGTGTGTGTTTACTAATTGATATAAAAATAAAATTCTATTTCAATCGATCCAAAGTCAAAATCAAATTAACAAATCCTACTGTTCGATTACAATTGGAATAATTTGATTATTACAAAAAAAAAAAAAAAAGAAATCATTGAATAGGTAAAATACAAATATTAGTTTGAAACATACAAAATTACTACAAACGTTTGATTACAAAGTAGATATATGAAAAGCGAGAAAAATTAATTCTGAAATAAAAAGAAAAAGATTGAGTAAAGAATTAAGAAACAAACGATTAAAAAAGAACTCTTCTACGTAGTGTTGTAATAAAACAAAGATAAACGATCAAGAGTCATTATCGTCTAATTATTTATTTTAAACTTATTATACAACACGTACAGATATGTGTACACATGCATACAGAGAAAGAGAGAGACATTTGCAGATATTTCAGCCGGCTGGTTGAGAGGGCCACAAAAGTAGAGAAAGAGAGAGCAGGTGAGAGCCAGCTGCGTCGTCGACGACGTCGTCGTCGTCGTCCTCGTCGTCGTCGTCGTCGTCGTCGTCGTCGTCGTCCTCCTCCTCTTCGTCGTCTTCGTCGTCGTCGTCGTTCGTTCGTTCGTTCGTTCTTTTCCTTCCAATTCTCCCCTTGTTGCCTTTCTCCCTTAGTCGCCCTCCCTTGGACCTCAAGACCCCTTAGAAAGCTACTGCACCAAGCATATTGCCAGCTGCATCTGAGTTAAAACGTCCTGTGTGAATATGCACCATCCTTTTCCACTATCATCGTTATCGTTATTATCATTGTCATTGTCATTGTCATTGTTATCGTCATCGTCATCGTCATCGTCATCGTCATCGTCATCGTCATTTATCCCTCCTCCTTCCACTTCTCTTTCTCTCTTTCTTTTTTTTCCTCAGCACGGAAGTCGGAACACATACTTACTTACTCGCGAATTTCTATGAGCGAGAAAGAGAGGAAGGGAAGAGGGTGAGTTAACGGCATGCCTCCTTCGAGAAGGGAGCCAGCTGGAAGCCAAGGTTCTCCCTTTCTTCTCTTTATTCTTTTTCTTTGTCTCTTCTGTATACGTGTATATGTATGTACGGGTTTTTCTTTTTTTCCCCTCTCCTCCTTTTTCTTTTTGTTTTTTTAAAGGTTATTGTTATAGTTAAGAGAGAGAGAGAGAGAGAGAGAGAGGACAAGTCGACGGCCACCAGTCTTCCGTTTTCTTCAAGACTTTTCAATTTAAAGGTTCGATTCAATTGTTATGTACTTCTTTTTACATTTCGTTGTTTCGTTGGTTCTGAGGTCATTGGAATTGCGGTTGTTGTTTTTGTATTCTTTTCTTTTCTTCTTTTTTCCTTTTTTTTTCATTCGTTCGTTCGTTCACTCGTTCATTCGTTCCTTCCTTCGTTTGTTTATCGGTGATCAGGAAAATAGAAAGAATTGCAATTTTTTTTTAAACGATAAAATATATAAGATAAATTTAATCGTTCGTCGAGGTATCAATCTCGGATTGTAATTTTCGATTTATCATAGTTACATTTTTACAATTATATATTCGATAATTAGGTCGGGGAAAAGGGGGTATCGAGACAAAATAGATAGATAGGTTGGTCTTGAAAATAATGCTGAAATCATAGTGATCATGGTGATCACCGTGATTATAACCGTCATCATCATCATCATAATCGTAATCATAATCATCATTCCGATCGTTTGGTTCGTCATCAATGTAGAAACCAAGTACTTGTCTCTCGAGCCAAGCACAACACACCTGCCCTTTGCAATTAGTATCGAGCACGCGAGCAGCATGCACGTGCTTGCACCTTTTCTGAACTTCCTTCCAATTTCACTCTTATCTCTGGACGTATCTGGATATTAATTCCGGTTTACTTTTTCCCTTTACGAGAGGATTTTTATTCGTCGAAAAATCCGCGTTCTCGACGCACCGCATCTTTATCTTGCACGCGCGTATGTGTACCCATGTGTCCGTATATTATTTTTCTTTTTTCTCTCTTGAAATAAAAAGTAACAAGTTGCAGTATCATATGTTGCAACCTGTTGCTTAAAGTTGGTCGATATTCTCTTGCAACAGGTGGTTACTTACTTTCTTTCTTTCTTTGAATTTTTTTTTCTTTCTCTATCTCTTTCTCTCGTTTTTCTTTATACCAAGTGTAATATTCGAATCGAAATTTTATATAATATAATTAAAAAATATTCGAAATAATATATATATATATATATATATATATATATATATATGTATTGTTATCTATGTATACTATTTTGAACGATCGTGATCTGTTTTATAATAGAAAGAAAAACGATGTTTTTTATTTCTCTTTCATATTTTTTTTGTTACGTATCTCAGAGTTAGGACTACTTAATTATTGATAAAATAAATAATAAATATCTTTAAAAGATAATAATATCCCTTGCGGGTCGTAAAAAGCCGACTTAATAGGAGTTGAGTGTTGGCCTGACAAACCCAATCTCGTAAAAACCCACTTGTTACGGGAACTTCAGAAAGAAAAGCCGGTGTCTGATTAAATAGGAATTGGAAGAAGGTTGACTGTTAAACACAGATCATTGGGTGCAAATTCCCTGAAGGCGACCGACTGCTAATGATTATTATAATAGCAATGATAATAATAAACAAGATATCGTTTTCGAATGATCATTTTTTCCTTTTCTTTTTCTTTTTTTTTTTTTCTTTCTTTTTCTATAAACGTTAAGACGTTTTCTCATAGATTTCATAAGCGATTTTTCATTGAGTATACGTGTGTGTGTTTGCTCACATTTTAGACAACTCGAGACCTTTGAAAGTTACGTTAGATCGTTCATTAGAAAGGACAGCAGGTGGTCCGGCAAAAAATCGCACGATTCTTTCGTAGTTACGCAAGGTGAAGGTAAAAAAAAAAAAGCGTACCTACTCGAATCCCGTTGCTTTCCTTTTACTTTTTTATTATTTTTTTTTTTTTCTTTTTTTTTCGGTCGCGACCGTTCGTTACGAGGATAGAGGATAGATGTACGATGGGGTTTTATCGAGGAGAATTCGCGAGACAAAATTTATTAGCCGAAGAGAAGACCGGAAGTAGCTTTCTTTTTTTCTTCTTCTTTTTCTTCTTGTTAATGTGAATATTAAATTAAATATCTTATGGCGAGGTATGGAGACGGGTGAAATTGATAAAATTCAAATCGTAACAAAATGACGAGTACGATAAAAGTTGACTTGTCTCCGATAAGAGACACTCTAGCCTTTCGTTTCTCACGTAAAGAAACACCATATATGTGTGTGTTATGTTGTATATCTGTGTACCCCAAGTAAAGTGTTATATAATATATAAGCAGATTTATATTTTATTCTATATATATATATATAAAAAAAAAGAAACAAAATAAATATAAGATGCTATCTGTTACATTAAAATGTTAATTAAAAATATTTTTTTTTATCTCTACAACATATAACGAATTACGTTACGTTTGTAAAATTTAATATTAAATTTTAATATTAATATTACGAATAAATTCTTCTCACGAACGTTCGAATGATAAAATAAAACAGTCTTTTTTTTTCTTTTCTTTTTTTTTTTTAAATCGTCGTTCTCGCAAGAAGTCACGCAATACCTTGACAATTTTCGTTCTAATTCCGAGCTTTACCTTGCTGATTTTTACGGAACGGAACGTGACCGAGAAATTCTATTAAATTTTTTCCATCGCCATACCTCTTTTGCAGAAAGACCGAACGAGATTCGACTTACAAAATGGCGATCGACCATTTTTTTTCTTTTTCTTCTTCTTCTTCGAACTCGTCTAATACCTTTCGTAGATTCCTAACGTTACGACGCGTGCGTGACCGTGATCGTTAAGAGTCTAAACCGAAATGTCGGCTTTCTAACAAAGGTATCTTCTCTTTTTCTCTTTTTCTCTCCTTTTTTTTTATATATCTTCCTCTCTTTTCTTCCCTTTTTCTTTTTTATCACGCAAGTAAAGAACTTTGAAATATAATAGACGATTAATATCTAATTAAAGAAGTTTGTAAAGTAATCATCCGACGTCATATTGAAAATAAAAAAGGTACGATTTTTTTTTTTTTTTATTGTGTCCTTAATTCAAAATCATGAAAAGTTGCCCGATTCTCCCCCCCCCCCTCTCTCTCTCTCATTGTAAAAACCTGATCGTAACTTTGTGAGATACATACATGTATGTATGTATTATATATACATACGTACGCATTAACGAATTTTGCGTTGTAGGTTTTAGAAATAGTTTTACGGTGAGGGCATCGCTCGGGGACGCTGACCGACTCGAGGCCATTTAAAAACCTGCCTTTCGAAACGAACTTTCGAACTTCTTCTTTTTTTGCCTAATTTAGAGTCAACTTTCAGGAAGAAAGAATAAAAAAAGAGAAAGAAAGAAAGAAAGAAAGAAAAAAGGATTTCTTCCATCGTAAATATTAAATTTTATCGGACGATTTTAATCAATTTATTTAATCGAAAATGATTTTGTATCAATTTGAAAAAAGATAAAAATCCATTTGTGAAAATGAATATTGAAACTAAATTAATTTATCGATTCAGTATGGACCAGTTTGTGTATGCGCGCGTATTCTTCATAATTATTATTAAAAAGTCAGGTTGCTTTTGAGTCAAAGCCGGTGCCTTAATTTGTTTCATTGGTTGTCCTTTTCTGTGCCGATATACCGAGGCCGCCTTTTAAAAACCCAACATCCGTACTTTCTAACCTCCAAACTAATAGACAAGCCGGCTAGTTTCTTGATAGGCGGCCTTGAATTCTCTCGATGTGACGTATCGATACGATCGAATTTATTCGTCTTAACTATCTCTCGAGGAATTTCTGTGTGAACAGTTTCTTCAATGATTTCAATCCGAATTATTTTGTCATTTAAATTCAGTTGATTTAGAACAGATACTTGAACATTTGAGAAGTAATTTTTATTAAGAATTAAATTTCATTAAATTAAACGTTCATTCGATTGCTAGTCGAATTATTAGTCCTTTCATCGTTGGATGTGACGTATCGATATAGTACAAACACGGGGTAAACTTTTTTTTTATTTTTTAATAGAAAAATAATTTGATAATATTTGGCAGCTGCGAACTTATTTCCACTTATTGTTAGCTTTCTCTCTCTCTCTCTCTCTCTCTCTCTCTCTCTCTCTCTCTCTCTCTCTCTCTCTCTCTCTCTCTTTTACTTGCGACCGACGAAATAAATTTAAATTTGTGTGCCTCGTGCGGGTACCCGCACTTAAGAATAGACTCGCATTTACGTACGTAAAACGAAGCCTTCTCGGAATTTCTTTATGTTTTTCTTTTCTTTTTTTAAACGTTCGATTGTAATAAAACAGTCCATTTATTAGCACGTTAAATGTTTATTACGATCGACTTACAACGGTTCGACCAAATCGATCGAATTTCCTATTATTTTTTTCTTCGTTAGAAATTTTATTTAATGTGAAGACGATTATTAAAAAGAAAAAAAAAAAAACGTCCGCACATCGTGATTAAATATCAAGAAAATACATGAGATTTCATCGAGAACATTTCGTAACATGCACTCTATATATTTGGTGTAAACACGTTATATGGGCCATTCTGGATATACTTTTTACAATTGTAAATTGAACAAATAGGAAGTTTGGCATGCACGTGAATATAAATAAACAAATATATATATATATATTTATTTATATTTATATTTGTATAGACATATAATGTATACACGTATGTATGTTACGTATTTACATATATCGGTACGTATATCCATATATCGCATGTACACATGTCGGTAACCGGAGCAGATGTACTGCCGCAAAGGCAATTCCTGGAAAGGGCCCGGCAGAAGAGGACAATGGCGTGCCTCTTTATACACGTCGTGTAGGAGAGCCGAAGAACGACGAGGCGCCTTTTCAAGACCCACCTAACAAAATAAATACCTCGTGGTGCATACGCTAAGAAACAGAGAAGAAGTTCGATCCGATCGAGATCCATCAAAAAGGAAAAGGAAAAAGCAAAGGAAAGAAAAAAAGAAAGGAAAAGGAAAACAGATGGAAAATATTAGATAAAAAGTACGAGAGAAAAGCGAGTCTTTCGAAATCAAATTTGGCGCCGGTTTAACATCGGCTACAGTGGCGCCGCGATTTATCCATTCCTGAACTAAAACACCTATAATACTACTATAATATAATAGGTATGTACATATGTTAGTACGTGCCACGATAATTACGAAAGTGACCTGTATGAGCTATGACTTGTCGAATAAAATATGATGATTTATTCGAGTTAAGAAATGCGTTGACCACACGAGTGTGTTACGAAGACAGGTGGGACGACACACTAAAGACGGAGTGTGACCTAATTGATAGACGGTTCGACCATTGGAAAAACTATATCTACTACTTTACAGGTTAGCAATATCTGCAATCGTATTGAATGAAGAACATAGAGTACAATCGATTACAAAAAGAGAAAAGAAGAATCTGAAAAAATCATCTATTATATTGCTTCCATTGACCTACTCGTGTATTGTGTACGATTTTAACAATTTTCGATTCAGTACGATTACATTCAATCCTAATCGAATTTGTATTATTACGATCTTACGCTTTCGTATTTTTAATGATTATAAACAATACTGACTCGATAGAGGATATCCAAAAAAAAAATCTTTTTCTCATTTTTTTTTTTAAAGAAAGTCAATAGAAATTACAGAGAGATAGAAAAAAGGGAATCGTAGTAACGAGAAAGAGAGGGGTGAGAAAGAGGAGGGGGTTATGTTCCGGTCGAAGGTTTCTTATAGGCGATAAAGAAGGTTCGGGTATGTCTGGTAACCGGAGCAGATGTGTCCCGCAAAAGGCCGTTCCTGGAAGTAAATTCGAGTCTCTCTTTCTCTCTTTATCCCATGTCCCTCCCTGTCCCTCTTTTCTCCACGAAGCCGCCACGGCGGCTTGGGAGCACAATGGCGCTGCTAAGTTACATCACGGACACACGACGCGACGTAAAACGCGAAGGAGGAAGACTCTCTCTCGCTCTCACGTACACGTGAATAAACTTTCTATCCCTTTCTAACTTACAATCAGAGATACGTATAGATATCGTATATAACGCATACAAATATATTTTCTAACTTTCTTTCTCATTCACATTTTTAACATACAAAGAAAAACATTATATCTATATCTTTCTCTCTTTCTTTTTCGTACATATTTTAAATACTTTTCTTTCTCTTTCTCTCTCTCTCTCTCTATATATATATATATATCTTACACATAAAAATATATTCTTCATATATATTTCACTTTACATATATATATATTGATATATGGGTTTGCTTCTTCCCTCTCCCCCTCTCTCTCACTCACTTTTTCTTCTTAGCTGCATTTTTAATCTCTGCTTTCGTACTTTAAACCGTGGGAGTCGTGATTCCCATAGGACGAAGGGCCCCAAGTCCGAAAGACTACGCCACTGGTGGGCGAGGAATGCACGGACGGTGATTCTGGTTTTTCTTGCCAGTTATGCCACGAGAGAAAGAGAGAGAGAGAGCCTTAGCCTTTGTAATACTTTATTTTTGGCCGGAATGGTAAACACCTTGCTCAGAGGCGCCGCCCTTTTCGTTCCTTCGCCCTTCTTTTTATTTTTATTTTTATTTTTATTTTCTCCATTATCTTTTCTATTCTTCCTTACTTCGTGCTCTCTCTCTCTCTCTCTCTCTCTCTCTCTCTCTCTCTCTCTCTCTCTCTCTCTCACTTTTATTTCTTTAAACTTCCCTCTCTCTTTTCTTTTCATTCAACTTTTCTCTCATTCAGTTTCATTCAATAATTATTCTCTCTTCTTTTCTTTCATACATTTCTTTTTTTTTCTAATTTTTCTCTAATTCATCCCTTCTCTCGATTCCTTCATCGATTTCTCTATATCTTTAACTTTTCTTTCGTAAAAGGAGAAAAAGAGGGGAGAGGAAGAACCTTGTCTATTCCATCGATTCCTCATTGCAAACGAAATAAATCGAGAGGGCTTGCCTTCTCGGAAGACAACCAGGTAGCGATGCCCCCCTGTGTGTTTGAACATATCGTAATAGAGTAGTAGTAGTAGTAGTAGCAGCAGTGTAGTAGTTATGTGTAAGAGAGAGAAAGAGAGAGAGATAGAAGTCCTCCTTCGGTAGGTCGAGATTCGTTTCCCAAGGATGATTTCCAAGTTTCTCTCTCTCTCTCTCTCTCTCTCTCTCTCTCTCTCTCTCTCTCTCTCTCTCTCTTTCCTTCTCTTTCTCTTACGGAGAAGATTTATCGAGCAGGAAGAGGACCGCTCGCTCCTTACACAAGATGATCTTTTTCATTTCGATGTATTTTCGTGAAGGCTCGGATCGTTAACACCGATTGCTAACACATATGAAAATATGACGGAAAGTCTGTTTGGATTATCATCGAATTCAAGGGGGGTGAAGGGATGATTTCTTTTCTTTTCCTTTTTTACGATTTCATTTTCTACCTGCTTGAGAATACCATCATATTCGTGTTATCTATTTAAATTAGAAAGTGAGAGGTTTGATTTTACGTATAATGCCGATTTACGATCGTGGAGGAGGTTTTCTCGTTTACATTTATGTAATATTACATTCGGTGTAACACACGGTTATGTTATAATAACGTTTTATATTATTCAGAAATGATTCTTTAATAACGCGTGAGTAGAATATCTTTGTTTATACTTCAACAATGTTCATCGACGTTATTATTTAATTCGATATTTAATTCGATTGAATTTTTGATTGTAATATTACAAAGATAACGTGATCGTCGTATTATTTCAACGTGGCTTTCTTTCTTTCTCTATCTATCTATCTATCTCCATCTATCCCTCTCTGTTTTAATCGTTACACTCAGCGACCACCACCTGTCGCACTCTCTCAGTTCCGATTCCACAGGTGACATCTGGAAAATGAACGGTAGGTAGGCAAGCAGGTCGAGACGGAGGAGGGGGTGGGGGCAGGAGGTAGACACAGGCAGCGTGAAAATGAAGCGAGGACAAGGGTGGAAATATTGTTGTGTGTTACGACGTACCACGCGGATCCGGCGTGTAATTAGGAACGTAATTATGGTCCGACGGTAATTTAACTGGATTATCGTTTCGTGATATCTCGCATAGATCGATTCGTCATTAAGTATAATAATAATGGTAATAATTAAAAAGGAGACTATAAAAACAAACGTCGTGTATGAAGGAAATTAATGAACGATTTTTATAATTATTTTTTAGGAAAGTTTTTTTGTCATTTATATATATATATATATATTGAAGTATATTGAAGATATATATATTGAAGTATGTGTATATTTACAATTGAGAGACATACGTACGTATCATGTCTGCTTTTTTATATTATATATTGATGGTACAATACAATCCATGATATACGTAATAATGGATTACACATATTTTATATATATATATATGTAAATCATGATTCACAATTTGATATATCAAAGAAATATCAAACTATTTACTTCCTGCGTCGCGAGGGTTACTTGCTCCCACGATTCTTTTCATCATCCACAGTGATTTCCGTTTTGCATGACGAAGGACGATCGCAAAGGGATGCCAGAAAGAACGAGAGAGAAAGATAGAGAGACAGAGAGAGAGAGAGAAAGAGAGAGAGAGGAAAAGAGAGAGAGAGAGAGAGAGAGAGAGAGAAGGAGTATGTGAAGTTTTTTTGAGAAACGGGATGTGAGAGGGCAGGTGCGAGTTAGGCGAATACTGTCGCATAAAAAGGGTCCTAAAGGGTGGCGGGTTATGCGATAACAGTAATAGCGCATATATAGAAAGGATACTCCCAACTGAAATAGCTATAATGATGCATAGAGTCTATGTGAGAACATGCTTTCAATCCTTTTTCGATTCTCTCCTTTCGTTCTTTGTTAAAATCTTATTATTACATTATTATAATAATATAATACGTTATAGTTATATACGCGATATATATCATAGTATATATACAAGGTGGATCGAAAGTTCGTAAGAGATTTTAACAATCACTCTTTTTCGAAACTCTAATTTTTGTTGTTTATCATTTAGAGATTGTTAAATTTGAACATAATTGTAATTGGGTAATTGGATAATTGATCTTTCGAAATTATTTTTTGGCCGATCTGTAGGAACATTTATCCCTAGTGTGTACATAATATATATATATATATATATATATATCAAAATTAGAAAAATATTAATAGATACTTTATCGAAAAAATATAAAGATATATAAAAAGAGAGTGAAGAAGGATAAATAAAATAAATTACTGGAAATTCGTCGTACTAGAGGATAAAAGTCAGTAGAGAAATCAACTTCCGAGACGCCTCGTCGCGTACTCACGCCTTTGTTTCATTCACCGGCTACGACGAGTTGCGTTACGTTCTCGTACGCACTTACTCGCTCGCTCACTCACTCACTTACTCACTACTCACTCACTCACTCACTCACTTACGCACGTATGCACGTAAGCACGCACGCACGCATGCGCACTCGAGCGCAAAACCCCGACGATCAAGGATGATGGCCCGATTAAATGCGAAAGGAAGAAAGAGAAACTACCAATATTTCTTTCTTTCTCTCTCTCTTTTTTTCAACTTACAAAGTTTTCTTACAAAGTCCATGGAACTTTATCACTGTTACAAAATATTATATATTATACGCAGTGCATACATGCAATAATTTTATAATACGATTAATCGATTAAAAATTACAAGTAACGATTCTTACGATTCAACGATCATCAAGTTTATTTCTTTTAGATCAATTACGTATATGTTATAACAAAAATTGATCCGTTTTCGGTATATATAATCGGTATATATAATTTTCGAAGAAATTCTAATGACCATTCGTTATTGTGAAAGGAAGGTTAGTGGGCGAGGTCGAATCGTACGAATATAATACGTACAAAAGAGACAAAGAGAGAAAGAGAGAGTAAGAGAGATAAAAATAGTATCGAAATAGAAATAGAAATAGAAATAGAAATAGAGATAGTATTATTTACACGTGTATTTAACATAACGTAGAATATAAGTGTAGAAAAGAGAAAGAGAAAGAGAGACAGACAGACAAAGCAGACAGACAAAGCAGACAGAGAAATAAAATTTCTGAACGAATTTAACGGAGTTCCATTGGAGAACGATGACGACGATGAAGACGAAGACGAAGAAGACGGACTAAGACGTTGAAGGACACCATCGTAGTACTCTCGTAGTACTCGAGCTCGTGTAATTTCACGCTCGAGGGACCGGCATCGTACTACGGTACTACTACTATACTATACTATACTACGAGACTTACGCGAGCGGATGCACCGTATCCGTACCGTATCCGCCGCGTGTTCGTGCCTATTAACCGAGGAAGATCGTAACTTTCGAGAAAGAACTTCTTCTCGATACGATCTTCAAGAATCATTTTTTAAGACGTTTTAGTATAATAATTCGAAAGTAGAAGGAAATGGGACGTTGGTAAAAGAATATAAAACTTTATAATTAATGAATAGGTATACGTTGATCTTCGAAGTTCTCTTTTTCTTTTTTTTTTTTTATCATAGAATATTAATATATGTTTATTAATATTTATTATCGTATTTACAAAAGATAGAACGAAAAGGAGAAGGATTGATCCTCGCTTTTTATTTCCCCTTTTTCGCCTTTCTATTTTATCATTAAATCCTCTGATATAAGAAAAAAGATTAATCGTGTTTATTTATCTTTTTCTCTTAAAGAAAATAGTTCGGGAAAAGTTTGTATCGAAAATTTCCGATGGATTTTCAAGGAATTATCGATCCTTCCTTTCTCCGTATTTAATTTCTTCTGAATTTTTCTTTTTTTATTTCAGAGGTGGGAACAACTCGTAGTGTCGAAACTGAAATGGGAGCTTTCGGCAGTGACACCGGGCGACTTCCTGATACACATTCTCAGCCGACTACCCGTATCTGGTACCTGGGATCATATGATGATCTTGAGGCACGCACAGACCTTCGTAGCCCTGAGTGCGAGAGGTAAATTAATAAAACTCGATCATAATTCGATTTTAAAAGCTATCAAATTCGACGCAGGCCATCGATCGTCTCTCTTCGGAATCGCTATTTCGTTCGTACGACAATTTTCATTATTCCTTTTTTT